>NW_008340854.1:573105-610000 GCF_000622305.1 Nannospalax galili
CTTGAAGCCTGTTATTTAAGCTGGGATTGATGGAACGCACCTTTAATTCTAGCACCTGGGAGGCAGAGGCATGTGGATTTCTGTGAGATAGAGTCAGTCTGGTTTATAACAAGTTCCAGGCCAGCAGGGGGGACAGGATACACTGTCTTAAAAACCAAAACTAAAACAAAACCCTGTTATCGAGGTCTTATCCATTTTCTATCTTGTTTCCTGTTCTGTCAGTCTGTCTTCACCATTTATTTCCTTCTGTTCTTTATTAAGTTCAGTGTTATACTGACCTTAATACTTATACTGAACTTGTACTTTTCTCTATAAGGAAAAGACTCAATAGCACACCAATCTGACCAGAAAGGAGTGTTGTAGCTACCGCTCCATAGCTAAGAACCTCAGGTAACCACAGAGCCCTTAATTTTTTTCTTTAGGCTTTCATTGCTGCTGGTTGGATCCAGCACATTTTTAAAGGATGGCTATGGGACTTCCATAATGACTTTTAGTGCTGTCCTTCCTTTACACTTGAGACAGCTGAACATTTCTTCTCTTGTATTTTGACCACCTGAATGCCAGTCTCATATCCCATCCATCCGTGGGCCCAGCTAGTCTACACAGTTCCACAGACTTACATTGGCAATGCTGTCCTGTGTTGCATCACTGAAGGGATCATCCACTTCATCTGGTTGATCAATGAATTAGTCATGAACTTAGAGGCATCAGGGTCTTGCAGTTTTACATTTGAGAAATATTTATCCAAAGATTGGATTTACACAAAATTATATCAATTTTATTTTCCAATTTTGCTACATTCCAATTTTGCTATAGCAATAAATCATCTAGCTCCTATCCCATAACTTTACCCATGGTAACTCAATGACAAAATTTTCTGAGCAGATGACTAGTTACTGATGCTTAGAAATTAAAATACTTGGACTGGATTCACAAATTTTCTCTAACTTTGTGATCTTGAGGAAGTTTCTTTGCCTCTAGAATTCTAATATCTTTGTATGGGAAATCTGAATAAAAATATACTTCAAAAAGTTGTAGGAAGGATAAAATATATATAAGCTTGGCAGAGATATTGATCAAAGAAGTCACTCAATAAATAATATTGTTCTTAGTGTTGGTAGTGAAATTCTATCAAAATCATATATGCATGAATAAGAAATTAAACAATTAGTTCTTCCATAACCAGGCTTCTTTAATATTGGCAATGATTATGCTGTGGATTTTGTTATACAGAATCCTGTAGAGAGTTATTAAACTAGGAAGGTAGGCTTCTCCATCTGGAGATCCTCTTCCTTCTCTGTAATGAATGAAAGAAGCTACTTTAACTTTTGATTCTCTACAGCTCAATTGTGGTTTGTTCTTTGACAATGTTTCTTTTCTTTTACTGCCAGGTATTAACTTGATCTCATCTATATTAAATCTGAGAATAGAATTTCAAAGAAATGCATTTTGGACAAATCCTACTACAACTATGATTTTGGCATTCACATTAATGTTATTCAAGGAATCTATATCTATAGGACGAAAATCTTCTTTGCTGAGTTTGTACAGATTCTCCTCAACATTGAGTCAAGGACTCTCCATTACTAGGGACTCAGGATGAGCCCCTTGGGGTGGTCTGTACCAGCCAGCTGACTTTTATCATCCGCTTCTGAACCACTGTCCCTGAGAGATTGCATATCACTTATTTTAATAAATCTCTTTTCTCAGGCACCCTCTATGATATATGGTTCCCTTACTGCATTTTCAATGACTAGTTACCAGTTATAATCTTGGGAGGAATGTCAGTATATTAGGGGTTACTACAATGCCCAGACAGCAGCCTTCAAAAAAGAAAACAGCAAAGAGACTCATAAGCAAAATAGAATGGACCTATGGGTATGTTTTGATCCATGATTTGATCAGTATTAATTCCACTATCAATTGAAATGCCTGCAAAACCATGTGTACTCATCTCTGCATAATTTCAGATTCATCCTGTGAATTTAAGGACTTCATTAATAATCATGAACAAGTAAATTTCAGAAGCCACATTATATTCTCTCTCTCTCTCTCTCTCTCTCTCTCTCTCTCTCTCTCTCTCTCAAGAAAATACTGTCTTGTCCTAGAAAAGCATCCCTATCTTTGGATTTGTTTCAGCATCTCTTAGAATGTACAAGAAAATAATGGTAGGTTATTTGTGGAAACAGTAAGATTTGCTGTCTATAATTTAATTTTTATATAATGGATCTTTATGAATTAGTTGGAGGTGATGGAATTATTTTTATTTTATAGAGTGGTAAAGAAAGCACATAGGGAATATATATGTATATGTATATACACATATATAACTTACAAATATATAAATTAACTGGACTCTTTAAAAAAAAAAAAACCTATTGAAGCCTAGGCCCTACCCTTGAAGTTTGACTCTCACTACTCAAATGTCAGGTCTGGACACTGTGTATCAAGGGGGTTGCTTTACTTTACAATATTGTTTTGCTTTTAAGTTCAGTCATGGCTAAAAGCCATTGGCTTAAGGTTAACTATCTAAAAGCCCTCATCTATCCAGAGTACAAATATGGAAAGCCTTTTCAGAAATTTAAGCAAGCATACAAGTATTCTATCATTTTTCTAAATTCTTAAGAGGCAGAAGTGGACATTGTAATTCACTTTACAAAGACACATAAACAGATTGGGAGTTAAGACCAAGAAAGTCTATGACTAGAGGACAGCTGTCTGTCTTATTTAACACTTATCTGTTCCCGGAATCTAGAGCAGATTTCGGTGCATTACAGATAAATTAATAAAGTAAATATTGTCCAGTGCAAGGGGACTGGGCTATGTGGAAAGAAGATAGATTTTGCTTATATGATAAAACCAATTCTTTGGCCCATATCCAGTGTAAATTGCAATTTAATACCAATCACCTTCTTGTCCCTGTAGTACAGATCATGGTTAGCAACTGACATAGTCACCATATCCACACCCACAGTCCTGCTTGGCCACCTGCTCTGTGATGACAGACAGATTGTCTGACATCGCAGAAGGCTGAAACACAGAGAGATGGCAATCTGATCAAGATGCAGGCTGGAGCCTGTAAACTGACCCTTTGACAGTTATTGTAGGAATTACTGATAAGCTGTCATTTGACTCAATTTGTAAACAAGCCAGAGGATCTCTTAGTTTCTCTTTTAACACTGGTTCATTAAGCATATATTTTATGAAGTTTTATTTTTATTTCAGAATCAAGAAACCAGTGAGTTTCCCAATTATATTCAAATTCATCAAACAATTCATTAAAGGTAAAAGTTGAGTAGAGTAGAGAAAAATAAATCATAGGTGATAGTAGTTATATGAATCTATTTGCTCATCAGGTCCTTTATATACTTTTAATATTTATTACATTTATTGTGTGTGTATGTGTGTGTGTGCATGTGTGCACCTCGTGTATGTACCATAGAGTGTATGTAGACCTTAGAGGACAACTTTCAGGACTCGGTTCTTTCCTTCTACCCTGTTTATCCTGTGGATTGAACTTGGATAGTCAGGCTTGAAGGCAAGTGCCTTAATCCCCTGAGTCATCTTACTGGACCCAGTTCTTCATGAATTTATGCAACAAATATTTATAAGGACTTCTTAAGGGCCAAGCATTTTCTCATATACTGGAGAGACAACAGGAAAAACATGAGTCAAGTTCTTATTCTACTCTTGTGGAAAAAGAGGGAACAGAGAGGAAAGTTAGCAAATCAATTTGTTATGGGGAGGCATTAGAAGCAAGACTACAGAAGCAATGAAGAAAGGAAAAATTCAAAACAGAATTTTGAGAGCACACACTATCTTAGGTGGTCATTTTCAAGCTTCCAAATGATAAAATGATAACCGTAGTTTTTTCTTGGCAATTTGTTCCTTTCCTACATTGAAGTTCTTTTAGGTCCCATTCAGAAACACAGGACTTTATTAGGGTTGTCAGCAGAGCCACAGACATATGAGTGTAACTCTGCATTCAGAAATAGAGTAATATTATTATACAAATCTTACATTTACATCAGAAAGACAGACAGACTGTCTCCGGGGCTACATATAAGACAACTATTCTTCTTCTAAGTTAGTCACTGCAAAGCTTCTAAGTGTCCTTTTGGTTTCATTTCTTGAATATCTTATTGTTGTACATAGGTGGCCAGCTTTATAGAAGTGAACTCCTCTGTGTGACTCTTGTCTCAGAATCGAGAGCACTGGATATGAAGGAGAAGCCCTCTTTGTAAGCGAATGATGACTTTTCTTCCCAGGTCTCTGTTGCACCTCATTTTCTTTCTTCCTGCCTTCTAGTCTTTAATTATATAATACCCAGCACACTCATATGTATACCCATAAAGGCACACACACATATGTGCATGCACACTCATATCACATTCACATTCAACCCTTTATACAAGTATATACACTTTTTACACATTCATGCATATTCTTGGTTTTTAACTGTGGCCAAATTTTTAATTGAAAAGTCTCCATATCAAAATTTGCAAATCTGAACTGAAATACTATCTGGCCTCTTATTTTTGTTTAAGTTTTATTTAGCATCATGTTTTTGCTTCTTTGCTTGTTTGTTCATTTGCTTTGAGACAGGGTCTTCTTATAGCCCCAGGCCTGGAACTCACTAAGTGGGCCAGGCTGGCCACAGTCTCATAGAGCTCCACCTGCCTCTGCTACCTGAGTGCTGGGATTAAAGGTGTGCTCCACCATGCCCAGCTTTAACAAATGGTCTTTTATTGTCAAATTTCTATATACTTAGTTTCAGGTCTACTCGAAGGCCCAGAAGCTAAAGTAGAATATACCATGGGCATATTTTATGCATTGAAGAATAAAACAAATGCCTGTGTTTTCCATCTTTTGGTCCTGAGAAGTCTTTTAAAAGTGTGTATTTTTTTTTAAAAAAATCCTGTTTCTTTTGTTAAAACAAAGCAAAACAAAACCAAAATCCTAAATGTAGAAATTACTCAAGAAAAGGGAGCACTTGGATAAAAAATTATTCAACACTTCAAAATATATACCTGATTCAAAGGTTCAATATACAGATATAGGTTGAATAAATGATTCTTATAAATAGACTATGCCTCATTACAGGGCAGTCATGACACAAGGTTTACTGTCTGAATTTTTAAACCATTCAGGCAAACAATGGTAAATGATCACTCCACCCAGAACCATGAACTAAGTTCTGTGGTTATTAAAAAATGAATTTGATAGCATCCCCAAAAAACCAGGAACTTAATCTCATATGATTCAGGGTTTTTGAAGAAGTGGATGCTAGTCAGGGATGTGCTTTATGGGCATACATCTTGACTGCATGTCTGAGACTTGTTAAAGTGAGCATGACCAGGGATAATGAGATGATTTAAAAGAGAAGCCGCAAGTAAAGGACTATAGTTATTTTCTGCCTCTGGCTCAACGGTTGGCAGAAACCTGTTACCTCCTAGACCAAAGGTTTCAAAAAGTATTGTTTTCATTTTGAGGAGAATCATTCTGGATAGTTTCAACTGGAACACATATGATTTCTATAATGCTGTTGATATTCTATATATAAAAAAAACTGTTAAGACTGTCATTCTAAGGTGGGACTAGGGCTGGTGGCCTGATTTCCCAGGCAGAGGATATTTCATCAATGAGATGATGAATGGCATTAATAAAAAGCAGACAGACTCTGGGTTGATTTTACGATTGTGTTTAAATTATCTGCTGACAATGCACCCCTTATTTCTGAACTGTAGATTTACTGTTTTCTTTGTGTCCCATTGTGTTTTAAAGTGGTTAGGGTAACGTGAGTATATCTGGTGTCTTCCTGTGATATAAAGTTGACCTGTATCTTACTGGCAGGTAAAAAGACTCCCTCCCACCTGCTGGACATTTCAATCTGTGGTGGAAACAAAGGAGGCCAAGGCTGGTGTGGTATGAACCTCATGCCATTCTCTTACTTCCCTCAACTACAAGGAACTTTCCATCACTTTAGAAATTTTTAAATCAATGAAAGAACTCTGAACATAACAACAGCATTCAGTCAACTCATTGTCTTTTGATCTTTTCATCCAATCCATCCATCTATCCAACCACCCATCCATCTGTCCACAGGAGGGCATTGTTTTGCTAAGAGCTGTCTTATTTGTTGGATAACAGGTTCAAATATAAAATCTCTTACATTCGTTTATCATGCATAGTTCAACTTCTCTTCTGACACATCCTTAATCTGATGCATGTTGAAACTTATTCATTCATCATTATGAGAAACCTAGTGTCTGTGGTATTTGATATTATTATAAAATGTATTTTTAAAAATGAAAAGCATACATTAGATTTTTAGGTGTTTATCCTTTCATTTCAAGGTAATCTGTAATTTATTTAAATAGTCATTTATTGTTAGCATTAATTAATTAAAACTGGGTTTAATGAATTTTAAATAATTATTATTTTTATTTTATAATGTGCATGAGTGTATTGCTCTCATGTATGTAAGTGCACCTGTGTTGTGTAATCTCCACAAAGGTCGGAAGAGTGCATCAGATCCCCCGAAACTGGAGTTATGGATGATTGCTAGCTTCCAGGTAGGATGCTGGGAATTGAATCTGGGTCCTCTGCAAGAATATCCAGTGCTCTTAACCACTGAACCCCTTTTGCGCCCCAAGAGTTTAATTAGTTTATATAAACTCACTTAAATAAATAAAATTGTATTCCTATAAATATTAATGTTGCTGGGCATGGTGGCACACACCTTTAATCCCAGCACTCGGGAGGCAGAGACAGGTGGATCTCTGTGAGTTCAAGGCCAACCTGGTCTACATAGTGAGTTCCAGGACAGCTGGGGCTACAGGAAGACCCTGTCTCAAAAAGACCAAAAAAAAAAATTAATGTTAAAAATATCTAATAACAGCCGGGCGTGGTGGCGCACACCTATAGTCCCAGCACTTGGGAGGCAGAGGCAGGCGGATCTCTGTGAGTTCAAGGCCAGCCTGGTCTGCATAGTGAGTTCCAGGACAGCTGGGGCTACAGGAAGACCCTGTCTCAAAAAGACCAAAAAAAAAAAATTAATGTTAAAAATATCTAATAACTCTTTTGAGAAATCTGAAAACATTTCCAGATGAAACATTTTTTCATCCTGTGAAAGGCAGCTTCTTCTGTTAAAAAAGAATCAGACCAGAGATGAGTCTGTGTTTTATAGGCACTAACTTGAATTTTGGTGCCATTTCCTGTTACCTATATAATCATAGATAAAAATGTTTGTTTTATTTACTCATTTGAATGACCATTAAACTAGACATTAAGTTAGACATAAGAAAATCATCAATGAAAAAGTAGGCCTTTCACCCTGGTTAACAAAACAGCAATTAAGCATATTTTACAGTTTATTTTTAATTAAATAATAAGTGTCAATGAAGAGACTCAGCATGGTGTTGGCATTTTCCAAAAGAGAAAGCTGACCATTTTCAGTGGGCTCTGTAAAGCGTTAAAAGAAGAGGAGAGTGAGCTCACCACATCATCTTGGATAAAAGAGATTTTCAATGCAAAAGTTTTGGGGCAAGAAGGGACAGCGGAGAAACTAAAAGACAGTCAGAGAGTGTAAAGCATAGAGAATGAGGGAGCAAGGACAGTTTAACAGGGGCTGTAGTGAAGGGACAGCCATGCAGAGCTTGCAAAGCTTAGTCCTTTGGTCTTTTCTTCAAAACAAGGTAATCTGCCTACTTCACACTTAGGTTCACCATAGAGTGAATTAGCCTGACAATATCTAAACTCCTCTGCCCTTTCCCCAGTTTCCTTCCTAACACACAATCTAGCAGAATCCCTTCTAAATATTGAGAGAGACTGGGTGTGAGGACATATACCTGTAGTCCTAGCTCTTAGGAGGTGGAGGCAGAAGGATTAGAAGTTCAAGGCCATCCTCAGCTACATGGTAATTCCAAGGTCTAGCCTGAATTACATGAGAACCCGTGACTCTGTCTCAGAAACTCACGAGCATGCAAAAGTAGGCAACTGACTGGAAAATTAAAAACAAAAGTCTTATTTCTTAGGCATGATTATATTCTCCTTTTTTTGTGCAATGCCACGAGTCTCCATGTGATTATCAATAATTAGTGCAATGTCCAAAATTCTGCTCCAAACTACTCTTCAAAATACTTGCAGAATCTTGTCTTTTCATGGGCACATACCTTCCTAACGTGCTCTTTGAATCACTCACTCTCTTGGGCTTACAGATAGAGGAAGAGGATGGAACAAGAAATAATACCAGTCATCATGAACCAATTAAAAAAAACAGTCTTAATTCTGCAAATGATACTTTTTATAACTTTAGAATATTCCAACATTTCCCCCTGTTCAGGTACAATTCAGATTTCTCCAAAGCAGCATAGACATAAAGCATAGACATAACCTTACTATCACAAGCAGTAGAGAAAAACTAGACCCACTAGTTACTCTTTGATGTAAAGCAAAGAGAGGGCTCCAAAACACTGGTTCAAAATTGTTAAGAAGATACTAACATCTGATTTCACTGTGATAGTCTCCAACCTCATATAACATATACTCCTAGATTGGTTTGAGAAAAAGTCACTGGGGAGCTATGAGAAGGGATTTTGTTTTTATTAGGGAATTGTTAAATGGTATCAGTAGTGCATCCGTAGTAGAGAGATGGCACAGGAACTGTGGGTCTACCAAAGTCTCCACCCAGGACAAGGGAGAGAGGTCACCTATAAGTATAGTCCTTCACACTTAAGCTTTGTCAGTGCTTGAAAGAGGTACCAGGTCGAGTCCCTCCCCTAAGGGGGCAGTACTTTCTGCATGCTCACTGGACATAGAGCCAATAGGATTGATTAACTGGCAATCAGTTCTCACTTGAAGAAGCTGCAAACTTGTCAGCAAGTTGTTCTCTTCTCTGTCCCTCTGCCAGACACTGTGGGAATGTGGGGGAAGTGAGGTTGGGGAGGGTGTCAACAGATCCCCTTCCTTCCCAAGGGTCTGCAGCCAACATTGTCAATTGGAATGGTGCTACTTCTTAGGAGCAGTTTGAAAATTTATGACATGCTTTGTTATCATGATAATATGGAAGTTGCTATGGACAGTAATTGTTGTAGCCAAGGATGTAGCACATTGTGCAGTGTGTGAGACGGTTGCATTCGGTAACTGCCCTTCATTTTTTTATGAGTTCCAAATGTTCTACAGACCACTGAGATAGGAGAAAAATAAAAGTATCCAGGCTTTCAGGCTTGCTCAGATTTTTCTATAAAATTAATACATCTTTTACAGGTTTTAATTTGCATTAATTTTTATAAGGACACAGTTATTGTATATTTTGAAGAAATATTGTACTTGTTTCATTTTTCTTTAAGCCACAACTGGTAACAATTTCTATGATACCATTTCTGAAATGCACTTCATTGATGGCAGAATGGAACAAGGCTGACCATTGTACCTTATCATCTTCTGTGTGGCTGTTACCAGTTACAGTCTTTTATATAATAGTTGGAGAACAATATTGAATTTTGAACACATATATGGAATAGGTTACAGTACCCATTTTATTTTAGAATAACAAGACATTGCATATTTAATATAAATGGAGTGGTATGGTCTGAACAAATACCTTGAAATGTGTGTGCTGGAAAGGTAAACCCTGGCATAACAGTGGTGAAGTAGGACCTAATGGGAGGTCTGCAAGTCATGAGGGTTCTGTTTCTGTGAAGGGTTAGTGCCGCTACAACAGAGCTTGAGGGAGTGGATGGTTCATTCTGGCCCTTCTGTCATGTGAGGGGACAGCATTCTCTCCTTAGCTCTCGGCTTTCCAACTTCTGCTGTGTGATAACATAGCAAGAAAGCACTTTCCAGATGCTAAAGGCTGATCTTGGACTTCTAGCCTCCAGACTATGAGGGAAAATTTTTTTGTTTTTTGCTCTTTATAACTTCCAGTCTCTGGTACTTTATTACAGCAGTGCAACACAGACCAAGACAAGGGGAAACTGGATCTGAAGGAATTGATAACCTCTTCAGATTTATAACACTCCAAAAATAATTAAACACAGACTGCTTTTGCAAGAACAAGGATTGGGGGAAAATTTTTAAAATTACTTATGAAGTTGGCAGGTAATCATAAATAGGTATGAATCAGTTACTAGAATGGGGCCCTTTTCATAATGAAACATGGATAAAAAGCTTCTGGACTGGTAGGTTCTTCAGAGATCTAGTTTAGGGAAGGTTCATTGATGCTCCACTGCAGGCGCTCTTGGAAAGTATCATGGAGCTGAAGGGTCACACAGCACTCTTACATCCAATAAGGTGGTCAGTAACCTGTCACCACCCCCCCACTCCGAGTAGACAGATTCCAGTTCTGCTGCAAGCTAATCACTGGCTAACCCACAACTGCTCTGCACCTTGCTTCTTTTGCAAATTGCAGATACTAGTAACTTTTCTGCTTTCAGTGTTGTTTTGAGTCTTGGGGTGCAGTAAGTATAAAGTGTTCTGCAATGACAAGAAATATGAATATGTACTTTCTTGCCTTCTGCAGTATCCAGGTCCATGCTGTGCATATATTAATAACTAATAACTCATGTAGCTTGATTGAATGTGTCTCCTTTTTTTCTCCTAAAATTCATAGACACAGGCAATTGTGACATAGATTTACTTTCCAATGGACCCTGCTTAATTTCTTCATGTCCATATATACATATGTCTGGAAAATTATATATAATTCATCTTACAGGAAGGAATGATTTAAAAGCACACTGAAAATATAAGAGAAATAGCATAGGAGTTTTAAGAAGTAGGTTGCGTTAGAGTAGACTCCCATGTAGTATCACCAGGAGATTTAAAGCCCTTATGGAGATGACTGGAGCCAATCTTCAAAGTAGACTTGACGCTAGACTGGTTAGAGCCCAAGGTCTATCGTGTCCCTTGGGCATCTACATGACCCTGAAGAAGATAATTCAGTTTCAATTCTTGCCTATCTAAAGTCTCTACTATTATCTTAACCCCCAAGTGGTCTGTCTCGAAAGTACCATTCTTTTGCATAGAGCAGAGACTATGTTGAGACACTGATATGAACCCAATTCCTTTGCTAAAGGAATATCTCAAAATGAAAGGTTTTTCCCAGTGGGGTACTACCCTACAAAATACTTCAATTTGTCACAATCCTAGCTGATTCTGATGGGGAAAAGGCATGATGTGCTATAACTATCAACAGTTAGAGATGGAGAGAACAAAGTCCGAACCATTTAATTCATGTCTCTAAATTATCTTTCTCTCAATTAAATAATTGGCGTTTGCTGTTGTTTCCTTTTATGTTCTTTCTGCAGAATAATGCTTTGATGCCCTTTGTGCTGTTAAGAGATTTCCCCCCTTAATTAAAGGTCATATAATGTGTCTTTCCATTTGACATTCACACAAATAACTTCATAGCGTCTATCTTGTTACTCTCACAATGCTGTCCACTTTAATTAAATAGAATTTGATTTCTTTATTTTCCAAAGAAACCAATGATTTTTCTGGGCTATCTTTGAACTCACTAGTATACTCACCATTTTTTTGATCTATAACATTAGTGATATTAAATTTTATCATTAATCATCACAGAGTGGTTTTATTATTACAAAATTAAATACATTTTCATATATGACCACAAGGCTGTGCACAAACAAGACATATTTTGTATCCGTTAACTATTAGTAAAACTTTGAGAAAACCATTTCACCTTCCTAGATCTCAAGTTGTGTATCTGTAAATTAGCTGAGTTTAATTGGTTTTGGTCTCTTTCCCAACTGAGATTTCATGACATAAAACCTCAGTGCTTACTCTTTTAGTTTCAAATCGGATTTATACCATTTGATCTGCATTGAACCTTATAAGAATGCCATTATAAAATTATCAGCAGCTCTCCACATTCATAGGAAAGTTTTTTAAATGTATCAATTACTTTCATTCTAATTTTATTAGCATTTCCTTTGTTTATAATACATGATGTTTAGTGTTGCTTTTTTACATACATTGTATACTTCACTACTATGGTCTTTTACAAAAGTATACTTTTTTCTGTACATTTAAGTAACTCATTTATTTATATTAATTTGTATGTATGTGTGTGATTACATGAGATTACATGCATGCAAGTGCCTGTTGAAGCCGGAAGACGACATCAAATCCCCAGGAACTGGAGTTACAGGTAATGTGAGCCACTTGATGTTGCTGGGTACCAAACCTGAGATTTCTGTAAGAACAGTAAATGCCCTTAACCACTGAGCCAGTTTTTGTAACTCCATAGAGCATTTTTATTCTGAAAATTTCTGAGACCTTTCAACACGATTTTTTTTTGTTGTTGTAGAACTCTTTTTCAAAAGTACCTCCTAAATCAGAAACTATCACAATTGTCTAGTTTTAAATTCTTAAGGCTGCCCTTTTCTGTACTTTGTGCATAAATCTTGGTCAGTGTGCATAAATATTGTCAATATGGTAAGGACATGCACACCTGAGAGAAGAGCACATGAAATTCCTTCTGCCCACCTTCAACTTCATCAGTTGTCAACTGATGACCAATTTTAATACATCTAAATGCAGCAAACATTTGGTTATTTCCAATGCCAGTTTTGGATGTGAAATTATTTTATCCATGTATACTTTAGTTTATCTTTGAAAAGAAGACTACATTTTGTAACTCCAACCACGTTATTACGTTCAGAAAGTTCCTTAGAATTATCAAAATCCTTCATAATTTCATTAAAAATATTCAGTTATTAGTTTGGCAGAATAATGATCCAAGCAAGATTAAAATCTTAAATATGTTTGAATATGGATACATATATGAGGTTTACAAATTTACCTTTCTTTCTCTTGCAACTTAATGTATTAAGAAATCAAATTCATTTTTTTTTCTGCCAAGTTTTATACTCTTGGTCTGGAATTTGCTGAATACAGTTCCTGGTCTCTTTAAATAGACTTTTATGTCCCTTTTCTTCTTTACTATAAATGTCAGTGACATCTTCCACAACTATGTCATAGATAGTATTATGTATATATTTTGTACTTCATCGTGTAAAGAAGTAAATAAAATCTGGATTCTTTCTTCATGGTGCTAAAATTACAGTGTGTTTGGGTTTTGCCATCTTGATACAATTGTGAACTTCCCCAGTTAATATTTTCATCAGCCATTGATAATTTTTGCCTATGTATATTACTTCATTGAAGATTATTAAATGTTAGTATTTTTGAACTATCACAAGTTTTCCATTTGTTAACTGGAATCCTAAAATGAAGAATTTTGTCTCATCAGCTTTGGAGTTATCGCAATGTTCAATGTAAAGCATATTTTAATACTTTCACAGAATCCTACTAATGCATGCCTTTTTCCAGTTTTCTTCTATAGTAACCGATCCACATTTTATGTATATTTCTCCCTTTGAAAAACACCATTAAAAATCAATGACCTTCAATTAAATCCCCACACTGGACAGAGACTAAAAATGTTCCCATTATGTTTAAATCAAAACTTTCTGAGTATAATCTGGTGAACTGTATAAAAATTTTAATATGCATAACCTTAGTAAGGGTAACTCTATTTTAGGTAACTTATCTTGAGAAAATAATTAAACAATATACAGAAGCGTAACTGCATGGAAATTCAAATCAGCATTTTTAATGATAAAAAATTCATCAGGAGACATTTAAATGTCTAAAAGTAAGTTACCTAATGCATCTTGATAATCCTAAGTATTCATCAAAAATTACATTAAAATATATCTTGATATTAGTAGAATACATATAGATCAATATGGAATCAATATTGAGACACACATATAGTGTCAGAACATGTTATGTTAGAAGCAAGTTAGAAAACTTCATAGTTATATCCTATGTTTGTTGAGAGGATAATTTTGTATCTACAGATACAAATATACTGATATAATGTATATGTAAATATTCTAAAAATTGTTCTCTCAATTGTTATTATGTTTATCAATTTGTAGATTGTGACATTTGAATAACTGGATTTTAGTACATTGTTTCCTGCCTAAATTACTGTTTACGATAAAACAAAATTCACTTTTGATTTACTTTATGATTAGATAAGTATCCTAAATAACAATATAATACTTCTTTAATTGAAAAAATCTTCCCAATAAATCAGCTATCCATTTGCAAATAAAGAAGATCCCCTGTACAGTGTTATTTAAGAGTAGCATAAACCACTAAATTTTCTTCCCTAAAATCTCATCATACAGAGCACAAAAGATAAGTAACTTAGTATTACTTAATTCTGCAACTCAACATTTATTTATTTAGTTTTTTTGTTTGTTTTTGTTTTGTTTTGTTTTGAGATGTATCTTACTTCATAGCCCAGCCAAGCTGACCTAAAATTCACTATGTTGTCCAGACTCATCTTGACCTTGCAGCAATCCTCGAGTCTTAGCATCCTTACTGTCAGGATTACAGGCACGGAACACTACATTTGGTTCCAACTTTTAAAATGCAATATGCAGATCTCTTGGTTATCACTTGTGAAACTGCTGACTTTGCACTGTAATATAGTCCTGGAGGCTGTACACTGAAGGCTCTGTTTTAGAAGCATGAACTTTTGCCACTGCTCATGTTCCATGGCACTTGGGGGTTCTATACATGCTATGCTATTTAATCTTTAGAATCACCCTCTGTCATATCAATAAGTTTGTTGTACATATGAGATAGATTTCCAAAAGCTTGTAAGCAGAAACTTGGGCCCAGCATTATTTTTATTATCACCCCCCCCCTTTTTTTGCCTGACTGACCAGTGCATTCCACTTCAGTGTTGTTGACTCCCTTTCTACCTTGTAAGTCTTACCTGAAAAGCTGTAACTACACAGAGAATATCTTACTTAATTCTCTGTCACCACACATCTCTTGGAATAGTTTACATTATTTCTCAATGTCTAAATTCTCATGGCATTGGTACAATATCAGTTCCTGAAAGGACACGCAATTTCCACCCTCCTGTACAAAAACAGTAATAAATTGTAAGCTAAGCACACTGAATTGCTTTTGCTGTCTAAAAACAATGTTTCTCCATCAGTCATATAGAGGAAGTATCCTTCACTAAAATAAGAAATTATTGACCTTGCACTTTATTCTGGAAATACCCTATGCACACACCCCCAGGCAACAAAGAAGGCAGGAAAGCTGAAATAATTACTAGAATTTCAATGAATCGAGGCTTAAAAAAACCCGCAAATACTAAAACCTTAGGTAGCTCTAGCAAATAAGGTCAAAATCAATTTTAATTAAAAATTTTAAAAAACCATTGGCAATTGACTATTGCTGGGTGAGGGATCTTTAACAGAGTGACTGTAGATAGGCTGATTAGACTCCAGTGGATGAACTTGCACCAAGGGACAAATGCTTGACTGGGTAGGCCTTAACATATATGACAGAATGCCTGAAATCTGGTGGGGGAGGGGCTATAGAGGGTGCAAATGTGGGAGAGGAGATCTCATTTTGATTCATATTTATTATATAAAATGCACAAAACTCAATAAAGTATTATTTTAGACAAAATAAAAAATTAATAAAATTTTCTAACAAAAATTTCAATACACATATTTTTGAATTATGTTGGCAAATCTTGAGAAATAAGACATTTAGAAGAATCTTATCTAGCCACAATGCATTGATTTGTAGATAAAAATCAAGCGTGAAGCATACTGGGATAGAGAATTCATCTTAGTAGATAAGAGAGTGGTCAATGTGTTGTGCTCTGATGTAGGTCTGAACCCAGGGAACCTGTAAACACGATCAAGGGAACGGAAGACTAAGTGGAATGGATGGCAGCGGACTGTCAAGGGTGTCTTCCTACTTTCCTGGGATAAAGAAATGTGCCTTTTACCTGAGAATTCTGTAGTAACTTTACATTTGCATATTATTAAAGAAAATAAGAACTTAAATGGAACAGCTTCCTACCTGATAACATTGATCACTCAAATGTCTTTGTTAATCTCTGGACACTTCATAAAGCTATTCCTTTAATAAAATGAAAACAAGGCATTCTATCCTCCCTGCCTCATGGGGTTGGAAAGATTACTTGAGAACACACATGTGAAAGCACTTGTAAAATATGAAACACTATATGAAATAAGGCAGAATTTTAGAATTATTTGCAGTTATACAACTCTACATGTTGTTACTCAGGACTCATCCTGGCTATCTTCTAATGAACGTCTGCCAGAAATATGTTTTGTAGGCCTATTATGAACTGCGCCTGTTTGAGGTGCTACAGATATAGTAATAACAGTACAATTTTAAGAAAATGTTCTGCCTTCATGGAGTTTGCATATTTAATAAACAGAGGCGAAAATCATAAAATTGCTAGATTGTGAGTGAGGTTTATTCACCTGACTCAACCTACTGTGAACACCTACTATATATCAACAATTATAGTGAAGCAATATTCAGTATACCTACACTGTTCTGGACCTTAGATTTACAGGGCAGCCTAGAACCTATCAAGTTTAAGGCGAATTACAATACAGTATAATACAGCTAAGACAGTGTGTATAGGAGATACATAACTCAGATGTGGATATCAGAAAGTAGAGCAGAGTGAGGTGGTGGGAGACTCCCCTATTCTACTCAGTCATTTACTGCAATTTCCAACCTGGATCTGCCCAAGGGAAAGTGGTCTGAGGCTCAAAAGATATAGAAATCTCAACACATGTTATAAATGATAAAAGTACCTAAGATGTTTAGCCTGAAAGATTAAAGAATTGAAATCGGCTAATTATGTTTATTTGGTCTGGTTCCCAGATAGCAAATTTCAAACAATGGTAAAGTTCAAACCTTCCTTAAATCCTCGCTCTGATCCTTACATCCATCCTTACATTTCTTATCCATTTGCCATGCTTAATTTTTTTACCATCGCACACAGCACTTTCCATCAAGTTTATTTTTATTTATTATTTTATTAATCTGCCTTGCTCCAAAATAATGTAACATGCGAGGGAAAGATTTTTAATGTTTTGTTTATTACTATATTTCAAGTTTTTACAAGAGTGACTGACACATAAATATTTTTTAAATGAGTGGGCATTTTCTAGAATTTATAATGAGTTGCTGAATAGAACCGGTTATTTCTATCAAAATCAATTGATGGGAGTAGTCTAGTATTAATGCCATGAGTTTGCCTGATCCCAAGGCCTTGTACGTGCGAGGCAAGTGCTGTGTCACTGAGCCACAATCTAAGCCGCAGTAAATAACGTGCACCATTAAATAGATCTGTGCTATTTTTTCTTTCTGGTGAAAATGCATAGATGTTGCTTCAATATGGTCAATGGTGAACTCACTAACTCAGGCATGGCTAGGCAATTCTCACGTCTCAGAGCTGATTCCTTTCCTGCACCGGTTCTGCTACTGTGGAAAATGTTATCTAGTAATACTAATTTTAGTATGAATACTCAATATAAAAGCATACATTAGTTAATTTAGGATTAAGTGCTTTTTATAAAATAAAGTTACAGCCACAGTGCAAATATAAAAATAACAGAAGATCAACTCTCCTTCACCCAGCTGTGACCAACTGCCAATAGTTCTTCACCTAAGATAGGCCTTTTTACTCATTTCCCCAGTTCTATGATGAAAACAAAGAAAAAAAAAACTTAGAAGATGTAAACATGTTATTTCAGATTATTTCCCACCACTTTGCTTTCCATGGTACAGACTGAGCTCTGCTCTCCCAAGAGACTGTCTTCCTAGAAAGCTGAATTTCATTGACCTTCAAAATGTTGTGTCGAGAAAACTGTCTCCTAGCCATGTAATTTTAAATATGGTGTCCCAGAGTCGGAAACGGCGTCATCAGTAGATGATATGCTTGGGAACAAAGAGATTGCCTTTTCTCTAATTACTAATCTTCATGCCATGCAGCCTTGGCTTCCTTTGTTGGGCATGTATTCAGTGTGCATAATGAAACTTTATCACATGCTTATTTACTGGCTAGTGTTCCAGAAGGGAAAATTTACTGCTGATTGAAAACATAAGTGATTTCTCAGAAAAGGAAACAGACACAATGGTGAGATTAAATTTACCATTCAATGTTTAATTCCTCTGGTTTCTCTCCAAACGGTATAGTAGCATTTTTCCCTTTTCCTCCAGAGTTCATTGTGTGAGTCTCAACTAATTACCATGAGAATTAACATTACTAACGTGTCAGTAATAATAGTTGATATATATTCAATGAATCCAGTATTATTCTGGACATCTATAAATCTGAAGTTTTTAAACTTTCTAACCAGCCTTTTGGTTTAGATACTAACATTATCTCCACTCTGGAGTAAAGAAAACTGAAGGATCCAGATAAGTGAAACCCCGGTTTGGTTCAGGAATCTGTACTCTTGGCTACAATGCTTGACCATGAAACATTCTGAAGATTGACAAGAATTTGCATTTACAAGGCCTTAACTGTATATACAGGTAAATCCTAAGGAATCTACAGTAAGAAGCTTTTGGGGGGAGAAGAAGACAATGGTTGCAAAATTGAATAGTGGTTGTCTTGGGATTCAAAGAAATATATCTAACACAGTGACCAGGGCCTCTGAGCTCAATTATCTTAAATTCAATTTATAAAATCCTTTTTTAGGAATACATTTATTGATAACTTAGTGTCTTAGATCAACAGCTTTCAGTTCTTAATCCTGTGGACTCCCTCATCTCTTGAAAATTATTCAGAACTCCAAATAACTGTTGTGACATGGGTGGGAAAATGTTTTTCTTACAAGTGGACACTAGAATTTCCCAGAGGTCACATGGCTTGTGATATGGTAGGAGAGGCAGGGGAGAAGCAGACATGAACCTCTAACTCCGTCTACGAAGCCAAGCATTACAGATCTTCTTAATCGTAGAAAATGAGCTTTCTGACCAACTCTAGATATCTACCACCTCTAGATAAAGAGTTAGAGGCAATTAAAGGATGCTGAAAGAGGGAGAATCAATTTTCTCCAGGGATGAACTCCCTAATAGATTATCAAATCCCAAGTTATCAGTCCTAAAATCAAGTATAGATAAGCACCACTAAATGGACTCAGTAGCTTATACACACACACACACACACACACACACACACACACATATACACACACAGGTACACATACGTGACAATAGTAATTTAAGAAGAGGTCAGGAAACTAAGGGAGGTGACATAGAAGGATTTGAGAGGGGACGAGAGAGGGGTGGAAATGATGTAAATATAGTACACATATGAAACTCTACAAAATTAAGTTTATATGAAAGACTAACAGTGACAACAAAATAACTGTTGCTTATAAGAATGATGTCTATAGTTATTTATATTTGAAATTATGATTAAAATTGTATATTTATTCACTTAAAAATAGCAATAACAGGGACTGGAGAGATGGTTCAAGGGTTGAGTACTGGCTGCTCTTTCAGAAGACCTGGATTTGAATCCCAGTACCCACGTGGCATCTAACAACTGTCTGTAACTCCAGTTCCAAGTAATCTGATGCCCTCTTCTGGCCTGCACAGGCACTACACCACATGGGTGCACTCACGTACATTATGCAGGCATAATACTCATAGACATAAAATGAAATAAATAAATAATTTTAAAGATGACAAGAGCAAAACAATTACATGTTAACATAAATAGCATATCTTTTAAAAGTCACGATATTTTCCAGGGTTATGGATGTGTATCACAGTGGTAGAGTGGGTGTTTGCTCCTTGGTTCAGTTCCAAGTAACAAAAGTAAAACAAAAACGACAAATAGATAAGGAAAAGAAAAGACAAAAGTATGCTTAAAAAAAACCAAGTGACAAAAGTGGTCAGAAAGCTCGTTTTCTACAATTAAGAAGATCTGTAATGCTTGGCTTCGTAGGCGGAGGTAGAGGTTCGTGTCTGCTTCTCCGCTGCCTCTCCTGCCATATCACAAGCCATGTGACCTCTGGGAAACTCTAGTGTCCACTTGTAAGAAAATCAGAACAAGAAAGATGGATAAGATCTCATATCATTATGAACATATCATGGACTTTATGAGCCCCTAGAAAGACTTCTGGATATTATAGAGTCATCAGATCCTAGGCTCCGTGAGAACGATTAGCTACGAGAAAAAGATCCACAAAGAAAAGTAAATCCTAGTGCTGCTTTTACATGGTGATACAAGCTCTGAATTTGCTTGTTTTCAGTTGTTTCTCCCAATGCATAACTCGTTCTGATGCCTCACAAGTTTTAGAGATACAGGGAAATGTCCCTTCTTTAAAGCTCTTGCTATTTAAAAGATAATTAAGAATCATAAATTGTTCCCACATTTGGCTTAAGAGCTTTTGTTTTGATAAAGAGCGTGGAAATAAATAATGACAAATTGAAAGACTTATTCATAGGTTAGTTGGAAAGCATCTTGACTTTTTATCTAAGGTGGGAGTCTCAGGAATTCTGACCTTAGTCATCTGTTCTTTATATAATTTGCCATAACTGTGCCCACATGTCTTCTTCAACGAGCACTCTGTAAAATTCTAAATCTAAGGCTTAAGGCAGAAAACTGTTTGCCAGAGTCACTTTGCATTACCGCTAGGGAGACTCTTTCATCTTACTGCATTTGCAAAGATGCTGAATTCTTGGTACCTGCTGGACCCAATTCATTCAAGAACAGAAATATAAAGACTTGCCCTTATGAAGCTCGACTTAGCTGGGGAAGATTGAAAATAAATGAATTATATTTTAATGTTCGATAGTGATATTTAAAAAGAAAATTGAGCAAACTTCCAGGAAAGGGAGTGACAGCAACAGAGTGTGGACAAAGTTATCATTGAAGGCCCTACTAAGAGCTTTCGCTGTATAGAGAGAGGGGAGTGTCCACTTCTGGGACAAGAATAGTAAGGGGGACTCCCTAGAAAATGTCATTTTTCTTGGGTTGCAAGAAAGTTAGCTTGGAACAAAATTAAGAGTCAAGAAAATAAAGTGTGGACAGGGGAGGTGATAGTTGAGAGACAGATTGCATGCAACCATGGGCAGTTGTCACACTGCTTTGAGGGAGTGGGAGGTTTCCATGGAGAGCATCATCTTTAATGATAATTTTATTATCTCTGAGCACCTTGGAGATTTGACCTGGGGCCAGATGGAAGCTGAGAGACCAGCAGGCAGATAGGTGTCGGTAGCTTCCACTTCGGTGTTATAAGTGAATGTTGAAAGTCATATTTTCTAAGCACAGACAGTTTCACAGAGTGCTGAGACTTAAGTTTTCAAGAAGGCATGCAGGGGAGATTTCTCTCCTGGGCTTTACGTTCCTGTGGCTTGTCAATGCCAATAAAGGAGCTTGACTGAGACTTCAGACTCTTGTGTATGAAGGGAAATGGAGTCAGGGTTGGCTGGGTAATTAATGCCTGTTATAAGACAGGGGCTGTCAGGAGAGGTCACAGGCAGCTGAAGAAAAACAGAAGTTAGGAGAAGAGGAGCAAAAGTGATATGTGCGATCGATGGTTGTTCAGGCCCGATTCACACGGAGCAGCCTCAAGGCCTCATGTCCTGGTGGGAAACTAATGGAATGTACAAGAAATGATGGCACATAAATGGCTCTGCTAACTCAAAAAGAGCAGCTGTCACACCCTTTGAACGCTTTAGGCACCCCTGCTACCGTCATCTGGGATTGGGAACTGATTCTCTGCAAACCTGGGAAACCAGAGCCGGCCCTAAGCAACCACACTCTGCAGAGGTAATGTTGATCCAAGGGATGTCCAGGTCTCTGTTTCTAAAAGTGAAATCGAGGCAGAGGAAGGTAAACTTTGGGAATTGGAAATGCTCCAATGGAAGCATTCCTCTCATTCATTTTAAAATCCATCATCCAGTTACCAACATCCACTGCAATCTATTAGTTGGGATCTTAGAGAGAGGCAAAGATGAGTGTGTCAAAACCTTTTCCTTTTAAGAGTTTCAACGTGGGTAAAGGAAAGTTAGATGCAAAGTGAGCTACTGAAGGGAGTAAAGAGGGATGCAAGGAGGCCCCTGGAGAGCTTTTCAGAGAGGCTGATGGCAAAAACTCAAGGATCATGAAGCTTTCCTCAAAAGGCAAGGAGCAACATGGAGGTCACAAGGCACAAGACAGCAGGTGGCTTCCTGAGATGTAGTGGGAGTTTTGAGTATTTAGAATGTTTACTGAATCTGAAAAAGTGGTGAGAAATAGAGCTTGAGAAGTAAGGAACTCTAAACGCCAAGCCAATATAAACAAGGGGTTGTAACGAAGAAGTTGAAATATGCAAGCACAACAATCAAATAGATTTAGGCCGTCACTAAATTTATGTGACAACTTAGGTAGTTGGGACTTTGATTCTTAGATTCCTATCATGGTTTTTGGAGACTGAACATAAAACTTTAACTTCCAGAGAGATTATTCATCTACCCCTAATTTGGCCTGTAACAGGCACACACCAGCAACTCCTGTACAGCTTGTAGAGTTGCTCAACCATCCCTTTAATGAAGCTTATTGACCACTTCCTATGTAAAAGGACTTTAATGTCTTTTCTAGGTATGAAAACATTCAAAATGTGGAAACCACATTTGGAAGCCGGCACAAGTATTATTTTGTCCTGATGATACAGATGTCTTCAGAAGAGTTGGGTATCTTATTATGGAAAATATGCATGTCTTTTCACCCCAGGGAAGTTAATTGGCATATAAGAGATGCAGTATTTTCTGAGTTTCTTGGCAGAGTGGTCACCCACAGCAGATTTTCAGATGTGATCATCTTTCAGCAGTCTGTCTTATTTCTCCTCTTATTTGTTCCAGCAAATCTAATCCATGTTGCTTATTTTTTAAGTGGCAAGTAAATTAGTAAATAAATGAATAAAGTTTAGACTTTTTTTCCTGACATTTTTGATCTGGAACATATGGCCATGATTATTTATATTTTTACCTATAGTAAATATAATATTGGCTATGACAATGTCATAATGTGAGTTGCAACAATAATCTTTAAATGTATTTACTACTCTTCTCTGAAAATGAGAACAGAGAGCCCATAAGTAATGGACTTATCAGGCAACATAATCTTCAACAGTGTCTGAAAAGTTAAATTTCTAGAAGTCTCCAAAGAGAGAAAACATTTATGATACAGCCGTAGAAGGGAGTTGAGGTTTCATAGTTCGGGCTCTTAGAACCTTCTGAACACGTGTGAGTAAATCAACTCAGTCTTTGTTTCTGGCTGCGTTCCTGTAAAATGCTCTATTATTCCTCCCCCAAACTACTCTCCCTTTGGCCCTATATTATTTAAAAGGAGATCATTTTTGTCACTTAAACAATGTTTCAAATTGATCCCTCCATTTTTCAGGGATCACACCCATGTAAGAGAAGGAAGAAAGGGGATTAGCTGTTGTGGAAAATTTCTGTCCTCTGAAGATGAACTTAACTTCATTTTTCTCGGCTCTGAACACTTAAGCCACATGAGTAATTTGCCCTTTAGTTGAACTGTTTGTTACCTTAAATAAGGTTGGGGGGGGAGAGGGAGGGAGGGAGAGAGAGAGAGAGAGAGAGAGAGAGAGAGAGAGAGAGAAAATGCAAAGCTTCTGATTAAGGAAGTCTCCCATGGCCTGGAAAGTGCTCAGTAGATGTTCAACGCTCATTCTCGAGTTAGCACAGCTTGAAATGGCAGTTTCCAGACCCCGGTGAGTCAGCATTTTTCAGGAGCTATTTGAACAGCAGCTCAAAGAAACATCAACATGACCATGATGTATCAAGAGTATCTCAGAAGAAGGTGCTATGTAAACACAAGCTCTGTATTTATTTATCTAGTCTGGCTACCATACCACAATGTGGGCATCAAATGAAGAAACCAGTGATACCGTTTCTGGGACCTCTCTCTGTCTCTCTGTCTCTATGCCTATCTGTTTCTGTGTCTCTGCTTCTCTCTCTGTCTCTCCCATTGTCTCTGTCTCACTTATTTTGTTTTTAATATTCAGGTATACCTTGGCTAGAGATGGTCTTTGCCCCTTTTGTTACCAGTTTTTCTATCCATTTTTATATACACACACAATTTAGTGCCATTTTCTGAAAAACAATACAAATGCCTGCTTAAGACATTTCTATCTGTCAAATTGAGGACCACGATCATTTGAGTCACAGTTAGCAGAACACCTGCTTAACCAAGTTTCCCTGGCACCTAGTGCACCTATTTCTGAGTTCCTTAAAGATTACATGGCTTCCTCAGAGCAAAGGTTCCACTGAGCTGCAACACACAATCATCTTTTAACCTATCAATCCAAACACTAAAAGAGCAACATGGCTTTAAGTAGGCAAACGTGTGTTTAAGTCTATGATTTTGTTTGAATATTGTAATCCTCAGGTGATTCCTCTCTCTACCATTTTTCATTAAAAATTGTCTTAGAAATATAAAAAGTACCTCTCTTCTGAAAAATCAACTTCTGATGAGTCCAAAAAGTGATACAAGAAAACAAAGTATTTTAATTACGATTTTTATTTTTACTTATGTGTATGTGTCTATATGAGTATATGTCATGTTTGTGCAGGTGCTTGCAGAGACCAGAAGTGGGTGCCAGATCCCTGGTGGTGGGAGATGCAAGCAGGTTATGATACACTTCATGTGGTTGCTAGGAACTGAACTTGGGTTCTCTGGAAGAATAGTAAGTCCTCTAAGTGCTGAGCCATCTCTCTAGCACCAGAAAACAACAGAAACAAAAATAAAAAAATCAAAAACAGTTTTATCATGGCTTCTACACTTGGGTGAATGTTCCAAGAGACATTTACATTAACTTTCCTGGATTTTGTCTTTAATCATCTGCAAGTTAATTTTAAACTTCATGGAAAATTTCCAAATTTCGCCAATTTAGTACACTAATTCATAATTAATAAACATTTTAGACATGTGACTATTGTTGAATAACCAGCTAAAATAGTATTTCTGATTGAATTGTTTTTTATCCATTTTAGTTGGAATTTAGCTCTAAATGACTACCATTTCCAAACAGTTGATCAAGAGCTTTCAGAATCAATGTCTCTGTGCATGTAATAACTTCCAATCTTAAGTTTGCTTTTTTCATGTAATTTTATAAATCATGTAATTCACTAAATTCTGAATTAGCAATTTATTTTCTATTCAATTTTTTCTAGGTTTAGGAAATCATGAATTTTATCTGTCTGTCTGCTATCATCTATCTCTTTATCAGTAGGGTCTTGCTATGCTGCTTAGGCCGACTTCAAACTAGAGATCCTCCCACTTCAGCTCCCGAAGTGCTGGAATTACAGGGGTGCACCATTGACACCAAGCTTCATAAATGTTCTTTGAACTCTTAGCAATCTTTCTTTTAATTATTTAAATGACTGTTATGATATCTGAAAAGTGGGAAATACATACAGTCTACCAAGGAAGAAGCACTGCAGTTTCTTTCCTGGATTAGAAAGATAAAATGTTCCAGGGGCACTAAGAATGATTTTCATGTCTCTGTCTCTTGTCACACTGGTTTTATTTTTAATTAGAGAAGAAAATAACTATCGAAGCTTTATCAGTGAGTATTTCTGTCTCAGCTTTGATTGGAAAATGATTTTATATTTAACAGTGATTCTAGATTTGTAGACAACATTGTAAAAATGGTTTCTGTCTCTTCTTAGTGTTCCATCTGGTCTCTGTAACTACCTACTAAGGTCTCACCCCAAGGGTGGGTAATTAGTATGAGGGTAATTTCTTCCTGATGTCACCATCTGTTGATACGGCTAAGAAAAATGAGAGACGTCTTTGATAAGTTTTCCACAGTGACTTGATCTTACTGTTAGATAAGAGAAACAGAACAAGGAAAGGCTGCAAATATATCACCCTCCCTTTGATTAGATTCTGATTTTCTCTGGGGCCAGTAGAGTGGCCCCAATGTATCTTTAGAACTGAAACAAAAATTCTCATTAAACATCAAAAGAGGAAGCTAACGATACCTCTGTCCCCCAAACATGAACTATTTTCTTCCACAAATGTTAGGCTTTCTATATGTTTGTGGCCTTCTAAAATTCTTAAGTTGAAATCTTACTCGACCAGCTAATGATACAAGAGGTGGGGTCTTTGGGAGGTAATTAGGTCATGAGCTCTCTGTCATCTCTAATGGGACTCTAGCTCTCATTAAAAAAATATCTGCCAACCCCCTCCTCTTCTCCACACAGTGAATAGCCACCATCTAGGAAACTGAGAACAGGCCTGCTCAGATGCCACATGGTCTAGCACCTTGATGTTGAACTTCCAGTATCCAGATCTATGAGAAATAATTGTGCTTTTGTTGATAAGCTGTCCAGTTTATGGTATTTTTTAACAGTAATGTGAGTAGACCATGCCGGTATCAGTTGACTCTAAGCCAAAAAAGTCTTGTTGGGGAGGAAAGGGCTCAAGAATATAATTTTTAAAGTTGTTCTGGGTATGTTGACTGCTTTAGAAACTACCTCTTTACCCTCTTTTGTCAGGAATGAATGAGTTTACTGACAACTGGAAGATGTAGACCATGGTATCAGGAAGACAAAGACTGGGTCCACGAAGCATTGGAGACTAGCAGCCACTGAATTACAGATCTGATTTAATGCTTGTTAGTGTCCACACTGAAATGAAGCCCAAACACAAATGCCTGAAAATACAGCAACTGGAAGATGTAGACCATGGTATCAGGAAGACAAAGACTGGGTGCACGAAGCATTAGAGACTAGCAGCCACTGAATTACAGATCTGATTTAATGCTTGGAAGAGGTTTGTTAGTGTCCACACTGAAATGAAGCCCAAACACAAATGCCTGAAAATACAGCCACCAGCCTTTCATATGGGAGGGAAGAGAGAAGTTCATTCTCTGCTTTTGGAGAACTGTATAGTCAAACAGTGCGTCGTTCAAAGGCCAAAAAGAAGCACAACGTATGATCCTTTCAAACATAAACTTTAGTATTCCAAAGAATATGGCCTATGGATTGTGGAGATGGCTCAGTTGGTCAAGTGCCTGCCATAGAAACATGAAAACCTGAGTTCATATCCCTAGAACCCATGTATAAGCTTGGTATGGTTCTAGCATCTGTAGCCCTAATGCAGGCTGGTAGAAACAGGCAGATCTCTAGAACTCCGTAACCATCCATTCTAACCAATTTGTGAGTGCTGGGTTGGGCAGAAACCTTGTTTCAAATGATAAGGTGGGGAGTGATAGTGGAAGATACCAACATCCATCTTTGGCCTCCACATATTGGTGCCATACATGCACATGTGCACACAAACACATAGACACATAGAAAAATGAACATTTTCCAAAAAGAATATACATCACTATGGGAAGAACTAGATATAAAAATAAACAATTGGTTTGGATATGTTTTATTTTTACAGTGTGCATGTGGAGGCCAGAGGACAGCTTCTGAGAATTAATCCTCTCTTTCTACCATGTGAGTTTCAGGGATCAAACACAGTTGCCATGCTTGTCGGCAAGTGTTTTTACCTACTGAGTCATCTTGCTGATCCCATTCTTGCTGGTGGGATCACCTATGAGAACATTGGTCAATCATAAGCTTCAACAGTGTCACAGTTCAACCCCTTTTGATTACCTCCCATGAGAGTCCATCCTGGCTGTTATTTCTATTTATGGGCTGAAGGAATGAAGGAAATAGATACTTAAGTAACACGGCAGTGTCACGAATCCAATGGGAGGAAGCAGGGGAAAGGTGGGTAGGCAAAGCTGGGACTTGAATATAACAGACTGTGGTGCTTTGGTTCCTTTCACTGTAACAATGCAAAGCATTTTATAGATACTTCCTGTTTTCTGAAACCCAAGAGAAACACTTCTCCTTATTTCCATCATAGCAGCCACATTTAACATTCTTAATGGACTAAGGTGTCTGAAGACAATAAATTACAAGACACATACTAATTAAATACTTTTGCTTTATAACAAATAATTAATGGATCTCTAGGTGACTATAAAGAAAATATAGCTTTGATTCCAAGATGCTTATAGTCTTATAAGCCAAGGGCACACATATAGGGGAGTGATGGGGAAGGTAGCCACAAATTTTAAGCATCTTGGGAAATATGTGAAGACTTCAGTATACAGAGAAGAGAAAGTCTAATCCTAACTTCTACCAGAGAATAGCTACATTCATCAAAGTCAGAACAATGCAAACAAAAAGAAAACAAAACCCCATGATTGCTGATTGTCAAGCCCAATTAATATTGATTAGTAGTTCTTCAAATGTAGCTGCTTAGCATTGCAGTAGAGTGGCCACATGACTAACTTTTGGCTGAGAATCACAGAAGTGTCACATGACAAGCTTCAGAAAATCTTTTTAAAAGATAGCTGACATGCTTGTTTTGTTACTTCTTCCCCTTTCTCCCTTGCGAGAGATGGAATTCAGGGTGATGGCTTGAACCCGATCAGCCCTAATGGTTCATGAGAGCATTGTAAGGATGGCAAAGTATCAAAGGAGTGTTGGTGATCAAAACCACTGCATCAGCCCTGAATCGGTTTTCTTCAGCTTGTGTGTGTGTGTGTGTGTGTGTGTGTGTGTGTGTGTGTCTGTTGAGAGAGAAAGCACTATCTTCTTTGTAATTTTTATCATTTGTAGTTGAACTTAACTCCTAACTGAGACATTCTTTATCAAGAATCTTGACCTCAATCATCCAATCTGTTAAAAAGATTCCATAACATGGAGCAGATGATTAATGTGATTTGACTATATTTTAAAATATATATTATTATGGTGCATTTAAGTAAACTTATCTATCACAAATTGTTGCTTTGGGAAATGGCATTATTCAAGCCACAGTGCTATTAACAAGAGTGGCATTTGCTTCCTTTTAGGGCTGTGTTGATAGTGGTGGGAATGAGAACATTATTTAGTTTCCAGGCAGAGTGCATGATCAATGCACCATTTGGGAGGAGTCCCATTATCTAGTGCCAGAAGAATAGTGTTGCAAACTCAGCACCTAGAAGTTTGGTGGGGCAGTTTGAATGTGATCTGCCTGCCTGTCCTCCTCCTGTCTCTACCTTTGCCACATGGCTGCTTTTCCATTCTTTCCAGAGATGACATGAGCTTTTCAGCATCATTACAATCCACTATTTTATGTAGCCTTATTTAAAAGTCTTCTCTGATGAAGTCACATAAATAGCACCTCAAAACATCCTCATCTCGAGCATTTGAATCCAGTACAAGGGACTTTGAAGAGTTACTTTAAAGAGGCTAAGATGCATACTGGTTTGAAAAGAACCACTATAGGCATCATTGCAAGGATGCATTAAGTAACTCTTATGAATTCGATGGGCCACTAAGGTAAAATAGACGCTGTAAATTTATGTTGGGTTCCATATAATTGACCACTTGGTGTATGATGTAGTCTCAGAAGAGATATGCTGGGGATGGAGGGCAAGTTATAGAGAACAGTATTGCCTATATCTCGGGAATTATAATTTAATATTTACTCTTGCTATTTAAGGAATCCAGGAAATTTTCATAAGAGAAAGGGTCAGATATCTGACCATCTCTGAGAAGTCATTTTATTAAAGAATAAGAACTTTCTTGGGCTTTTAATTTCTATTTCTCTTTTTGTTCTTCCACAAAGTTTAACTTAATGGGTTTGCTAAAAGGTGGGGGTGGGGGGTGAGTGGCAGCAGGCAGGCAAGGCAGAGGCTGCTTCTCTCCCATTCTCCCTTCCTCCCTGATTCCCTCTATCATCAACTTCACCTGCAAGTCATCTGCCTATAGTAAACCTCAACAATGCCAAAACGAAGGAGTTAATTTTCTGTCAAAATTGTGTGGCTGTTATCTGGGATCAGGCTTTCTGCATTAGGACTATGTTAAGGACTTAAAGTGATTGCAAAATTTTTGCAGATAACTATCTTTTACAACACTACTCACATAAAATAAGAGAGACAACAATGTTGCTTTATGATTATTCTCTGGGAATCCTGCTTATTCAAGTGATTGATTACTATTCAATCCCAGGGGTACTGAAGGAACGATGGCCCAGGAGATTTGCCCTTCCTCACCTTGACTGATTTTCCCATTTTGTGATCCATCTTCATCTCAGGGTTCGTTGTCTTTTTGTTCTGATTTCTCTTCTCAAATGAAAACATGTAATAAAAATCAAATGCTCTTAAGTGTTTCATTAATGGCTAAAAAAACTGCTCTCTCTAGAATAATTGCCACTTCAAAGAGCTTCTCAAGAAGAAAACTTTAATAAAACGGTAATTTTCTGAGATTTCTAGCAAAAATGTGAAAAGATATAGCTTATATATGGTGCATCTCTAGCAGTGCTTAAAAATATAATGCAGTTAGTTTCATAAGTGATCTGGGCATGCTGGGTATTCAGCACCTGCTTATTGCATAAATTAATAAAGATATCACCTCTATACAAATGACACAGTTGGGGAATGTGAGGCAAATGCAGATATCTGAGAGAGGGAAGGCATAGGCAGAGAGTACAGCACACCGCATAGGCTGAGAGGAACAGGGAATAAGCAGGAGTAAATCCTTGGTCACTGAACACAATTGACCAATTCATGTGTTCAGCCATGTGTTACAATACACACTGTTTGCGGGAAGTAAAAATAAATGAGATCAGTGAATGACTCACTCAATGTGAACTGTTATTTCTAACTCATAGAGAGAATGAGAATCAATTGGTCAGCATTTGCTTATTAAAAGCCCTGTTAAGTGATAAGCATTGTGAAAACTGATTTATAATCTGTCTATGTGCCTCATCTATCACTCATCTTCTCAATGTTAATGAGTCACATTCAAAGATTTCTTTAGTTCCCTTGTCTGTTACACTGTGGTTGTTTTATGGCATTCTAATTTTGGAGATGGAAAGTATTTTTAAGTTTATTTTACATTCAGCTTGAATTTTATGGAATGTGGTTCTTTAACTTCTGGACACATACTTCTTACCATATGTACCTTGCTTGATCAATTTTTAATTGGGAAGTATTTTTGTATGATGAAGAAGCTGTGCATATACCATCTGCCTGTTACTAACATTTCATATACATATATATTTAATGTATCTTCAGATGGTACCGTATGCTTTGCCTATATTTATGCATTTTCAGTTTGTCAGCAGACAACTGCTACTTTCATTCTATCAGAAACTTAACATTTCCTGTCTTTTTTCATATCACTCTTTAGAGTTCTGTTCAAATGTTACTTCCTATAGGAGACTTTCTTTGCTTATCTACATCAGATTGATTTATACAACCCATGTTTCTAGAAATACCACTCACCTTAATTGCAGTGCATTAAAATTCTCATTGGTTTCTAATATCTACTTTGCCATTGTAATATAAACTCATCAAGGACATAGAAGGTTCTCTCTGATCGTCTTACCATCTAGTGTCATACTTGGCAGACAGAAGATATTCCTGGCATATGGTCTTACCAATAGGAGGTGCCCAATAAACGAATGAATGGAACAAATGATGATTGAGCATCTACTTTGTTTCTCTTACCTATGTAAATGATCTAATACTCACAGTTGGATATGGGTCCATCTGTCTAGGCCAAACCGCTGTTACATTGTGCCCAGGGTAGATGATTTCATGTTCTAGGTCACTCAAGAACACTTTTCTTGTTTTTCATTTAACAGGTTCTCTGTCACCTCATTCTGAAGCAGAACATACCTTCTGAATTTTTGTTCGTTCAGAAAATTGCTCCTTACCAGCTAACCATACAGTTGTAAGTTACGGGGGATGTTTGTAATGTTAGAGATGTTATGCTCTAAAATCTTTTCAACAAAAGCCTTTCTTTCAGTAATACATCTGAAAACTAGATGCTGGGAACTCTTTAAAAACTTTAAATTACTCTATATATACTTCTTGGCTGGGAAACCCAAACTCTGTCAAATTTTTAGAAACTTTCTGTTTTCTTCAACTCTTTCATACTTTCAAGTCCCCTGTGGGAGCTGGTATTGTACTTTGAACAAGAGCTTCAACTTTACAATACTGGATAGCTCTTTATTTGAAGGGAGTTCTTAACCTCTCAAATAAGTGTAAACATCAATTATTCCTTCATCTATGTTAATCTGCATACTTTAGTCTTTCATATTTTATTAACTATTTTAAAAGGCGATATCCAAAGTTATCATAATATTCCCCAAGTGATCAGTTTAGTTCTGTGAATAGTGGATCCCTGGACTCAATATTAACTCACTGGAGTTTGTCCTAAGACCTCAGGGGATAATAAAAAATCAAGATTTTTAAAATTATATTGCATCCAATGGCACAGAAATGAAAGGGTTTCCCAATAATTGTCTGAGGCACACTTGCATTTTATCACCTCATTTCCCTTCACTAAGTCAGTGACAGCTCACCAATAAACTATGGCTTATAATGATCTAAGCATTTCTTCCACATTCTCCTTAACCTATGCCATCCTGAAAGACTGGTGATATAAATAATCAATTACACTAAATGCTTATGACCAAGAAATCAACAAATTGGAAAAATAATTTCTGCCGAAAAATGTATTCATGATTGAAGAGAAATAATATAGACTGCGAAAACAGCTGGCATCCTGTGATTTTGTGTGACTATCAAATGTCAAATATAGTCCAACCTATCCAGCCTGTCTCTAGATATAGATGCTTAGCAGATGACGTCTTCTGAATCTCAATTCTACCATGAGATGTTCCTTTTTCTTTAGTAAATCATTTTCATAGTTGATAAAATATTTTATACCTATGCTGCTGTATGTTTGATTTTTGAAATTATTACACTTTTAGAAAACATTCAAGATAATATCAGTGAGTAAAAATTAAAAAAAATAAGAACTGGTAAAGCATGTCCAACAGACTGTTAATGAGGTTTTCTGTTAATGCCATGCTGATCTAGTTGCATGAATCCTTTTGAGAAGTTGGTACAAATAAAATATTTTTCAATATCTACTTGATTTTTAAAAATTATATAATGAGCCGAGCATGGTGGCGCATGCCTTTAATCCCAGCACTTGGGAGGTGAGGCAGGTGGATCTCTGTGAGTTCAAGGTCAGCCTGGTCTACATAGTGAGTTCTAGGACAGCTGAGGCTACAGGGAGACCCTGTCTCAAAAAGACCAAAAAAATTATGCAATATAATCAATATGTGTTTATATAGGAAATGTGCCTCATTATCAACTGTATTAATGCCCAATAGTACAGAATCATATGTGTAGGCTTTTCTAAGGAAGGATAGCTTTGAGATGAAATACATACGATTTAGAAAACCACACCACTGGACACCGATTTACTATCTCTTGGAATATTCCCCTTCACATCTGATATTTTAGATTGTAATTGTGCATGCTTGTTCTAGTCTATCTCTCTCTCTCTCTCTCTCTCTCTCTCTCTCTCTCTCTCCCCACCGCCAAAATATTGTTTGTGTGTGTGTTTTTTATAGTGTCTCTCTCTCTCTCTCTCTCTCTCTCTCTCTCTCTCTCTCCCCACCGCCAATTATGTACAATCTAATTTGCTTCATAAATTCTTTGTCTTATTGCTTAATTACCTTATTGCTTAGTTACCTTATTGTCTTATTGCTTAGTTACCTTAAAAACATGTTTTCTTAAGATTGCATATAAAGCTTTACTCTTTCCACAGTTATGGAGAGGGTAAATGTGTACATTAAACATAGCAGAAGTAAAAGTGTTAATTCCTCTCAAAAGAGGGAACTAGCAGTTCGATGGATATACTTCCTTAAAAATAAGCAAAACTTCCAACTCAGCCTGAATGTTTACTCAGATTCCGTGGAGAGGTAACAGAGTTGAGAAACCCTTTGCAATACTGCTGACCAAGACTAGTTTTCAGAACTCAGAGCTGGGCTCGTGCTTAAGCACCTTTTCATGGTCCAGTAAGTAAATTGTAAATGGAGAGATAACACCACCTTAATCTCTGATACGACTTCATGGAAAAACAATACAACCTGTCCCAAGTAAAGAATTAAAAAACCAAACTAATAAGTAAGGTTAAAAAGTTTAAAGCCAGATGAATGCATAAACGGTTCTGTTTAGTATTAACTTTGAGAAAGATGAATATTTGACTAAAAGCCTTTCTTTTAGAAAGAAGCAATTAAAAGGGTAGAAAACCAGAAAACTAACATCTTTTCTTATCCATGTGTGAACTATCATGAGATGAAATGCCAGCCCAGCCTTCCTTATTACCACAAGGGGGACACCTTCAGGGGACAAAGTAAAAGCAGACCGAAAGAAGAAGACATTTTTATGAATAATCTTTTCTTCCTCCTCCCCCACACTTACTGAGGAAGCTGATGAGAAAGTGCAAATCGCAAGTAAGTGCCATAGAATGGAATTTAGGAGATTCAGGAGTTTAGCAGATCCAGGTCTCAGGATTGATTCTTCCTGCCCTTCCAGAGCTGTGTAGAAGGCTCTCTCCAAACATGATTTCCAAGCTGTTTGTTTTCATGATCCTTTTTGTTGTTTTTTTAAACAAGTGAAATGAGCACATTCCCTTTTAATTGAAAAAGGGAAGTCTCATATGACAGAGTACTTCTGAACAAAACCAATTCCTCTGTGTGTGTGTGTGTGTGTGTGTGTATGTGTGTGTGTGTGTGTTCGTGCGTGGGTGTGTGTTAAAGTAAAATAACACAGAGGTGGGAGAGGAAAAGTAAAACATTTTGCTTTTAGCTATTAACCCCCTAATTCATATTTTACTTTCTTTCTACCCCAGAGCATCATTCCTTTTGAAACTCACTTAAGTTTAATACTTCTTTCTTTGTGTCATTTTACCACTGTGCACAATTTTTTACTTTATCAGATTCTTGAAACTGAGCTTGTGTTGTAGAATTCTTAATATCTCATAGAGTATCTGCTCATGGTAATATGTTAGTAAGAATGTAGAAAAATTGAAAATACTTTGTGATGAATCCATCCATCCTTCATGGAGGTCAACTCAATGTTAAAAATTGAGGGCCAGGGAGAGAAGATAGATTTGGGAGAAAAGATGTTGGCTTTGGAATCAGATCTCACAAAATAATAAAGGTGAAAATGCTAATACACTGTGGATAATAGAAGCCAGGAATAGCATGAGGTCCTGGGTGAACATTACATAATATAAGTATAGAATGGGCCCTGGGAAGGTTATCAGTGTTGCTATTTTTCAGACAGGATACTGAGACTTAGGAACCCGTGTAAGCTGACATGTTGTTGGTAATCTATGAGAAGCAGAATTAGAAAGTTTGTGTGTCTTCTCAGTTTCATTATTACTAAAATAAGGTAACACTGACCTCAAATTTTCTGTGCTTCATTTGCTATGAGCTTTGTAAACCAAAAAGTATACACACAGCATCCCTGGGCAGCACAGCCACCAGCTTCCTGGGGTCAGCATCTTTCCTGGGTAAATTTGGTGGCCCCCACCATGCCTTGACTCCTCAACCTCGCCCCCGGCTCCCCCACCCCATCTCTCCTCCTAGCCTGGGTACTGCCCCATTTATTATCTTGGCACCCCAGACTCCTGGACTGACCTCTTGGCCTAAAATCCCCATTTCTTCTTGATCCTTTACATCCAGACCAACCCAATTCCTCCTTGTAGTCCCCATGAGCCCTAGGGGTCTCTTCTCACCCCTAAGACCAGCATCTTCCCAAGGCTTTGCTCCCAGGCAAGCTCAGCCCTTAAATTCCTGAGGCTAGTATCTTTCTGGGAGGGATCCAGACCTTAGGAGAAAATCTGATAGCATCAGGTCCTCATCTGACTTGGGCCTATGAGGGAACTCCTGAGCAGCAAGACAAAAGCAATTTAGCCACTCCAATATAAAATCAGAAGAGAAAACCCGAAGCCTAGACAACCAGCTTTGTATACCTAACAAGTAAACTACAAAGGCACATAAAATTTACAAAAAGAAGCAGACCTAAACTCAACAAAGGAAGGCTTGGGTCTCATACAAGAATTAGAAACTATAAAAGAAATCAACATGTCAAACTCATAGAGAAAAAATAATAACATGAGAATACCCTAGAGATAACACAGGACATGGAACTCAAAAGAACAATTATAAACATGATTAAATAATTCAGTGAATTTAAAGAACACACAAATAGAGTACTCAAAGAACTGAATGAATTCAGAAAAGAGTCAGAGATACTGAAGAATACTCAGGCTGAAATGAGGAAGGAAGTGAAACACTCAGTATGCCAAGCAGGAACAATAGGAGAAAGCCTCAGCAACAGGATGAATGAAATGGAAAGCAGAATATCAAAACTGAAAGATAAAGTGGATGAACTAAACCACTCAAGCAAACATTATGAAAAATTTAAGAAAACACAAGAATGGAATATGCAGGAATTGTGTGACACCATAAAAAGACCAAACTTATGAATCATAGGCATACAGGAAGAAGAATCTCATGATAATGGTATGGACCAGATCTTCAACAGGATTGCAGAAGAAAATTTCCCCAAATTAAAGAAAGACATGCCCACACAAATACAAGAAGCATACAGAACACCAAACAGACAGGACTAGAAAAGAAACTTTACAGAACATCATAGTAAAAACACTAAATGTACAGAACAAAGAGAGAATACAAAGATGCAAAAGAAAAACAAGTCACATATAAAGGAAACCCTATCAGAATTACAGCTGACTTTTCATTGGAAACTATGAAAGCCAGAAGAGCCAGGACCAAAGTATTTCCAATTCTAAATGAACACAGATACCAACCCAGAATACTTTACCCAGCCAAAATGTCTATTATAGTCGAAGGGGAAAAAAATAGGCTGAAATAATTCTAGTTCACAAAATCAGCCCTTCAGAGAGTTCTTAAAGCAGAATAAAGAGCTGAAGAAAGGAATGACTATACCCAAGGGATTACAGAAAGAAACTTAATGAAGGTATAACTGTAGAAATGCACAGCTACACCAAGAATGTGAACAGAAATAAAAATGACAAGAATCAATACTCATCTTTCATTAATAACTTTAAATATCAATGG
>NW_008340854.1:610027-689960 GCF_000622305.1 Nannospalax galili
GGGTTAAGAAACAAAATCAATCTCTTTGCTGTCTGCAACTAACCCATCTCACCTTTAAGGACGGGGACTATCTTAAGGTAAAAAGATGGAGAAGGATATTCCAAGCAAATGTCACTAAGAAACAAGCAGGGGTTGCAATTCTAATACCTGACAAAATAGACTTCAAACTAAAACTAATCAGAAGAGATAAAGTGAGCCACTACATTCTGATCAAAGGAAAAAATTGACCAAGAAGGTACTGCAATCATGAATATATATTCACCAAACTCTGGTGTACCCAACTTCATAAAAACAGTACTACAGGACTTTAAGACACAGATTAACCTCAACTCAGTAATAGCAGGGGACTTCAATACCCAACTTTCTCCATTAGACAGGTCAACTAAATAAAGAATAAACAGAGAGGCATCTGACTTAAATGATACTATGCATTAAATGGACCTAATAGACATCTTCCAAATATTCAACCCTAGTATCAAAGAATACACTTTCTATTTTCCATTCAGAGCCCCATGGAAGTTTCTCCAAAATAGACCATATACTGGGGCACAAAACAAAGCTCAGCAAATACAAAAAGATTGAAAGAATTCCATGTGTTCTATCAGACCACAATTCAATAAAGCTTAAAATCAACACTGGCAGAAACGCTAGTAACTACGTGAACACATGGAGATTAAACAACACACTCCTGAATGATGAATGGGTCAAAGGAGAAATTAAGAAAGAAATAAAAGTATTCCTGGAACTAAATGAAAAGGACAATACAACAAAATAAAACCTCTGGGACACATTTAAAGCAGTTATAGAGGGAAGTTTATAGCTCTAAGTGCCTACATTAAAAAATCAGAAAGAGTGGTCTGTGTCCCGATTCCCTATTGGCAATTTGGGTAACCTCTTCAGAGGATGGTGTGATAAAAGGTAGGAACTGGCTAGGCAGTCAGGGTAAAAAGATCCCAGAGAAAAGTAGCCAGTTTCTTGGCTAAAACTCACAATGTCCTTGGGCCTCTTAGCAACACACTCCGTTTCAAAGGCCAAAAATGTCAAAAATATTTGGGAGCTTTTATCTAATCCTTAAAAGACTTTAGAATTAGCTCTTCAGAGGGGGTAATGTTAGAGTAGCCAAAAGCCCCATAAAAACAAATAAAAAAGAAAGAGTACATGAAGTTATCAGAAAAAAAAGTGATGGGGAGATATGAGGTGAGTTGGAGGGGAGGGAGTGGGCATGGATTTGGAACAAAACACCTTATATGCAAATATGAAATTCTCTTATTTATTTTAATAAAATCAGAAAGAACACAAATAAGTGACAACATTGCAACTCAAGACACTTGAAAAGCAACAACAAATGAAACTCAAACCCAGCAGACAAGAAGAAATAACAAAAATCAAAGCAGAATTAATGAAATAGAAACAAAGTAAACAATACAAAGAATCAAGGAATCCAAGAACTGGCTCTTTGAAAAAGATAAAGAAGATTGACATACCACTAGCCCAGTTAACTGAAAGAAAGAGCACCTCCAAATCAACAAAATCAGAGATGAATGGGGAAACATCACAACAGACAGCAAAAAGATCCAGAACATTATAACGGAATACTTTAAAAACCTATATGCTACTAAAATTGAAAACCTAAAAGAAATGGATGCATATCTAAAGGCATGGGAACCACCAAAACTAAACCAAGAAGAGATGAGCTTCTGAACAGCAAAAGAAACAATAAAAAAAAGTGAGGAGAAAACCCACAGAATGGGAAAAATCTTCACCAGTGACACATCTGACAGAGGTGTAAATCCGCAGGTAAAGATACACTCAAAAAAGAAAACTATAGACCCATATACTTAATGAACATAGATGCAAAAATTCTCAACAAGATACTTGCAAACCACATACAGACACACATCAAAAAGATCATACCTTGATCAAGTCAGCTTTATCTCAGAGATGTGGGGATGGTTCAATATATGTAAGTCAATAAATGTCATAAATCATATAAATGGACCACATGGTCATCTCAATAGATGCAGAGAAGGCCTTTGACAAAATTCAACATGCATTTATGTTCAAAGTCCTAGGACTTTGGACTGGAGGCACATACCTCGACATAATTAAAGCCATATATAACAAACCCACAGCCAACATCATTCTAAATTTAAGAAAACTGGAAGCATTCCCATTAAAATCAGGAACCAGACAAAGCTGTCCGCTATCTCCACTCCTTTTTAACATAGTGCTTGAAACTCTTGCATGAGCAATAAGACAGGAGAAAGAAATTAAAGGAGTAATAATTGGAAATGATGAGATCAAATTATCCCTTTTTACAGATGATATCGTATCTAAGAGATACCAAAAATTCCACCAGAAAACTAGAAATGGTTAACATTTTCATTAAAGTGGCAGGTTACAAAAATAATCTACAGAAGTCTGTAGCCTTTTTATATACCAATAATAAACAATCAGAGAAAGAATACATGGAAGCACTCCCTTTCACAATACAAAACAAAAAGAAAGAGGTTGAGGAAGACATCAGATGATTCATAGGGAAGCACAATAGCCAAAGCAGCCCTGAGCACTAAGAGCAATGCTGGGGGAATTACTATACCAGATTTTAAACTGTATTACAGAGCTAGTCATAAAAACAACATGGTACTGGCACAAAAATAGACCTGTAGGTCAATGGAACAAAATTGAAGACCCAAACATTAGTACATGAAATTTCAGCCACCTGATATTTGACAGAGGGGCCAAGAACATTCACTGGAGGAAAGACAGCATGTTCAGCAAATGGTGCTGGCAAAACTGGATCTCCATCTGTAGAAGAATGAAACTAAACCCCTATCTTTCACCTTGCACAAAAGTCAACACCAAATGGGTCAAAGACCTCAATGTAAAGCCTGAAACTCTGAAACTGTTAGAAGAAAACATTGGCAAAATCCTACAAGATATAGGTGTAGGAAAGGATTTTCTAAACCGGACATTTTTTGCTCAAGAAACAAGGTTAAGAATCAACAAATGGGACCTCATTAAACAAAAAATCTTCTGTGCATCAAAAGAAGCAACCAAGGAAGTGAAGAGAAAGCCCACAGAATGGAAAAAAAATCCTCACCAGCAACACATCTGACAGAGGTTTAACATTCACAATATATAACGAAATCACAAAACAAAGAATCAGGGCTGGAGAGATGGCTCAGAGGTTAAGAGCACTGACTGCTCTTGTGGAGGACCTGGCTTCGATTCCCAGCATCCACATGATGACTACAAATCAGCCTTAATTCCAGGTGCAGGGTAATCCAGAGCCCTCTTCTGACCTCACAGATCTCAGGAAATAACCGACTGTAACTAGTAATAATCAGATACATGGAAATTAGAGATGCATGTAATACCTAAATGTTAGTAGCATTAAAAATGGGGTTTTCTGTATGAAACAGTGTATTTTAAAATGAAATGGACATCTTTTTTAAAGGTTAAAATCTCATTCAATTTTATGTCTTATAGGATTTATACTGAGTTCAATATTTTACAACTGTATTAATTCAACTGTGAACCTAAAAATTTACAACCAATTTTGAATGAGATGCATCTTTGCTCTGGAAATTATTATTGAATATATTAATGATGTAAGGAAATGCTTCTTCTAAGCATGTGGTTATTAAGTAAATAGTTTTTTAAAACAGTGTACACACAAATATGTTTGCTTTAAGGTAAACACGCCGTGTTCACAAGGTGCAGAATGGAAAACTAATTCCTCACAAGTCAAGGTGTAAGCATCCGGCAGTTTTCTTCCTAGGATCTTGGGTTTGTACTTTTTACCAACCTGAAAGTTTCTTCTTGCTTTTCTGACTCTGGAAACGACTTTGAAGACACCAGAGCATGTTTTTTTATACATGCATATAACAACTGTGGCATACCTCTGGGATGGAAAACTGGACAGATATTTGATTTTTGCTTTGGGTTGGAGAAAACAGAAAAAAAGCACGAAGGCCCGAAACAGGCTCCTTCCTCTCACTTGAATTGGGCTAGTAATGTAAGCTCAAAGTTTCAGCTGATCAAGAATTGGTAAATGGTTCTTGACAACTTTCCATAGGGGTGTTTGGGGTGTGGGAATGGATCAGAAGGCTCACTGGCAGAATTGCTCCATATCAAGTTTCCAAACTTCACCCATTCAAACTCTTCTGAATCCCCAAGGAGTCAATACATTATCAGCTTATTGAAAAGCTATTCCTCAGTCCTTGTAGCTCATATGAAGAGTAGGTGGCTGACACTCCTACATGATGATACACTCCAAACAGTTTTGCATGGTAGCGTTAAGTCTATGCTAAACACACAGAAGATAGTTTGTTCCCTCAACTATCTAGAAATGCTCTTGAGAGTTTTGGCAACTTAAGTATGCATGATTTTCTCCTCCCAAGAGACTGTTAAATTGCATGGATTATTTATATTCAATGGAAATATGCGCTGTCTAAACAATGTCAGTCATTTGGAATACGTAATCACATATTCATGAGGGCAGATGCCATGTGCTTGACTTGAAGACATGGGGCTCAGTAGAAAGTATAGAGACAGATTGTTGATATTGTTTTAAGTTTTCATTGTTGATGGGAATTTTAAGCTGAAACTTTCCTGTTTCCAATGGTAATAAGCACAGGATAATTTCATTGTGCACTTTTTCTACCATTTAGTCCTAATTTTCATGTCCTAATTGTTTGTCTCCTCAAGCCCTCCACTCAGATCTGGAATGCATAAACCATGTTTCTCTCTACAAATATAAAAACATTTATTTATTCAAGATGGATTAGAGCTTACTAAATAACCTAGTTTTCTAATAAGTTTTGAACAAGCAAAGATGAATGTCCTTTAGATACTTAATGACTCATAAAAATTTAAAACTCAGTGCATCTCCTGAAGATGCAATTTGAATATAACAGGGTAATGCTTTGAGATGATATATAGGGAGTAGGAGGGAGTAGTGGATTCATAACTACCTATTGGAAGATTTCTGATGTCAGTTTTGCTAACATTTTGAATATAAGGCATTAGTCACATAATTGAAAACATGCAAAATTTATAAATCACACACAAATTAATGATAACTGACTTCTACTTGTCTCATATGGGCAAGTATGGTAGTTACATTTTAGTGAAAAATACATTATACTAGATTCAGATAAAAATACCATTAACCAGGAACAGTAGCTAATTGTTAATCAATATTTTCTCATGTCTTGATGGGGGAAATTCTGTCATTCATTATAATTTCTACCAAATTTACATATTCTCCATATAAAATGTGAAACAATACCAAAAAGTTTATACAAGTCAGAGGTGGTGTATTAACTCAAGGAAACTGTTTTCCAGACAGCTGGGCAGTTATTCATATGAAATCACACTAATTGTGACAGCATGCGTAAGACCCATAGAAGCTCAATCCAGACCAAAATTCACAGCATAGGGGAAATGAGGAAGTGGGTAAGAAGCCCCAACTCTACCTAAGGAACTACTAGCAACTTATAGCTCCTGGCAGATAGAGAATCAGTTTTCTTTAAGGGTCTAATGTTGGATAGGTTAATCAGATTCCAATGGATGGGTCCACACCAAGGGACATTTGGGGACAACAATTAGACTCTACTTGATAAATATATATATATATATATATATGAAATTGGGATTGTACATGAAATCAGGAGATGTTAAAGGGTGAGTAGATGGAGGAAGGGCCTGAACATGATCAGAATACATTGCATTCGATTCTCAAAAATTCAATAAAAATATTTTTTGAAAAGATTTATTTATATCTATGTAAATGTGCATATGTGTGTGCATGTGATCATGGAGGCTAGAGTGGGCGTCAAATCCCTTGGAGCTAGAGTTACAAGTGTTTGTGAGCCTCCTGATGTGGGTACTAGGAGTTTAACTCTGGTCCTCTGAGAGAGCAGAAGGCTCTGTTAACTGCTGGATCATCTTTCAATCTCCTGTATCTGTTTCTTACATATATATAACTTAATAGTTGTAGATGTATTAGTAAATCATGTAGTTCACACTGTTACTGTATAGTCAAAAAAGCTTAGGCCAGGAAATGTAAATTTACCAAGATCACAGAACTTCTGAGTTTGTAAGCCAGAGCTAGACCTCAGATTTTCCTCCAGATCAATTTAGCAATCTCTCCTCCTATCATCTATGCTAAGAGAACACTGGGCAGTAGCTATGTTAGTTTATGAAGTATGTTTTCCTCTTTTCCATTATCCACCTATGTAAGCCAAAAAGGAAAGGATCTAAACTCATTATAAACTCTTGGAAGGCATTTTTTTCCATTCTCCAATTATGCCTCCTTGTTTTTTAATCAGATGACAACGAGTAGGACAATTTATGCAAAAAAATGATAAGCAGTATCAGGAACAAAGAGTGAATGTGGGAGTGAGAGGAAATCACAGATGTACTATTAGTGAGTTAAAATCAACATATACAATAAGAGTTCTATAAAGTCTTCTTCATCTCACAAAAGTTCTGACTGTAAAATTCAGAATGGCACTGAGAAAGTCTGACTTGTCATGGATATTTTAGTATGCACTTTGAACCAAATGATTCACACACACACACACACACACACACACACACACACACACATGTATAGACAAGACCTTTTGAAAAGGAGAGAGTGCATACAATTCAGATCGATGAGGTCTGACTTTAATGAACTTAAGTTTCTGAAAGCTGCAATGATATTTGAAAAAGGAATTTGGGGTAGCAAGTGTGAAAGAAGGTAATTAAACTAAATAGATCACAAAACAAAACTCAAATTCATGAATCTGAGGAAGGGGCTGATAAGGATGGGGGTGGGATTGATAGGAATGTGAGGGAGAAAGAAAGAGGTAGAGCAATCAGAATACACTCTAGACATATACAAAACTGTCAAATAACATTAATTGATATAAGATGCTGTTTGCAGGTTTTGCTTTACTTTCAGGCACAGAATGTTGACGGCAGTTTTGATTATCGCTCTATTTGTTGAGCTCCATTGTACACAGTTGAGCTAGAGCTCGACTGCACAGTTTCTTGCACCAGGAGCTTTGGTCTTTTCGCGATGTCTTGTGATTCAGATAACAATAAAAAATGGCAGCTTTTATAATAATGAGCACTATAAACTTTCATAAGACCTAGCATGAACTGAGAAGTAGCTTTAAGTTGTGATTGTCTCTAGTGCTCAGGTTAAAATTCAATGTTAACAAATCAAATTCCAAGTTTTTGCCTTCAACAATATGATTCTTCACTTGAGTTTTAACTTCCTCTTCATTTTCAAATTAATGGTAATTTCACTCATTAGAGGGTTGGTGGACAAATAAGGTAGCAGGCCAAAAACATATAAGAAGGATGGTGATAACAGTTTGTCTTCCACTTCCTCAGAAATATAACCAAGATCATCAGACAGAAAGAGTTGCTTGAAATCCCTGCTCTGCCAATAGCTCACATAAATCACACTTGTAAATGAATGTATGGAGTTTTCTGAACATCGCCAAAAGGAATTGTGGAACTAATCATCTCTAGATCCCTTGACTGTAAATATGTGTAATTTAGTGGATTTTACAAACAAGTTCTCATACTTGTTTTTCTCCTTTGCAAACCAGGTAGCTCAAAGAAAGTAAAAGCCTGGGTTGATGAGTCTTTTCTCTTTGATCAAGCTTCCCTGCGGTTACAGGAAGCCCAGCCCCTTCACCTCAAAGAAGCAAAAGTCAGATATTAGTGACTTGTTAACTCTTTGCAATTTGACAGAATTGGAACTTGTACTCAGAATGTAGAAGTTTCAAGGTAGTAATCCTCTCTTCATTCTGTAGTCATGAAAATGATTCCTCAAAGGATTTTTACTTCTTTATTGATAGGCTTATCTTTTCTTATAAGAGACTGTTAATAATTCAGTTGGTTAGATGATAGAAATTATTTTGTTCCTTTAAATTACTTAAATAAAGCCTGGTGATTGAGGGCTACCTGTGAAGAGCTCTCAGGAAAACTCTGAGCCACTATGGGACTCACCACATACTCATTACAGATTGTTTTTTTTTTTCATAGCAAGACACTGGCTGTGATGACTGGAAGACTATAAAGCCCCATGATGCTTGATATGCCATCTGAGCATAAAAGACTCTGGTGCCTTTGGGGTGTCAGTGCTACTCAAAATAAACAGATTTCTTGACTAATTTACTTGACCTTTCTGCTTATGTCCATTGGCAAACTGAGAAAAATTTCTAGGTATAAATGGATGTGCTAGTTAAGTAGAGTATGGTGTTTTCTTAAAAGTCCATTTGTGCCCACCTTGGTGGTGCACACCTTTAATCTTAGCATTTGGGAGGCAGAAGCAGATGGGTTTCTGTGAAATTGAGGACAGCCTGGTCTACAGAGTGAGTTCCAGGTCAGCTGGGGCTGCAGAGAGATTCTGTGTCAAAAACAACAACAACAACAACAACAACAAAAACAAAAACCCAAACCCAAACCCAGAAAACAAGCAAACAAAAAACCCTCAGTATAAAAATCTATTTGTGAGGAGATGGAGTGGTAGCTCAGAGGTTAAGAGCACTGGCTGCTTTTGCAAGTGACCCAGGTTTGATTCCCAGCACCCACATGGCGGCTGACAACTATCTGTAACTTCATTTCCAGGGAATCCGGCACCTACTTCTGTCTTCCACAGGCTTTCGACAACACAGGTGTATTTGCATGCATGCAGGCAAAACACTCATAAACATAAAATAAAAATAAATAAATAAAAATTTAAAGTCAATTTGTGAAGATATTACCCCGAAGTGTTTCTGACTCTCTGAAAAGAAACAATGCCACTGTATGACCAGTAATTCAAAAGCACCATCAAGATTTGCATGTTGTTAGAGATGGCAATAGCTGCTTCTAGCTGAATCCATGTATTAATTTTATCCTGACCATCAAGGAAAGTGGTGCTTAGTTTTTAAAGCCATTTCAGAACTTTTGAGAATATTTGAAAATAAAATTAGAAGAAGGATTTAAAGGGCAAATATTTCAAGTACTCTGACATTATGTAAGTCTGTTCATTCCAAGGTTGTTGAATTGAAATTGATAGCTTTTAAGAATGATAAGCTCAGATGGCTTTATAATAAAGAAACAATATTTTGTAGTTACTCATCCAGCAAAGCCTATACATTCTTGACGTTAGTGAGTAATACTAAAAAAAAAAATGTGCTTTGAATTTAGTCAGGTAGTCCTTAAAAAGTTAAAGAAATGATTCTTAATATTAGTTAAAGATGTGGAGCTCAATGAGGAAGGGATTTATCCTCTCTTTGGGACACATGAAAAACAATAGAAAAACAAGTTACTAATATCCATTTTCTTCTGGTTTCTGACCTGTTAAGACTTACTTAGTGTTACTAGGTTTTTTATTAAAATAAATAATTATTTAACATACCCACTACATGTCAGACTCTGTCTATTCCTGCATGTATAAATAAAGATGGATAAGGTAAGTCCATGCCTTCAAGGATCTTGGCATCTGATGAGGATACAGTAAAACCTATGTTGATAATACTAAGCACAAACATAGTGATGCTTCAGAGTGCAGTGGGAGCAGAAAGAGAATATATGTTAGAATTGAGCAAGAAGAAGTTGGGTATCACAGACAGAATGGTCCTTGTCCTGAGTCTTAAAGCAGACCAAAAAATAAAATAATAAAATAAAATAAAATAAAATGAAGCGCTCTAGAAAGAAGATATTGAACATGTAAGAAAACGGATATCTGAATCATTCTCACTAGTTCAATGATCCAAAAATCGTTTATTGGAGCTGGAACAAAGAATGATTATGGAGAGAGACTGAGAAACAAGCTTAGCACTGCAACTGGGAATTTGTTTCTGGTCTACTGCTTCAACTCTGATCCTAGTCCTAGGATAAGGAACCAAGAGTATTTTTAACTTCTCAGGCAGAAAGTGAGAAAATGACTCCTTCTTAAAATGAGAATCAACCTGGACATTTAAAAACTTAAAAAAAAATTTTATTTATTATTTTTATTTTATGTGTATTGCCTGCATGCATGTGAGGGTACCCATGTCGTGCAATGCCACGGAGGTCAGAAGAGGGCTTTGGATTCCCCTGGAACTGGAGTTAAGGATGGTTCATAGCTGCCATGTGGGTGCTGGGACTCGAACTCGAGTCCTCTGCAAGAGCAGTCAGTACTCTTAACTGCTGAGCCATCTCTCCAGTCCCCAACCTGGACATTTTATAATTGCTGAATCAATGTGTCAGTGTTTCTAATTATGAATATTATCTATCTATCTATCTATCTATCATCTATCTATCTATCTATCTATCAATCATCTATCTTTCTATCTATCAATCATCTATCTTCATCATCATCATCTATCATCTATCAATCATCTATCTTCTATCTATCACCTGTCTCTATCTATCTATCTATCTATCTATCTATCTATCTATCTATCTATTATCTATCATCTATCTATCTATCTATCAATCATCTGTCATCTATCTATCTATCTATCTATCATCTATCTATCATCATCTATCTATCATCTCTCTATCTATCTATCATCTATTTATCTATCTATCATCTATCAATCTATCAATCATCTTATCTACTATCTATGTATATATCATTATATATCTGTCACCTACCCATTTTATCTATCTGCATATATACCGCAAATCATCACATTGCACTCACATTGTAACTCTTAATATACAGTTTGCAACACTTATTTGTCAATTAAATTTCTTTAAAAATTGTGGTTTGGAGTTCTCCAGACCACCAAGTTATTTGCCCAACAATATCTAATAAATTTTCTGAATCAGATCTCAGAATCACACTCTTCACTAATTCACTCCCTCTATGTCTACTTCCATGGAAGGCTTGAAATAATAAAATACATGGAAAATGATTTGACAAACATTGAATTACAATCAGAGTATAATATAGATACTATCAAATGTATTAGTTTTTAGAAACTCCAACAATTTGCTCAGTAAAGAGTCACTTTACCTATTTTGTTTTTTCATAAAATTATTTTACCCTATGATTAATATTTGTATATAGTATTTGGTGGAAGAGTTTGAAGTTATTAATGCTGGTTGTCTTTCTTCGAACACCCACTTTGTACTCATTTACACTCTTTAATTAGAAAAACATATGTCCCAGTTTTCCTGGGACAGTCCCAGTTCACTCATGTTAATCTATCATAAAAATAGCTCTTCTTCCACTCTTAAAAATATTTTTGCTCTGGTGAGCACTTATACAGATATTCCATTTGTGAGGTATTTATTTTTCTTTTGCCTCTTTGCAATCTATTCTGCCAGTATGAATTAGTCATGAATTCTTTTTAAAATGTGAATTTCACCTTTCATTTCTTAGTTCATAATCTGCCAATGTCTTCCTAACACCCTCATAAGGAATCCCAGATGGAGTCTCCTAAGTGTGCGGGTTTCAAAGTCCTAATGAACTGGTACCTATATCTCTCATGCAACAATTACATCACTCCTCTACGTTTAATCCAGCCTCAGTGGGACCCTGACTGTTCTTAAAGTAGACCATGTGTGCTCCTACATCCATAACTTCATGTTTATCATTTTACCGCTTGGCTTGGAAATCTTCTAAAATAGTCATATAATTTGTTTCCTCATTTCATTTAATTTTCCATTAAGATTTTATTTCTTCTAACCACTCAATCAAATGTTGACTTCCTATCTACATCCATACCTTCACATTTGCCATTTTACCACTTTGTCTGAAATTTTTCTAAAATATTCATATGCTTTCTCATTTTATTTCATTTTCCTCTTAAATTTTACTTCTTCTGACCACCCACTCAAAAAGTAACTTCCTATCCATACTTGTGAATCTCCCTATAGATTTACCTTTTCTTGGGCTTGGATATCGTTTGATCTATGTCTCTAATACACCAGTTACATAACGTTGAAACTTTTGGCAAGATACATTAGTAGCCCCTAAATATAAAACTTTTACTATTTTCAGTTCTTCAGCACACATCAGCAAAATAGGAATAAGTGAATGTCCTTGCTAACTTTAGAAGGCTGACATTTTAAATAATGTTGCCAATTTTCATACAGTATCTCCCTCCCAGATACTTTAATTGGCAAGCACCATCTTTTGACATGCATGTGGTCTTCTGATGAATATAGATGCAGGATATCTACTTCACTTTGGGAAATGAAACTGTAATCGAATCAACTTCACTCAGAGGCAGAGCACTTTCTAGAACTCCCCCAGCACATCTCCTATCTAGATGAAGTAATACACTACGGAAGTGAAATGTTTCAAATTCAAATGCTTTAGTGGGTGGACGGACATCTACTATGGTTTGACTTTCATCATGTCATTCTGCAATTGCTTCTTTCACATCCAATAGGAATATCAATCCCTGTGTCCACCTTACCTGACACATTTGTGGAACCTGAGCAGAAGTTAACAGCAAGAATATGTCACTGCCATGTGAATGCAAAGAGTGGTCCAGATTTCGAACAGTGCTGCATCTAAAGGACCAAAGCATCCAAGAAAGGCCTATCATTTCAGTCTGTCTGTTCTCGTCCCTGTAGCAAGAGCTTTGTACTAGGCATGTCCATCTCTAAGCATATCCCAAATTTCACTCTCAGAATGAACACCCTCCTTTCCTACCATTTGTATACATCGTAAATAAGATTTGAGTTTATTTTATTTTGTCCATCCTAGACCAATGAATATAGAGAAGCAAAGAAAATATAATTCTAGAAATGAACATTGTAGTATTGACCTTATAGACACTGTAACATTTTACTTCAAAAGATTTCACATGATTTATTTTCCAGGGTATTTACCCTTTCATCATATCATATACCTGACCTATTGGAGAGAGCACAACCATTTATGCCAGATTTCACCTTTCCTCCCAGTGTTCTGAATTTTGTCTAGTTAGCAACCTCTGAAATCATTCTATTTTAAAACAATATATCATTGAATTGTATGAATAAATTCTTTGATAGTAAAGAATATGTCCTAATCATCATTTTATAGAGGGAACTACAGTATGTGAGTATGCTAGCTTTTCAATAAGTACTTGCTAAATGCTAATATTCATTCACTAAATGCTATGAAACAGGAACTGAATATAATGAGTCTCTCTCTCATTTGTTCTTGCAGAAGGAATGAGAGTATTTAAAGTCCTTCTCTGTATCTCTGCAGCACAGATACACAGATATGTTAAAAGTATTTGAATACTTTCATTTGATTTTACGTAAGTAATTTAATGTTATTTACAATGCGTAAATTGTACTTTTAGTAGATTTGTAAAATTTAGGAAGCCACCACAAATCTGACCACACTTCAGGTCAGAAGCCTTATATTGTCCTACAACCACCTCCTTTGTCATGGATTTGAGAACAAAGTTCTAGCCTCAAGATACAGGAAAGCTCTTCATTCTTGCCTCACCAGGCTTAGACTTTCCTCACGTCTAAAAAACTAAACAATAGGAAAAACTGGTAAAGATCCATTCAATAATTAACCCTGAGGGTAATATATCTAGAAGAGAGGGTAAGGGAGCTCTGAGAGTTGCTTATAATGATTTGATCAAGGTACATGGATGAACTATGTGCTTAGAAACTCATTGAACTGAATATTATACTTTAATCAAAAATAAAAGTAAAACAATAAAGCTAACTGTTGCAATGCTGAACTACTGTAATTTAAAATCTGTGTTTTGTTACCTCTTCCCCTTTCTTCCTTACTTGGCATATTTGCTCCCTCTACTGGCATCTCCACTGGCTAGTACCATTAAGCTTTCTCATAGTTCTCATTACACTGCTTTCCAGGGGTCTCTGTCCCCCATAGACTATGTTCTTCAGGACCGTGTCTCCTGGCAGTTACTGTAGGTGCTGTACTAAGATAATTTAGTACAATGGTAGAGTTATACAATGAGGTTGGTGCACACTAGCAGAGTCTTGGGAACATACTGAACATACTGATAAAACATAAACATCCATACCCTCAAATATGTAAACATAATTTCTTCCATAAGTTGCATTTAAAGGAAATGAAAATAATTGATTTGTGTGATTCCTTCTCTGAGAGCACTATCTAAAAAACTTTCCCATTTTATTAGAATTGCTGTGAATGCATATGGATTGTCAATGCTAAAGATGTCAATTGAATGTGTATAGATATTATGAACACTGCTCATTACTGTATCCCACATGTAGACCCAATACATTACATGTCCAAGATGTTTAAATCAGTGGTCTATATCAAGTTAATTCTTTTACAGAAAGGATTAATTTCAACTTAGCCTTTTCTGAAGATCTTGCTTGACTGAATGACAGCCATATTTCATCAAAGCATTAACTCTGGTCAGATGGAGGTGACTGCCTTTAACATTACTGAGAGTGATTCTATGAATTATCTTGTATCAGTAAGTAAAGATGATGACATGGTTGAATCTTGACAAACGCTGTGAAAATAGTGAGTATGGGGACAAGCCACTTTTTGTCTGTTCTTAAATCATCATTAAATATAGCCAGTTCATTACCTGGTTAATTTTTTGGCAAAATGTGCCAGAGTTCAAAATATATCAGTGATTCTTCTACACTGATATAATAATGTACCTTCCATAGTGATATAATAGTGCACCTTATACAGTAATATGAGAGTGTTTCTTCTACAGTGGTATAATAAGGAATCTCTGCAGTGGTATAATAGTGCACCTCCTACGGTGATATCAGAATGTGCCTTCTACTGTCATGTAATAGTGTGTGTTCTACAGATCAGACAAAGACATGGCATTTGTGCAATATTTCATATGCTCTCTTTTTTTTTGTCAAAGTGCCCTTTTTTAAACCAAATTTAGAAAACTCTTTCTCAGACCACATTTTGGTTGGAAGTTATAACCTTGTTCAGCTTTGGAAGATATGATCCTCAATCTATGCAACTAATATTCATCATGTAATAGTGTGTGTTCTACAGATCAGACAAAGACATGGCATTTGTGCAATATTTCATATGCTCTCTTTTTTTTTGTCAAAGTGCCCTTTTTTAAACCAAATTTAGAAAACTCTTTCTCAGACCACATTTTGGTTGGAAGTTATAACCTTGTTCAGCTTTGGAAGATATGATCCTCAATCTATGCAACTAATATTCATTATATATTCCACTGAAAATAGATAATTTGTAGAAAAATATTTCAGCATATTTTATTTTAGTTACACTCAAAATGACTATGGGAGGGGGCAGTTTTGGGGGCACGTATGGATTACATTAATGGTCTATTTAGCCTGTTTTCTCCAAAGTATCATGGACCCTTTTTTTATCTTGGCTCTGAAGCACATTAACTGAACATCAGTATATATAAACAGTGCCTATATTTAGTATTTAGTATCACTTTGTTGGGTATTTTCAGCATATTTTATTTTGGTTTTCAATTTTTCACTAGTACTTATGAGTCTGGGCATGTACATGTATGGTGTGTGTGTTTGTGTGTGTGTGTGCACTATTGTATGAGTTTGGACATGTACATTTATGGTGTATGTGTGTGTGTGTGTGTGTGTGTGTGTGTGTGTGTACAACTTTGAGTGTCAATCTTCACATTCTGCCATGTTTGAAACAAGGTGTCTTTGTTCTCCTCTGTGCACCAGGCTAGCTGGCCCAGGAACTCCCAGAGATTTTCTCATCTACCTTCCATCTCTCCCTAGGAACACTGGGATTACAGACATTTGCTACTGTGCCTGATTTTATGTGAATTATGAGGATTTGAACTCAGACCCTCATGTAGGTGGAGCATGTGCGTTTTTAGACTGAGTCATCTCCCCAGTCCTTCAGTGTTTTTAAAATTGCTCAGAAAGATATGCTATGTAATTTAGAATTGGCGCAGTTGTTTACTGTTGGTATGGTATTAGCTGTTCATAATATTTTTAAATGAAACTTATCAAGCTGATAGGTAGATAGGAGCTGAAAGAATCTGTTGTTTTACCTCTAATTGTTTTTGTTTTTCTTTCACAATATCTGTCTTTTTAAAACAAAACAGTACTGAAGTTAATGAAACAAAGCTATCCTGGAAAACAAGAAAATAAGCGAAGTGATCCTGGGTCTGTGGTGAAGAAAAACCAGTGAAGGTGAGTTGGACCCATTCCTCTGCACACACATGATAAAAAGGAGGACAGAAGAGGTAGACTGTCATTGAATTCCTCTCAAAATAACCGGCCAATATCTCTATAATTTTCATTGCCTTAGTTAAAATACATCTCATAATGATTTTCATTAAACTAAGTGCATGACTCACAATATTGGTGAACATTTTACATTGAATTCCCAGAGGTCCTTTGTTTATAAGCACAATCTAAAATGTAACTTGAATGTCAAGAGGGTTACTTGTTCCTCATTTTAAACTTATGAATCAGAGTTTAAATGGAGTTTTATATGTATGTGAGAATACTATACTTCCATTTAAATGTCTTACCCTATTTTCTCTTTTTTTTTTTAAAATCCAAATCCTCATGTTCTATGATGCTGAAGAGTGATGGAAAGGGTGTTAAGAATTCCCATACAATGTGTTCAAACATGAACACTGTGGCAGGAGTGATGAGGATAGACTATAGTATCAGGTGAGAGCTTGTCCTCCATCTTTGAAGGGTGTTAATGTGACAATTTAAAACTTAATTTTTAAAAGAGCAGTTAATATTGCTGCTTAATGAGTTGACACTTGAAAGATCTGTTTCAAGTGATTAGTTTATTAACCATAAAATTAAATATACAGTAATCTGAAAGAATAATATCACCTGGTTCTTATTGATAGTACTGTACAGATTACTTTTCACATATTAGTTTTATTTGTTCAGGAAACAAATGCTGAACAGCATTACACAGAGGCTAAGCATGGGCTTCAAATTCTGCCTTCTTTGTTTCCTATGTGGCTTTGGGCACAGTATTGAACCTTTTAGACTTCACTGTCTCTATTTGTAATGGGGGTGATTAGCTCCTGGGTAAAGTTTCAGGATTAAAAAATTACTACATGTTAGTTTCTTAGAAATATAATTGGAAAATAGTAAGAGTTCAACACGTGCCAAGAGAGTATGTGGTAATTTGTCCCCAACATGCCAGTAAACAGCATAGTTGGCATTTGAATATGGATTTGTCTGAATCTGAAACTAAAGCTTTCAACACACAACTCCCTTTTTATTTCACAGAGTGTATTTTAGCCATATGAAGAAGGTAAAGATATAATTAGTTAAGATTTGCATATAGTTTAATGAAATTATGTTTCTTTACATTAAATTTAATAACATGGTATTGAAAGTGGCCCATAATGTCATTTCTTATATGATCACATGTCTCTCTGAAGGCAAGCTGCTAGACTAAGGGACTGAGGTCAAAACTGTTTTTTTCTTATCATTGTTAAGCAGAATCTAATAGTCTCTTCTGAACAAATATTCAGTGTGTTCTTCTGCCTCATTTAGTCATACTCACTATTTACAAAACAACTTAATACTAATTGTTCCTGAGTTCTTTCCTGTGATGGGTATGACTTTATATTTTAAACTTTTAAAATTCAGTCTCTTAATATTCACAAATATATGTATGCCTGTGTTTGTTTATTTTTGATATTTGAAGTCACAGTTTTCAGGCTCTTGTTGTGACTGGAGTAGGAGGAGTATGAAGTATTTATCATCAATCACAGTCATAAGTCAACCCCCTCAGAGGCTGAGTATTAGTGCTGAGTCATCTCAGAAACTTAAGAAGCCCTGGATAACTCTTCTAGAAATGTGATCACTTTTCCATTAGTACAAATAGTGATCAGAGAATGAATCAGACTTGGGAGAAACTCACAATGCCTGTTAAGGATGATATGAACATCAATTGGTTACTACACTAAACTATTTGCATTTGCCACTTACTGCATTAAAATAGTTATGATTTAATTTACAGGAACAGAGACAGTGATTGGGCTCACTGTCCAAAAGAGGACACAGTCACTGACACATGAAACTCAGAGCGTTTGACTCAGAGCACCCATAACTCACTGCTTGAACCACTGACTCTACTCGTGAGTTTGAATGGTCTTCTTCATGCTTACCTGAAATCTAAAGGAGGTGTTAGCTTCTCTCCACCAGCGTTGCTCTCGGAACCCTTTTTGCAGGACTCTGAACCTCACTGACAATTTGTGCGTTCATGGAAATATTCTGCTATGGACTATATATGTCTTCTTGGTATTTTGTCTATAGTCAGCTTGATTTTAATTTATTCATTTATTTACTCTGGTTTGCTTTTAGTGTATGTATGTGTATATGTGGGTGTAGGACCTAGAGTGTGTGTGTGTGTGTGTGTAGGCCAGAGGTCAACCTCAGGTGTCACTCTCTTCATTTATTGAGACAGAGTTTCACAGTGGCCTTGAACTTGCCAATTTAGAGTGATTAGTAAACCCCAGGCATCCTCCTGTCTCAGCTTCTCCAGTGCTGACATTACAACTGTAGGCTGCCACACAGGCTTTTTAAAGTGGTTTTTGGAGATTTAACTCAGATTCTTATGCTCATAAGAAGTTTAGCCACTGAGCTACAGCCCCAGCCCTAAAGTGAGAATTTATTCATACATTTGTATACATTATTTTACGTGGTAAATTAATATTGATATATTTTCTAAATAACATCACACCCTGAAAAGGGAATTCCAGAGTTCTTGGTTTTTACTAGAAAGGTAAAAGGAAAAATGTCGTAATTTATCATTAAAAAGTTTGTCCATCATTTTGAAAATTATTACTACCAGAATTAATGTGCCCTTTCAAGATAGTGTGATAATTTTTTAAAACAATATAAAATTTCATTTAGCAGCAACAGTTAAGAACCATAATGCATAAATATGTATTTTATATTTTAAAAATAATTGTTAGTGTTCACATAGGATTCAGGCTTAAGAATATGAAATGAATGAAATATCCACAACCATCCTATTTATATAAAAATAATTCTTTTTACATGTGCTGAACTCTTTAAATAAGAAGATCCTGTCAGCAAAGATTACATCAGTGATCCCTTCCTTCCTTCCTTCCTTCCTCCCTTCCTCCCTCCGTCCCTCCTCCCTCCCTCCCTCCTTCCTTCCTTCCTTTCCTTCTCTCTCTTCCTTACTTTCTATTTCTCTTACTTTTTCTACCTTCATCTCTCCCTTCCTTTCTTTCTTCCTTCTTTTTTCTCTACTTTTTCTTTTATTCCTCCCTTCCTTCTTTCTTCTTTCTTTCTCTCTCTCTCCTCTTTCTTTCTTTCTTTCTTTCTTTCTTTCTTTCTTTCTTTCTTTCTTTCTTTCTTTCTTTCTTTCTTTTTCTTGCTTGCTTGCTTACTTGCTTCCTCCCTCTCTTCCTTTAAGACAGGATACTGCTAAATAACCCAAATTGGCTGTAAGCTTGCTCTATTCCTATCTCTCTCTCCCTAGTGCTAAGATTTATAGACATGTATTACAAAGTTTGCTTTTTATTATTATTATTTTATAATCTTCAGCTGTAGGTTCTTTGCCCTCCCTTGTTAAAGTACTCTAGACTGGATGTCATGCTTTTATTGCAAGAAGAATTGGTTCTCAGTCTTGGCAGCACATTACAATTTCATGAGGTTGATTTACAGATTAAACTACTCTTGCCTGGACCTCATGAGAATATTTAATTCACCAGAGATTCAGCTGAGTATCACTGCCCATGAGGTATCCTCAGGTACAGACAGAGTTGAAACCCATAGGTCATTTGGGAGAAGTCAATGGGAAAAGGACTGCTTCCTACTCAACAACACTAAGTGCCACCTGAACTTGCTGCCTCTCATTATTTGTTTGTCTTGAACATGTCTTGAAGAATGTCCTGATACATACTTTTTTTCTGCTGCCTCTCCAGGAGACTTGAAAATATGAAACTTTCAGCAAATGAAAGAAATGCTTCTCAGGCAAGCTAGATCACTTCTAAGCTGAGGTCTAGGGACTTTCCACGTTCTGTTCATGGACTTGTGGAAACATGTCATCTGTTAGCCTTCAAATTCCTCCTCAGTGGGTTATTACTCTTGTCTTATGCTGTTTGTATTCATTTTAATGTTCTTAAGATTTTTGGTGCTCTGCATGGAACTGCTCAATGTCTCATCATTTTTAATCACCTCAGTCAAGTAGATTTTTATATTTTGTTTTATTTTATTTTTTAGAATAATTGATGGTATTGTTCTTAAACCTTTATGTGGTTTCGTATCGGCTTCCAGAAAAGGAAATACTTGCTCTTTGTTTCCTGTAAATTATCTCAACCTTCAGGAATATTGTTCCCCACTAAAACCTCTTCAAGCCCATTTTCCTTCTAGCTATATAATAAACCAGGCTCACAAACTATCTTGTCTGGTCCCATTATGTAGGAAGAAACTTCAAAGCTGTGCTGTGTGTTATTTGGACAAATGTCAACTTCTTTCTTAAACTTAGAATGAATGGGCTTCATAGCTGAGTCTTCTCCACAACATTAAAGCTATTTCATTGTTATAAGAAACTGCAAGCTCTTCCAATTCTCCTCACAAAACATGATCTCAAGATTTTCTAGGTCTAATCCCAGTTGAATATTTAAGAGGTCGTCGGGTCAGTCACCTGTGTTTTATTATTCCTGTAAATGAATTTTTTTGGAGGAGGACAGGGCAGGGGCAGTGGGGGAGTTGGAGGAAGGTAGTGATAGATGGATATACTCGATATAAATTGTAAAATGTATATAACTTTTAAAGAATAAAAATATTATTTAAAAAAGAGGTCAGGTCAGGGGTAACACCTTGACTGCCATTAATTTTATCTGCAAATGTTAACATATTCCTATAAAAATAGTAGCAAATCATTTTCTATTACTTAAATTTTGCTTCTTGAATTTGTTTCCTTCAGGAAAAACAGGAGCAGACATTTCTCATGGGGAATGTGCACTTGAAATGTGCTTGGCAGTATGCAAAAGAGATAAAGTAGATGTGACATGTATGCACTGCATCTGTTCACAAATACTAGTGGCATAGTCTATATGGACCTTTTACATATGGAAAATTGCAAAGGCTCCTGCTGTGCTTTTTCTTTTCAGAAGCCGGCTGGTATGTAGTAATTAAGTATTTTAGAACCACTCTTTTGTAGGCCTGTTCCACTTTAGTTAAAGTTATGACAGCTTGGCTCTGGTAGTTTAAAATAAAGAAGGCACAGTCTCTCCGTCTATCACTCTCTGTCTCTCACCTCCTCTCTCCCCTCTTCTCTCTCTTCTAGAATATTAGCATTTTTTCAGTGAAGTATAACCTGCCTTGGCAGGGAGGAAAGGCTAAGAATAAATGTGTTATAAATTTAATGTATTATCAATGTAAATGGGTGTATAAAAGAATAGTTCATTGTAAAAACCCATATTTTAGTACTATGAGTATCTTAATAATGATATTGTATTATTAGTGTAATAAAACAACACCCTCTCCCTCTTTCTCTTCCACCCCCTCCCCCAACTTTCTATTTGGTATAATGGAACACTTAGAGCTTGGGTGAAAGCTCTAAACAAGCAGGCATTTCCTCTATATCTGTTAGCGTTGCCCAGGTATCCAGTTTACCTATAGAACATCTCCATGTTCAGTATTGCAAACCATTTTATTCTTTTCTTATGCTTGCTTATAAACTATTTTTAATATAATATTTTTCAGCAGAGAAGTAAAATTGCATTAAATATTCTCCCACACATGCATGCTGTGTCATAAAATTGAATGCTAAGCTAAAGGAAAGGTTGGTTCAACTCTGACTTGATTCATTACATGTTATTCCTAACAAGATAAATCTAGAGTTTGAATTTCATTATCCTGTGTGAGAATTATTATAATTCCATTTTGGAAAAACATATGTATTTTTTAATCTGTACTTTCCCCTTAACTTCTGTGTTTGAGATAGATTCACAGACTTTGCTCACAATTTTAATAGGAATGTTTTAGTTATTTAATAACCACAATTTGGTAATTACCTTGAATGACATTACAAAGTGCAATGGATTGTATTTGGTTGAGTTAACCAGTATTCTAGAAAATGCAGTACAGTTGTGTGGATGCTAGGATTGTAACTCTTTTCTTTATGTCCACATTTTGACCTTGGACTCCTGAGGCATAGAGCATCTGTTGTTCTGTTATAATCTACTATTTCCGAAACATGCCTGATTGAAAAAAGGATAATGATCTTTTAAACCATTTCCTCTGAAGTCCCTAAGTTTTCAGCCCTTAACAAGAAAGAAGAAAAAAATGTGGAAGGTATTCAGAAATATCTAGGGCATACAGCTGGTCTCAGAAACTTCAACTTACGCAAGACCCCGTGTTTATGAAAACAACCCAAGAATCTTTGAAGGAGATGTAATCAACCTCTGAGCTGCTGAGAAACACTGCAAAAATGACTTCAGCTGCCAAAAATAATAGCTTTTTTTTAAAAACCAAGCAGCTCTTCCTATATAGAAGGAAGAACTAGCCATGCATGTGAGCTTTTTCCAGTTTCAGAACAAGCAAGGAGATGGACACATCCCACCCATCCCACCACAAAACCCACAGGTTTGTCAGAACCCCTGGGAAAGCTGTGGCCCATTCTCAAACGGGCTGGCCACATCAAGGAAGAACCACGTCCACACAAACCTGTATGGTAAGTGACCCAGGACAGAGACATTTAATTTGGCAACAAAGCTGTGCTGTCACTTTTCTTCCGTCGCTAAACTGTTCTGTCTGGTGAAAGCTATTAAATGTCTTAGTCACCAACCTCAATCTACTTAATCCAACCCAACCCAAATATCTCCTCTCTCTCTCTCTCTCTCTCTCTCTCTCTCTCTCTCTCTCTCTCTCTCTCTCTCTCTCTCTTCTGGCACCGTCTCTTAAGAACATCAAGAACTTGGGAGGGAATAGTGGTGAATGATCCTTTATGTAAGTTTCATAGAAGCCCTGCACCTACCTTTGTCAATCCTTAGCTGTCTGCGTGGGCTGAATGTGAAAACAGATCTGGTGTGATGGCTTCTCCAAATTTACCAGAAAGAAAGGACCCAGGATACTTGTCCTTTAAGTGTCTCTAAACATGGCCTGCATAGCTGGATCCAAGCTTATCTGTGCCTTTCAGCTTTCGCTTCCATACATGGATCTGTTCCCAACAGTAACTCCAAGCTGTCGAAAAGAAGCTATCTGGCAGCTCTCCGCTTCATCCAACACATCGATGATAAAAATACACATATAGAGATCCTTCCAGCCAGCACTGTTTCCCATCCCGTGATCCTGCCACTATGCACGTTTACAATCATGCATTAGAGATTGGCATTTCTATTCCAGATTTTAGCTTACAAACTATTTCTACCTGATTCCCACATAAAGCTTTCAGAGTGTGGGTTTAACATATGGTTTCTTAACAGAATCTTTATACTGAGAGGTTTAGTAGGAAGATGTTAATGGGACCCTAGAAACATTTAGTGAATGAACAAATACTCCACTACATAACTGACCACCATATGTGAATGAATAGATGAATGACTGATACAATTATTTAACTGGAAATGCTTATTAACCTTCTGGATGACTGATTTTAAAGGGATAAGCCGAGAGGATCAAAGCTGTTGGATCTCTAAGACAGGAGAGGCAAACTCTTATTTAAACATCTTTGCCTTTAGGTTATGGTGGTAGTCGTGTTAAACTACTAACACACCAAGTGAGATTTAGAAAATGAGCTTTAATGTTAAAGAGCACAAACTTGAATAGAATCCTGACTGCTAAATTTGTCAGTAATAGTTTGCATGACACATACCTGTGACCTAATCTTAAGCAAGAAGTAGAGAGAGATTCTTTTAGTGACATGCTTACTGAGCCTTTGCGTACTTTTGCAACTTAGGTTTTTATTTTTAGAATTTCTCCTTTTTTCCTTTTTAAATTTGTTGTTACTCTTCTATAATAAGAAGCCAAAATATTGAGGGAGAAATGGAATTTTCTGATGAATTTCTCTTGAACTATTTTAATTGAGCTAAAACTCTTTTAGGTTATCTTGTGAAAATATAATAAGTAATATTGAAGCACATTGACATAAGGTATTTCAGTTACTGAAAATGAGATTAATTTGTTGAAAATAGTCCAGTAGTAAAAGAGAGGGGGTAAAGGAAGTAATACTCTCAAAATTATAAGTATTGCAGGTTTTTTGATGGATACAGTATGGCTCAATATATTCTCTCTATATTTGTTTAAAATTAAAAAAAACATTTTATATACTATTTTTATTTTATGTGTGTGAGTATATAGCCTGCATGTATGTAAGTATATCCATTTATGCAATGCCCATGGAGGTCAGAGGAGGGGGTTGGATCCCTTGTAACTGGAGCTACAGATGGTTTTTAGCCACCACCTGTGGGTGCTGGGAACCGAACTCAGTCCTCTGCAAGAGCAGCCCGTGTTCTTAACTGATGTACCAACTCTCTAGGCCCTTGTTATTAAAAATTATAATATAAATTAAAAGGACGTGGTGTGGTGATGAATTCCTATGATCCCAGCACTTGGGAGGTGGAGGCAAGAGGGTCAGGAGTTCAAGGTCATCTTTGGCCACATACTGAGTTTGAGGCTAGCCTAGGCTATATGAGACCCTATCTCAAAGCAAGAAAAAAAATGAATAAGAAAACAGTGAGAGATAAGACTGTTTTTAATAAAAAGACATTTTGATATTCTGACCTCTTTATCTCTACTTCAAATGAGACATATTCTATTTTAACAATAATTTGCATCTAATTAAAAATTAAGATATGATATTTAAAAAAACAGCCTAATGTACTTGTGTTAGGTCTGGTTGATGATTATTTTACTCAGTTTTTCAGTTCTTCATCTTCTCTTGCCATTTTGGCTTTTAAAGTCTCCAAATAAAATTATTTATTTATTATTTATTTATTTATTTATTTGTTGTGTATAGCTAGGAATGATCAGGTAACAGGGTTTTGGACAGGCAGCTGTCAACAGGAGACCTGTGGGTTGAACATTTCAAGAAAGTTTTCAATCATCTGTTGAAAAGGGACCAATGCTCGGTCCTTGTCCCTTTTGTTTCTGTCCCCCTTCCACCTACTGCTTCCCTGGGAGCACACTTGGAGCTGAAAATTACGCCGAATGGGGACAAAACAAGGAGAAAGTCTTGTAATCTAAGGTAGAGAGAGTAAAACCAAAACAATGTTCAGTTATGCATAGTGTAACCAAGTATCTATAGCAACTACTAGCATTTCTTGCAATGAGGAAGGAATCCACGTTCAATGCAAAACTTCCATTCCAGATCATAAACTCAGGACTCAGATGACTCAGAATAGCCCTCACTCTACTAGTTGGCCCTCACTGCTTTCCTGACATTGTTCATACCCCAAATGTCTATTTCTTCCTCTGTTTGTTAGAGACTATTCATTCTCTTTACCACAGACTTTATTCTATAAATGAATATATTGCTGGGTCTTCAGCTTTGCAAGGTACAGAATATTTATTCTACAAAGTGCTTGATGCACAGGCCCCACAGTGACTCTGCAGCTAAGTATAGCAATGATGGGGTATCTGCTTTCTGTCTAGAGAATCTGCAGATATTTACTTTGACTGGCTGAACTTCAAAACTCTTGGGAATTCTGCTCTGCCGTTAAGAGTATCCAAGGTATGGGATGCTGTACATTCTAAATTGTGTTTGCCATTTTGAGCTTGCCAAATTGAATTGGCATGTTCCTGGTGAGGTTTGCAGTGAAGTGGGCCCGTTTCCCTATTCACCTCGGTTAGGCAGTACTTTAGGGAAGGAGAAGGCCCAGAAGACTCATGCCTATTCTACTCCTTCCCTATTCTGAGGAACATTGTACAGGTCACTTAAGAGAAAATGTCTTATGATAAAGAGATGAAAAGTCTTGTTCCAGAGAAAGAGATCATATGATTCACTGTGAACCTTGTGGAAGTCATAATTTAATATATCAACTTATGTTTGCCTAACTGGATTAAAAGAAAGAACAGTTATCTGGGTATATTGTTTCTTATGGGGTACTTTACAAAGACTGCTCTTTTGAGGAAATGGACTGTACCTTCCCTCAAATGTGCGTACACATATACATGCCTTCCACCTTTTCAAGAGATTCACCTCAATGTCTCTTCTGAAGTCTTTACTAACCTTTCTATCAGATACTCTAAACTACATCTACTTCCCCCTCCCCTCACCACTTGTCTTTGGCCATTATATTCAAGCTGCCTGAGGATGGGTCTTTATGTTATTTTGCTGCTGTATCTCCAGCATATGTAGTATAGTAACCAAACATTACCATGCATCTGTTGAAGAATTAAATGTATTGCTAATTGAAAAATGGCTAACTGGTAGTTAACTATCAGCTAGTGACCATTAACTTGGCAGCTCTCCCTGCTGTGTAAGGATATAAGAATCTCAGATAGGTGTCCATGTGGATAAATATTGTGAAATAAGACAGAAAAATGATAATCTAAAAACATCAACAACATTCTGATTTAGCTAGGCAGATTGTCCTAGGTTTTCTATTACTCAAAGGACATCGACTATGATTTAGCATGCATCATTCTGATATCTGATACAAATTATTAATATGAAATATACTTATTAGTAAGGGTAGTAATTTTTTTTAAGATATCGGATATTTAGCCCTTGGTGATTGCGTTTGTCTTTCTTTGTCTAAAAATAAAGGAGAATATTTTATGAAAATCTTAGTAAATCATATGGCAAGATTTAACAGAATTTTGAGATATATGAATATTGAAATATCTGCTTTCTTTCATATCTAAAGCAATTATATTTAACAAATATGAAGTAGAAATTCAAGTAGTATAATCTGTGTATAGTTCTTTTTTTATTTACTTGATAACAGTAATATGAATAAGTGGTTCAATCCAGGAAAAGGGTCACATCATCAAAGCTCAAGTCTTGCCTGTACACAACAAAAGAATATATAGGGCTATACAGAAATGAGAAGAGATTAAGCAAGGCTTTTACCTTCCCTTGAAACATTAGCTCAGATTTCACTTCCCCTGAGGCTTTCTTGATTTGTCTTGAATCACAGTTGCTACAACAATTGAAATTTTTGTCTCTTGACTGCCCTTAGCACATGACCAGACTTCTGCTTTAGAGAACAACTTTATACTTCACATAACATGCAACTTACCAAGTTAAAGTGTATAATTCAGTGGTTTTTAGTATATTCACAAATACAAATATGAGAAAATGTTATCATAGTTATTCTTAATTTCTTTCTTTTTTAATTGAATTTTTGCAAATTTCATACAATATATTCTGATCATATTTAGATCCTCTCTCCTATCTGCACTAGCCTCTTACTAACTCCAGCCCAGTTTTATGTACTCTATTATCCTCTTTCATATTCAGTTTCATCTATCTATCTATCATCTATCATCTATCTATCTATCTATCTATCTATCTATCTATCTATCTATCTATCTATCATCTATCTATCTATCCAATTTGGGGAACAACAATCACCCTCTTCCAGGTGATTCTGGTATAATCACATGATATCTATCATCTATCTATCTATCTATCTATCTATCTATCTATCTATCTATCTATCTATCAATCTATCATCATCATCATCTATATCTATCATCTCTCTATATCTATTATCTATCAATCAATCCATCTATCATCTATCTATCTATCTATCTATCTATCTATCTATCTATCATCTATCTATCATCTATCATCTTGTCTGTGTCTATCATCTATCATCATCTATATCTATCATCTCTATATCTATTATCTATCAATCAATCCATCTATCACCTATCTATCTATCATCTATCTATATCTATCAATCATCTATCATCTATCTATCTATCATCTATCTATCTATCATCATCTATATCTATCATCTATATCTATTATCTATCAATCAATCCATCTATCATCTATCTATCTGTCTATCTATCTATCATCTATCTATCATCTATCTATCATCTATCAATGAATCATCTATCACCTATTTCATCATCACCATCATTTATCTTTTCACATTTAATGAAGGTGATATTGATATGTATCTTATAACCAGTGGAGTTTACCATTGCTCTTGGCAATGTGACAATCAAGGTATTAACATGAAATCATGGTGCATCTTCCAAGATCTTCAATTCACAAAATATAGCATATAGAATTGATGAGAATTGGACTTCTGTCTGCTTACAGTTTGGAGAAAGATATTTTGGGTTAATTTCAAGGTGTTTGAGTTCTTGTTGAAGTAGAAACTGGAGCATGTGAATACCCATTTCAATGAAGTCACTTAGTTTATTTGTCATCTATCATCTATCTAATCTATCATTTACCTATCTATCATCTATCTAATCTACCATCTATCTATCTGTCTATCTATCATCAGACATTTATATTAAGGCCTATAGAGTTGAATTCGTGTCCCCAAATGTACTTCGTGTGGATCCATCCTAGTTAACCTACCAAGAATCACAGCCTTATAAGAGACTTACTCCCCTTTCAGCAGCCATTGTTTTCCAATAGTTCCTCAGGTAGGCTTGGGTTCTTTTTCCCAAGTCCACATGTCTGTGTTGCAATTTTGTCAAGCTCAAGCTTGTGTGGTACTTGTACATGGTATCATATGTTGTGAGTTCATAAGAGAAACTGCCCAGCTGTCTGGAAAACTCTGCTTCCTTATGGTCATCCACCACCTCTGGCTCTTACGGTCTTTCTGCCTCCCCTTCCACAATGATTCCCTGAGCCTTTGGAGGCAGAAGTTTATGTAGGTGTTCAATTCAGGGACAATCACTCTATAGTAAGAGTATTGTACACACATTGGCTAGTTGTGGGTTTCTGTGTTAATCTCCATATACTGCACAAGAAAGCTTCTCTGGTAAGAGTTGAGAGGTGCATTAATCTATAATAGTAAGTCATTAGGAGTCACTTTATTTTTTTAGATCATTTATTACTGAATTTTTGTGTATTTCGTACATAACATCTTAATCATCTTTATACACCCTTCCCCATCAGCACCCTCTCATAGGCCCTCTCACTGGATTTCATGTATTCTGTCATTTATATTAAGGCCTATGTAGTCCAGTTAGTGTCCCCTACGTCCCTCAGTGCAAGTTCATCCACTGGGGACTAGCCAGTCTATTTAGAGTCACTCACTCAAAGAAGATCAGCTCTTTCTTACCCAGTATTAATCAGCTGCCCAATAGTTCTTTGGATAGGATTGGGGCCTGCTGTCCATTTCCACAGTTCTGTGCTATGTTTCTGTCTGCCTGAGTTTTCATGGATGTTGCACATGCTATCACCATTGTTGTAAGTTTATATGAACAAGGTCCCAGAAACCTTGCTGTAAGATTCTATTTCATATGGTCATGGACCTCCTCCCTGGCTCTTACAGTATTTTCACCTCCCTATTCAACAACGGTTCCTGCACCCTGAGTTCATTGCCCTCTGCTACATGAAGGATCTCTGTTGGTCACAGCTGAGAGGTACATTAGTATTCTCTCTACCCCTTGTTCCATTATGTTCCATGAGTTTTAGGTGTGGCAGTTCCATTGTAGATGTGTCTCTTAGAGTTGGGCATTTTTAAAGACAATCTTTGTGTGTGATTAATTGTGTAACATATGTTCTACCTCATTTGTGGATCTTTAAATGTGAGTATATGTCCTGTTGTAACTGCAGGGCCAGGAAAAAGGAAAGGAACCATGGAGGTAAAGGGGAAGAAGGAGCTTGAGAGAGAGGAACAGTGGGATAGAGGTGTTACCAAGGGGGAAATTGGTAAAATGTTGGTATTTAAATGGTAGGGGGAGTGGAAGGGTTTTACAAGGACCTGGGGAAAAAGGGGAAGAAGGAGCTCAAGAGAGGGAGGAATATAGGAGACAGGTTTTATCAAGAGTGAAATGGAGAAAAACAAGGGGTACTTTAATTGGGAAGGGACGAGGGAGAGTTAGATAGGGAGAGAGGAGAGATAAATAATGACTAGCTGGTGTAAAAAAAGAGGAAAATGTATTAGTTCAAAAACCTACTGAAAAATTACTCATACAATATCTCTACACGAGTCTGTGTGTATAGCTGAAGGTTATATAACAAGAAACAATGCCAGACAGGAGAAGCCTCCCATCTAGGTGTTGGCCAGGGTAGTCCAAGAGACTTCCCATATTACACAGGCTATTGCCACAGCCCTTGATTGCCTCCCAGAAATTGAAAGTAAGACTCTGTTGCTAAAGTCAAGACATACTTCAGACACAGGACTTGGAGCAATGAACTAGAACAGACCTGGAAGCCTCTTGCCTGAAGGCTAACTCTCATAGTTTTGAGACCACTATACAGGCTTCTAAGGAGACCTCAATCAGTGGTCCAACTCCAGCTGTAAGGCCTAAGAGTTAGCAAGCTGTTAAGGGGGAACCTCAATCAGTGGTCCAACCCCAGCTTTAAGGCCTAAGAGTCACCAGCACAGAAAACTATTTGGGGGCAGTACAGGGTAATCAACCGTTACCTAATTGGACCTCAAGCCTACTCAAGGGAGGGAACTCATGTGGTACTATAAATACAGACAAATACACATGGCTGGAGAGGTCATAGATCTTAGAGAAAACTCCAAGGCTGTCACATCCTTAGACAAATGTAATTTCTTACTATGTGCTAAATATGGATCGTTATATTTCCAGATAAATATGCCAGTCAAAACTCATCAAAGAAGCTTCTTTTGTAACAGAGGGAGACTATTACAGCGTTCTACAGGAGTCACTTTAACACTGTATCTATTAGCAGAATAATAGCATTAGGCTTCCCGCTATAGCTTGTGACCTGTCTAGTCACATGTTCCTAGGCCTGATATCAGTGTCAGACGTTGATTCTTTCTTATGAAACTGACCTTAAATCCAATTAGAAAGTGATTGGTCCCTCCTGTTGCATGAGAAGTCATATCTTGCCAGGTCAGTTGTTGAAACTTATAGGATTCACAGCTGGGTAAGGTTAATGATTAATTCTTTCTTCTGATACCCTGCATAGCACCATCTATCACTATAAAAGCAAGTCAGTAATGATGAAGCTTTGAAGTCAGTACCAGCTTGATTTCTCCTTGTTTTTTTCTATAGTTCATGTATATTGTGTCTTTAGCAATAGGTTCTTACTGTCAAGTTCTGGTTGGCAAATAAGATCAGGGGCAATATCAATATAATTTGAATGTCATGGGATTTCTAATCAAAAGAGGGAGTCCATTCTTGCCACTGGGCTTTTACTATGCCAGCCAAAGTTGTCTAGTAGGGGCAATGTCTTCCTGTTGTTATGTAACTCATTTTTCTTTCTTTTTATAATATATGTGTATGTACTTTAAGAATCTTCTATAATGGAAGATTTCATTATGGCTTTTTCTAAAGGTATTTAGTGTTAGCTATTTTCTCCATATGCCTTTCTCTGCTCTTGTCCTGCCATTTCCCACTCCAATTGACCCTTCCTACTCTATTATGAATTGTCATCAGTTTCCCCTTCCTCCATCCTGGGCAGCCTTAAGTCATCATTATTCAAGATTCTGTAAATTTCCTTATAATGGATCTCCATGTGATCAGAATATGCAATATGCAATGGCAGACATGTATGTAATGACATATATAGTATGTGGGCTTCTGTGACTGGATTGTTTTCTAAGAAATATTTTATATATTATTTTTATTTTATGTTTTAGTGTATTGCCTGAATATGTGTAAGTGTGCTCATGTCATGCAATGTCCCTGGAGGTCAGAGGAGGGCATTGGCTCTCTTGGAACTGGAGTTATGGATGATTGTTAGCCACCATGTAGGTGCTGAGAATTGAATCTGTAACCACTGAGCCATCTCTCCAGCCCCATGTTCAAGTTTTTCAGACATTTATTTTTATTACTTTATTATATATATAATATATATAATATATGTGTGTCTATATATGTGTGTGTATGTGTGTACATCTATGTATATGTCTGAGATTTTTTTTGTAGCAGCAATTCTATGTTTATCCATCTGAGGAGTTACCAGTTGTTCACCAAAATAGGCTCACCATTTTGCATCTCATCTGAAGTATATAAAGTATAGGCACTCCATGCACATTGTTTTTTGTTTGAGACAGGGTACTATGTCTGGTCTTGACTTTGAATTTCTGATTCTTCCACCTCTACCTACTTAGTGCTGGAATTACAGGTGTGTGCTACCACACTGGATTTATATGGGGCTCAGAAGTGAAATAAGAGCTTTGTACTTCCTAAGTAAACACTCTACCAGCTGCATCTCCAGCCCACTAAACGGTATTTATTAATTAACTAACTTTCTGATCCTAGCTGTCCTAGGACATGTGAAGTAGTTTGTCATTGTAATTTTGAGTTTCATTTCCTCTGTGACTAATGGTGTTGAAAAACTTTTACGGACCTATTTACTCTTTGTGTCTTATTTGGAGAAATGTCTAAAAGTTAACCATAACTGGGTTTTTTCTTTGTTGAGGATTTTTGTGTCCATGTACATAAGACCGATTAATTTTTTATACTTATTTCTTCTTGTGATTTCATTCACTATTATTTTTTGTGTAAATTCAGTCTACATATATGATTTTTAATTGCACTAGCTTAAGTACATTCTTTCTAGAATTTGTTGATATTTTCTAAATTATCTCTTTATTGATGTACAATTATCCATACTGTTCCTTTTATTCACATAAGGCAATACCAATATATTTAGGAGTTTGTACCAAATAGATGCAATACATAAAAAATAAGACCACATAAAAAGAGGAAAAGGAATTCATTATATACCACTGGATTAGCTAGTTTACATCTGAGGCTAAAATTTATTTCTTGTTTTGTTTTTATTTTTGCTCTTTTATTTCTGAGGTAGGGTCTCACTGTGCATTTCCATCCAGCCTTGAAGTTCCTGGAGCTCATAATTCTCATTTCTGAGTGCAGGCCTTCAGGCCCAATTTTCCATGCCAGGCCTGGGACTGATTTGTTTTGCTTTGTTTTCTATCTTTTTTAAAACGGAAAGCAAGCAAAGTTGCTTTCTTTAATAGCATGATTCATATTTATGAAGTGCTAACTTCATATGAATACCAAAAATATGCACTGATTATACTGCTCACATTTTGAATTGAACAAATAAATAAAATAGCTAGGAAAAGAATTTATTTTATAACAATGAAGTCAATGTATTATTTCTCTTTTCTCATGAGTTAAACACACCATAGATAACAGGCACATTACTTTTAAGGTGTTTCTTAATGTAGAAAGAAATGACATGCTTTTATGTAATTAGAGGTTATAGCTGCTCACCTCATCCTCCAGTCTTAGAGTGAGAATTTTGCAGCACAGGTAAGAGACAGGAAGGAAGATATGACACAGACGAAGAGAGGCAGGGTTGCCGAGGAGCTGGCGAGAGCAGATGCTTCACCACGAATGAATGGTGTCAGCAGAACCCTGGGTTTGATCTCTGGCTCCGTGGCTGGGATCTCCTCTACTAAGGAACAGCTTCTGGAAAGAGGAAAATCATTCACAAGTTTATCTCAGATTTATTCTCCACTGTCACTTATGAGCCCCTCCTCCACACATTTAGCAACTTAGCCAAATAGCATCTTGAGTGAAAATGAATTGCAAGCAGGAAAGGAAATTTGATTTCTCCTTAACCCAATATTGGTTATCTTTTCCTTATACAGGTGTTTTTCTGTGAAAGAATATTAAAATTTTGATCACATCCCATTATTGTTGGTACATGGTATGTTTCACATGTATATGTTTTTCATTTTTACATTTTTAAATTTTGTTTTAGAATTTTATTACATGTGTGCTGTACTTACTTTATTACCTCTCCCTCATCTCCTACATTCTTCACCCCAATATTCTGACCTCTTCTTTAATTATTGTTGTTTTACACACACACACGCGCGCACACACACACACACAACACACACACATGTCTGTATGTGTGCGTGCGTGCATGTGTGTGTGTTGTGTGTGTGTATAAAAACTTACTGATTCCATTTAGCACTGCTAGTATGAACATGTGTGTAGGGCCTTGGGATCCAAAAATATCAGTGAGTTCGCCCTGGGAAAAACTGATTCTCCCTGTTAGTAGCCATTAATTGCCTATAGCGCTTCATCTAAAGGTGTGACCTTGTAGAATTTCCCCCACGCACATTGGCAAGTCAGCTGTTGTTACTATTTAGGTCTTGTTAAGGCAACCATATTGTCGAGATTTCATGGGCGCCGCTTCCCGGTCATGTCTGGAAGACTCAAGGGAAGCTTTATTGAGAAGTAGAGTAACGGTTTCCTGCAGCAGGGAGGGGTCCCAAAAAAAGAATTGCCAAGGTTGTCTGTGTACAGGAAACCCTAGAATGACTACTAAAAGTTAACTCTGTAGTTTCCTTTTATTGTAAGATCCGTAATTATATCCTCTTCATATTTTGAATCTTGTAACTTGGGTCTTTTCTTCGTTTTTCTCGGTGAATCTAATTAAGCACGTGCCATTTGTGCCTATGACCCTGGTGCTGTCACAATGGGTTGCTTTTTAGAGTGGTAATACTGTCTTTTAGTTTTACCGTCTACCCTGTCTGCATCTGTGCTGTCACATCAGCTTTCCGCTGGTTGCTATTTGCATGCTCTGTCATTCTAAATGTATCTTCTGGAAGCAACATATAATTGGATCTTGTTTTTCTTTTTATAAATCCAGTCTGATAACCTCTGCTTTCTGACAGGATTATTTAATTTATTGTGTTAGTCGGCTTTCTGTTCCTTTGCCAAAGTACCCGAGATAAGCAATTTACAAGGAGGAACGCTTATTTCGGCTGATGGGTTCATACTGTCAGTCTATGTTCCTTTGGCCCCTTTGTTTTGGAGCCAGTGGTGAGGCAGATCATCATGGCAGAGAGTGTGTGGGAGGGCAAACTGCTCATCTTGGGGTGGGTTGGAAGCAGAGAAGGGGCAGGCTCTCAACATTCCCTTTAAGGGTACTGGTTCAGTGACCTGACTTCCAGCAACCTCACCTCCTGCAGGTTCCCGCACCCTCCAGGAGTCCATTTAGACTATGGGCTTTTAGGGTATGTTTCTCCACCTTGCATTGATATGCATTCAACCTTTTTCTTCATATTTGGATTTGTATCTTCCATCCTTCTTTTGTTTTTTGTCTGTCTCTCTTCCCATTTTGTTCCTCTGTTCCCTTTTACCGCTTTCCTTGGCTTTAAGTAAATATTTTTTTACTCTAGCAAACTAATTTCTTTAATTTTTTCTGCAATATTATTAAGTGAACTTTTATTGGTTTCTCTAGGGTTGCCATATATTTAATAACTTCTCAAAATCAGCTTCAGATTTAAGGTAGCTGAATTCCAGAGATATGTAGCTTTACGTACTTTGTTCTTTACTTAAGTTGAATACTGAATATGCATTAAATCGAGTAATGTTACAAACCCAAAATGCCTGTTAAAATGAGTTTTACCATATTTATTAATTTTCTTAAGTTCTTTGAGACTTTTCATCTTGGAAAATATATATTCCATACAGATCATATTTATTATACATTACATTTCTGTTATAGCCTCAATAATATATGTTAAAAGAATAATCACAATTGTATATAGTTGCTCTATAAATCAGTTACTAGAAGCTCAAATTATGTGCTTGTGACACTTTTACATTTTTCATCACGTTTATGTATTTCTGTATGTATATGTGTGGTTAGACATAGGCCATGGTGCATGTATGCGGAAGTTAGAGGACAACATGTGGAGCTGGTTGTCTCCTTCCACCACCTTGGGTCCTGGTGATCAAATCCAGATCCTCAGGCTTGGCAGCAAGGGGCATTACCCACTGAGCTACTCTGCCAATAAGATCGTGTCTTTTAAAATCACATAATTACTTTTGCATTTATCCTTTGTGAAGCTTCATATTACAATCATATGTTACTTTTGTCAGCCTAGTATCTTTTATAGGGTGATTGTTTGAGAAATAAATTTTCTCAGCTTTTTCTTAGCAGTAAAATCTTTATTTTTCTTTCTTCTTAAAATCCTATCTTGATGGTTATAGAGCATATAGTTGACATGGATTTTTTTGAACATAGCATGTGATGCCCTTCAGCCAGCTAGCCGGTTTGGCATCACTTTTGAATGCAGCACACACTGCTTCACAGCCTGCAGCCCATGCTTGGCAGCCCCTTACAAATGCCACATTGTTTTTCTCCTGTGGTTTTCAAGATTTACCCACATATGACTTCTAGCAGGTTTAGGTGACCTCCATGTTTGTTGGTGCCTTTGACTTCACATTCTTTTAGATTATTTTCAGATTTGAGACATTTCAACATTTATTCCTTTAAATGTATTTCTCTTCTCTCTCTTCTGTCTTTCTGAAAATTTTCATATGTATTTTGTTGGTTTTAATGGAATTCTATGTTTCCCCAAGGTTCTGGTCATTTTTTAAATTACATTTTATTTTTTTGATTTAATTATGTGTGTCTGTGTGTCTGTGTGTGTCTGTGTGTGTATAAGTAAGTGTGTGTACTTGGAGGTCAAAGAAAAACTTGTGGGGTTGGTTTTCTACATCCAGAGATTCATGGATCCTGGGGATGGAACGCAGGTGGTCAAACTTGGTGGTAAGAGTCTTTCATTTTTCTTTTCTACCCATTTTCTTGCAAAATTTCTTTAAGTCTATTTTCAAGTTCACTAATTCTCCGTTCCTCCAGTTCAAATCTAATACAATACTCCTTTAGTGAATTTTTAATTTTAATTAATGTATTTTTCTGTTCCAGATCTCCATTTGACTCTGTCTTACATGATTTGTTTGATATTTATTCTGGCTACAGGAGCTTTTGTGCGAGTTGTTTTAGTCCCCATTTCTCTACTGTGAGCTTTCTAGCCGGTGGACTACACATTAGATCATGAATCTTCCAATACCCTTTAGTGCAAACTCCACAGTTTTTGAGAATGTCCTGGGCTTGAGATGTTTATTCTCAGTGTGTTAGTTCCTTTGGAAAGAATTTAAAGCCATCTGTTCCATGGCTGCTTCTCTTAGCAAAATCTCTGAGATAAAGCTTCTGAGCTGGGTGTGGGAGCATTAATAGGGAAAACAAAAAGATTCTTTGTGAGTGACATTTTTGTTCTTGCAATTGAAAACAGTGGTGAGATAAACTCCATCTGAGGTCACATGACTTCCAAGTGAAGCTTCCTTATTTGGTTCAAAGGTTCCAGGGTCTCAGTATATGAGTGGGGGATGGGCAGAGGAGGGGAACTCTGGCTCTTTACCATCCTTGCCCAGGACATACATTCAGCACCATTAGTTGGGGATAGGATGATAAACTCTGGTCTGTTGTGCCATAGAAGAAAGCCCTTTAGCTAGAGGATAAAGGACCAGAGCAGAAGCCCTGAATTCTTGGCCCTGTATGTTTGGAGTGAAGACTCTAGCTAGATGAGTTGGGAAGTAAGAGAATGGAAGTATTCTTCCTTGAATTCCAAAGATCTTGTCTTTCTTACTGAATAATTTTGAATTGATTTTTCTTCATTTAGTGTCTTCCCTTAGAGCAACTTTCAAAAATTTTGGGTATTAAAAAGTAACTTCTGTTCATTTCTCTGAGAATCAGAGATACTTCATATGCTGTTATGCCAGATGTTGATCTTGCCTAGACACATTTCATAACCAGTATCAGGCTATAAAACAGGGTAAGAGACTCAAGGGCAAACAAAAACAAAACCAAGAAACAAACAAAACCCCGAACAACAGCAGCAACAACAACGACAACACAAAAAACCAAATGTGTCCTCTGCATTTTTAGGTCTTAGTGTATAGGACAGTCTCTTGTAGACATCAGATACTCAGTTATTTGCATTTATAAAGCTTAAACTTGTCTTAGTTTTCATTTTTAAGCTTTCAAAGTATTACTTTGGCTGCTTAATTCTATCATAAAATCTTTCCATTTGAGTCTATTTCCAATGAACACATAGAATCAGAGAAATGAAATTATTTCATTACAATGCACAGAAAGCCAGTGAATTCTCCAAAAGACATAGCTGACTAACTATTCTTGTATTGTTGTTAGTTTCCCCATATATCCTTAAGGTAAATCACCAGTCAGAAGAATCTAGCTCAGAAAAAGCAGGAATGCCAGCACTTGTTCTAAATACCAAGGGCTGAAATTTATCTCTGTGAGGGTGAACATTGTTAGAAAGAGATATTTGCTATGGCTCTCAAGGCAGCTGCTCCTCAAATGAAAGCTGGACAACCCCAAAAATTCAAAGGAAAAAGCTTTTCCTTAAAGAGTTTGCTAATAGAAGATGATGTTTTTGCTACTTACTGACATGTTTCTACAGTTTGATTTTGCCTATATTGCTTCAAAATTGGATAAGGGAATTTAACCACAGGAATTGTCAGCAGGAGTCCCATTCAATGCAGGTAAAATGACAACATATTATTTTATTTTTACCCAACTTAACACGTATCCACCTTAAAGTTAGAGAAAAGGCAGATGGCTATTGGCATTGGAACAAAATAGGCACAGCTGTTCATATCCCACACCTGTCCTGACCACAGGAGAAAACAAAGCTGCAAATATCCTTATCATATTAGTCTCATGTTCAAAATTGTCTTAGTTTGTTCTTCATTGCTGTGACAAAATACTCTGACCACAACCAACTTCGGGAGGAAAGAGTTTATTTAGTTTACATATCCCAGGTCACAGGTCATCCAGGAGCCCAAGGTAAGAACTCAGGGGAGGAACCTGGAGGCAGGAGCTGGAGCACAGGCCATGGAGGAATACTGCTTGCTGGATTACTCCCCTGGCCCTTGCTCAGCTTGCTTTCTTATGCAACACAGGCCCACTTGCCCAGGGGTGGCACCACCCACAGTGGGCTGGGCCCTCCCACATCATTCATCAAGAAGATGCCCCTCAGACATGGCCACAGGCCAGTCCAATAGAGGCAATTCCCCAACTGATGCTCCCTCACCCCAGGTGTGTCCCATTGACACTAAAGCTATCCAGCACAACAATGGACAATTAACTTTCAAGAGTTGCGTGGTTTCTATCATGTGCACCTCTGCCTGTTTAAGCTCCCAAGCCACACATTTTGTGACTTTCTCATACTTTTTAGACCACAAACATTTCTTCTTCCTTTGAATTTTTACTTTAATTCTTGTTTTTGCAAATAACAACTAGTACTGTACTATTTCCTGAAATTGTTTTGTTTCTTTTGAGTTTTCTGCAGGAAAAATTTGTTCTCATCTTAAAACTTTGATATTTTTATCTTGGTGTTTTTCTGATGTGATGGCAGGAATAGGGTAAATACTCAGTTCATGTATTGAATTGATACAATCATAACATAAAATAAATTTAATATGTAGAATTTTAGATTTAGCAACAAATGAACTCTCATGGAAACATGAGTACTTTAAGATGCATCATGCCAGGGACTAGCCTTTAATATAATTTGTGCATATGTTTTGGACTAATTTATGTAAAGTGTAAAACATAATGTCAATGCATTTAGTCATTTTAAAAAAAGATAAAATGGAATTCTAGACATCATGTGTGAAATAAGTTAAGATTAGATAATGCTATTTATATAGAATAAATGGAAAAAATTATGCACTATGTCAACCCAGCAATATCCCAACATTCTATGACCGCAAATGAAGTCACCACAAGCTGACCTTTAATAACTCAGCCCCACTGATTAACAGTTAGGTCAATGCTATTATCAATTTACTTAATCATTCAGAATTCTATCCTCAGATCTCACGTATTTTGCTCAGTTGTTCGTACCAATGCATCTGAGATTTGAAGTTAACTTAAGGTGGTGGTTGATCTGACATGGCACAGTTTTCCAAGCATATGTCCTTGAAAGAAATTCCTCAGCTAGAAGAAACCTTGACAAAAGTGGAAAACAGCATCCAATGTGCATAGAAGACAGCAGAAAGTTAACTGTGGAAGACTCCTGGAAGTTTTGCATTTGTTTCTCACTCGCAACTTCAAAAGTTACACAATGCTCTTTGAAAAATCTGAAAAAGCAAAAATTTCCCTTTTTATGGAATGATTTTGATGAGATCTGAATCTTCCCTCCTTCTTTTAACATAAAGATTCCATTTGGGATTTAATGGTGGAAATTCAGGCGGATAGTGCACATTTTGTATTATTGAAATGAGACTTAAATTAGTTTAATGTGGTTTACAAACGTAAGGCTTTCTGGTTGAATTAGGTGTAACTACTCTGATAAGTACTCAGCATCACCAGCATTGCATGTGAGAAGGGCCTATGCTGATTTGAACTGTTAGCGCATCAGGCACCTGAGAGCAGAAAGTCTCCACTAGGATTCAGTTTCTCTTCTTACAGTAGCTGCGAATATCATTCTGTGTTTGTTTCCTGGTTTGTTTTTTAACTTATGAGATACTATTTATTTGTTTTTGTTGTTTCAGCTGGGCAATTAGTTAGTTTTTATAGTATAAAAAACTGTATAATTTTTATAGTATAAAAAACTGTATAATTATACTATCCATCATAGTATAATTACAAACCGTAAATTCAATCTGTCAATGAATCCAGAGATTTCTAGCTCACGGTACTGCTGTAAAGCCCAGAGCACTGAGCAGTTTCACACCTCTCCTTATCAGGCTCTTCCTCCTTGACTGTGCTTTAGAGTTTTGCAAGTCAGGATGTACAAAAAATTGAGGATGGGAACGTGATGAGGTATAGCTGTGTCTGAAGGTTCTGAGACTCTGTGTTATTTTCAAACTAATGACTTTTCCTGTCAGTTTCATGGGCTCTTGAAGAAGACTGAAATCTTGCTATTGAAAGATGATAGTGCCTGTAATAGTCACTTTTCTGTTGCTGTGATAGAAACACTGACCCAAGCAATTTAATTACTGTATTAGTCACTTTTCTGTTGCTGTGATAGAAACACTGACCCAAGCAATTTATAGAAGGAAGAATTTATTTGAGCTTACTGTTCCAGGGGAATAACAGTCCATTATGGCAGGGAGGCATGGTGGCTGGAGGTGGGTGGAGCAGGAACAGTAGAAGCTAAGCTCTCACATCACCATGCAGACACAGGAAACAAGAGAAGACTGGAGATCTGGCAAGGCTTAGGAACTCTCTAAGCCCAGCCCCAGTGACATGCTTCCTCCGGGGTAGCCGTACCTTCTAAAAACTCCCAAAACAGTGCCATCATCTGGGGACAAAATGTTGAAATACTTGGACCATATCAGGGACATTTTCATTCAAACCACTACAGTGCCCATAGCCAAACAAGAAGCAGGAACATGAGCAGTATTGTATATGTTCTTCTGGATTTAAAGTTTGGGGGGACATGTTGGCATGAACCCCAAATAGCTGCTTTCACACAGAGAGAACTGCATTACAGGAAAACAATCTAGAGCTTGTGATCTGACTCTTTTATAACAGGTAATGGGCTCTAAAAAAGAAGTGGGGAGAGGGATTTTTGGAAAAGTGCCATTCCCTGAGTTTGTAAGCATTCTGCTTTTACATTCCAAGTGCTGTGATTACAGGTGTGTGCTGCTATGCTAGACTGGAGGATCTTGTCTTTATCATACAAACAGGTAGCATGTTATTATTCTTATACTATGAAGGGGGAGACACTATATTTTGAGTATATAGCTTAAAGCAAATATCCTACAACAGAGTTCATAACAAAGAATAGTTACTGCTTCTGTTTGCCAGATGTATAGAATATGAGAAACATGTGGTAGAATTGTCTCCCAGTAGCTAATAGAAACAGCTGTAGAATAATAGTGCTCTAGTTTGTGTTCAGAAATTGGTTTACTGTCTCCATATTTAGTTGCAATTTTGAAACCTAGAAGTTAGGATAGCTTGGGTACAAAAGGACTCAGCAATATGATGATGTCAGTTTCGTATTAATAGCCTTCCCTGATGCTTCTTAAAAAAGACTGAGCTCAGAAGAGAGAAAACATTTGTTGTTGACAGCATCAACATCTCTTTTTAATCTCTTTTTAATTTAATATTAGATTTAATGTATGAAGATAAATTAAACTCCTATATATACTTTTAAAATATTTTAAAATTTTATTAATTTTTATTTCATGCATATGGGAACTTTGCCTGCATGTAAATGTACACATTCATGCAATACCCATAGATCTGCATTTAGGGATGGTTGTTAGCTGCCATGTGGGTGCTGGAGCTCCAACTTGGGTCCTCTGCAAAAGCAGCCCCTGATGAGTCATCTCTCCAGCCCCATAGTTTCTATATATTCTTATACGTTCATACGTGTCTTTATTGTCTCAATATATAGTTTAATTCAAAATTAATGAAATAAAATTCTAACTATAAAAGATAATTAATTCAGAAGGCCAAATTTTTTTCAACTTAAATCCAGTGTCTATGTGTGGTGGTTTGAATGAAAATGTCCCCCATAGGTTCTAAGGACTCCAAGTATTTGGACATTTTTGTCCCCAGTTGGTGCTACTGTTTTTGGAGGCCTTAGCAGGCAGGCCATGTTGAAAGAAGGAGTCACTGGGGGAAGACTTAGAGATTCTTAAGCCTTGCCAGATGTTTAGCCATGCTCTGATTTCTGTGCCTGCTTGAAGATGTGAAAGCTTAGCTTCTGCTCCTGCGCCAGCCACCTCTGCTGCCATGCCTCCCTTCCATGATGGACCCTTGCTAATTTGTAACTATAAGCTAAATAAATCTTCCTTTTATAAGTTCCTTTAATCATGATGTTTTTATCATAGCAACAGAAATGTAACTAATACACTATGTCAAATGATTTGTGCCTTGCCATCCCTCCTACCAGCATACCAGAAACACTTGCATTTGGCATTTTCTAAATGGTACCAATTCCAAAACCTATAGTAGATTATTAAGGTACTGAAATTAAAGTCAAGATACAGAATAAATATATCATCACAATGATTCTTCACACCGCCACTTCCACTTTTCCTTCCATGTTAACCTGCGGCACGGACTACCATGTCCATCATCTATGTAATATCATTTCAGGCGTATTCCACAGATGGACAATGCTTTATATAACTTTTGGTGACTGGATTTTCCACTCAGCAAACTGCATTGAAAACACATCCAAGTTGTTGTAGGTAGTATTCCAAGATAAGGAGATACTGTTATTTTCTGTCTATTCACCTACAGAAGGACATCTGAGCTGTAGACAGCAATTAGCTATTACAAAGTTGCTATGGACATCTGTATAAAAATTATTGTGTAATGCTTAGCCATTCATTTCTTTAGAATAAATGTCTAGGAGCACAATGGCTGGGTCATGTGGTGTCAGCATGTTTAGTGTTTTGGGAGACTGTCAACTGTTTTCCAAGGTGGTTATAACATTTTACATTCCTAACGGCAATGTATGAGTGCATGAATGATTTTGTTTTCCCACATTTCTACAACCACATGGCAGAAAAATATTCTGATAAATACATAGTGATATTTTATTGATATCCTCTTTGATAAAATATGCTTCTGGTTACATTTGGATTGAATTTTTATGGAATTTTATAGTGATTTTGAGAATTCTTAGATATTATTCCTCTATTTGATAACTTATAAACATTTTCTCTGTTTCAATTGATTGTGTTTCCATCCATTTAATAATATTTATATTGATAAGGCTCAATTTATCACTTTCATAGTTCACAAGCTGTTCTTTGGAATCAACCCTAGAACCCTTTTACTAGGTTGAGACACAGACTAATTATATTTTTCAGTTTCTAAAAGTTTTGTAATTTTGCATTTTAAATTCAATATTCAGTCTCATAAATTTAATGCTCATTTATGGTTAATTTCCACAGACGTTGTGATACTTAAGGTAAATTACTTTCATGATATTATTGGAAAGTGCTTCATTCCCTTCTGCTTCACAGCAGAGATTCGGTAAGGTTGGCGTTAATTTTCCCTTAAATATCTGGTGGTTCTCTCCTTAAACCGCCTCTGCCTGGAGATCTTAAAATTGCATATTCAAGTTCATTCATAGTTACTTGGTTATTCTTTTTAGACGAGTTGTGGTAATTTTTGTTTTCCAAGGAATTGATCTTACCATGAAAGTGTTAAGTATTTCTGTCTCTTTGTCTCTTGGGTGACTTTTTGTTTTTGTCTAGCCTCTCTTGCAATTTCTGAGAGAGAAGTATTAAGTCTTCTACTGTAGTTGTTGAGTTGCTCTGTCTACTGCTCCTTTGTATTCTGAGTTTTTTGAGTCACATATTTTTCTGTTCTATTACTGGGTGTATGCATATTTCAGATTGTAATGTTCTCTTGTATGATGGTTGATTAGCACTTTAACTGTTACAAAGGCATTCCATATCTCTGATAATTTTGATTAATGCTTGTCTAATATAGTTTATGTATATGTAGAGTGCATGTATGTGTGTGTATCTGTAGTTGTGTATGCATTTGTGTGTACATGTGTGTGGACATACAAGTGGTAACTGTGTGGGATGAGGGAACTCAGGAGAGGAGGGGGTAGAAAGGCAGTGTTACTGGGGGCAGGGATAATGGGAGCACTTGGGCTCGGGAGGGAGGAAGGATGTTGGGTAGGAGGGAGAGTGAGTAGAAGTGAATGGATCTTGGGGCTAGAGAAGCCAGTGGGAAATGTGTCGCCTCTGAAATCCTCTGAGAAATGCACATACCTTGTCAGAACACTCACTATTGCATATGTGTCCCTGGGGGCTGTATGACAAGGAACACAGTGCCAGACAAGAGAGACTTTCCTTGAGAGGCTGGTGAGGGTGACTCACAAAATAACACAGGCTATTACCTATGGTTATCTCTTGCTTATCTCCCAGAACTGGAAGATAAGACCCTATTGCTGAAGACAGGACATACTTCAGATGCAGGACATGGAGCAACGGAGAAGGAACTGACCTGGAAGGAAGCCTTCTATTTAACGTTTAGCTCACATAGTGCTAGATGGTAATATGCAACCTGTAAGGGAGAAAATCAATCAATGGTCCAACTTAGCCCTAAAGGTTAATACCCACAACTATCCGGACAGCAAGCTCTTTTAGTGCAGTAGTGGCACTGTTATCTGGGGTAATTAGTAGCTATCTAATTGGACTTAAAGCCCTCCCAATGGGTGTGAACTCCTGGGTGACACTGTAAACATAGTCAAATACACATGGCCGGAAAGGTCATAGATCTTAGTGAAAACCCTGTCTCTGTCATATTTCTAGACAAATGCCCACTGTATCTCTATTCCACTCCTCTTGTCCACCCCCCAACCCTGTCCCTGCCAGTCTTGGACCCAGGTGGACTCCAATTCCTTCACCTCAGCTGCCTGGACTAGGTTCCTGACCTAGACTAGCTAAACACCCTACCATAGATTGCTGATGTTGTTTATACCAAATTATACCTTAGTAAATGTTTCATCTACATTACTATTGACCATCATCATCCTTCTTTCATCTAATAAAGAACTTGATCATGAACTTTTCAAGGCTGTATTTTTCATTTGATCTATGTTTTGGACTTAATAGAAAAGACAGGACTTTGTAAACCTGTATGAGTTCAAAATCCCATGGTTAATATGCGTTTGCCTTTGAAAAGTCCAAGTGTATGTTAAGAGTACAGATCTCCTTTGCCTTGGTGGCAATATGATTCTCATCAGCATTTATAGAAGTAAATTCCCAAACTTTCCATTTATGCTATGGTGGTGGCATGTGCTTTTAATCCCAGCCGTGGGGAGGTAGAGACAGATCTCTGGGAGATCAAGGCAGCTTTTAATCCCAGCCCTCAGGAGGCAGAGGCAGATCTATGTGAGATCAAGATGGGCCTGGTCCACATCGTGACTTCCAGGTGGGTTGTGGCTAGGAAGACCCTATTAAACAACAACAACAACAACAACAACAACAACAACAACAACAGCAACAGCAGCAGCAACAGCAACAAAAACAAACTTTCCATTTGATTTTTGTTCTGATTTAATTCTCCTCTTGACAACTTACATGCTTTTCTGTCTGTCTGCTGTCCTAAGGCCTGACTGAATGATTTTGAATCGTTCTTTTCTTTTTGCTGTGGCGTCTCTACAGATTAATAACTGTAGGGACACTTTCTAATTTTATAGAACAGCACAAACTCCCTCTTCTGTATCTCATTCTTATTGGAAGTCCAAGGGAGAAAAATGCCAGAAAACAGTTTTTAAAGACTGCAGAGCTGAGAATGAGGTAAAAATTGGAAAATAAAATATCAAAGCCTAAGAAATATATTAACATGAATGGCCTAATACGCAGCTTCTTCATCATATCTGATGTCATGCCTGGGTCTTCTATGACTACTTGTTCAGATTCTAAAGCTACAACATCTTCAACACCTGAATGCATTTGTGGTAAAATAGCTATTATATCCTAAAAGCACATAACTAGTGGGGCAATCAAGCACTGAAGTGTCCATGGAAGAAAGTGAAACCCTTAATGCTTGGATTAAAGGCATGTGCCACTACGCTGGGCTGGACATTACTTCTGCGCTTGACTTTTGTCTTTTTGCTCAACTGAAAATACCAACTGATAAAAAGATTACTATTTAACACACTGGATGTTTTAAGTGCCTGCATCAGATCTTCTATTTAGATTTGCCATTGTTTTACTAAGTAATAGATAACTTTAACTGGGATTGTATAACATTACTTGGGACCAAAAGTCAATCTAATATGAGATAGGTTAGAGGAGAAAGAGGAACAAGAGCAGAGGTTGCATATCATTATAGTCAGGAGTAGGGAAGGTTTCAGTTGCTTTAACAATGATGTATCACACTTCTACAATTGTTCCCAAATGAACTGGAAACTTACCATAAGGGATAGAACCTAAATTAGACAATCCTAACAGCCTTGAAAAACAAACACATTTATTTCACTTAATGGTGATATTATTTGCTATTTGATTATGTGTGTTGCATGTCCCTGAGAGTTTGCATGTAATTAATATCCATGTCTGTGAGAAGATGTAGTGCGCATGTAGTTCATTTGTGACTTCTTCGGTTTGATTTTGTTCTTCTACTGAAAACAATAGCGCTCACTTCTGTCCAAACACACATCTTATGATCTGCAAGAAACATTTCCTCTTCCAAGGCAAAGAGATTGTTCAAGCCTCGATTCTTTTGAGCCCATGAACAGCAGATTAGAAATGTAAAACCATTCTCAGTGTTTTTCTAAGCTCCAAGGTCCCTTGGGTATCACAGCAGTTCAACGAGTCTTCTTTAACTTTATGTTCTTTCTCAAATGAAACAAGAAGGCTGCAGGTAGTATTTTGTAATCGTGTAAGAATGAAGTCTGAATCTCATTTAAAACAAGACATGACAAAACAAAACAAAGCAGTATTGTTATTTTTGCTCTATTGAATATCTTCTTTTAAAACTAGATTAACATACTATTGAACTCAGGATATTTACCTACTGTATACTTTATAATCTGTTTATATTATCTAGTATACTATTTAGTCTTATGTAAATTTCTAAATAAGTATTTGGGAAGTGATATTTCCGTTAGTACACTCAAATATGTGGTTACTAAGTTGTCACTCGAAGATGATTATAAGAATCTGTGCTGAAATGTTATACTAATTTCTTGTAAAAGAGTATCAAGTAAAGTTGCTCTGACTTCCTATGTACACAGGCTAGTTTGACATGATCACATCTGGTGACTTATCTCCATAGAACAAGAGACATTATTCTAAATAAAATAAAAATAAAATAATAAAATAAAGGGAGAGATTTTTCTTTTTTACTCATGTATTTATTTCATTGATTTGTTATAGGCACGGTTTGAAGAGAAAGGCTGAAATAAGGCTAATTAGAATTATTGTGATTAAAATTATTGGACAATCGAGTTCTAGTACAATTATTTCTTCCCAGTTGGAACCCAGGGAATATTTCATTAAGAGCCTAGCTTAGACACTGGTGTGTAAGGAGGCACTTGCCATGCTAGTTAAAACTAGATTTTTTTTTAAATGTAAGAGAATTGAGAAGTGATAGCGCAGTGGAATGGCATGGAGTTATAACACGTTTACACATTAGTTTATAAGAAATGTCAAATTTCCCCCCCAAACTGTCATGCTATTAAATATTTTTAGACGCTAATCGTATCTGGAGGCTCCCAAGAAAACACATTATTAACTATTTCACCTGTGCTATTGATTAACCTAAGAAAAACAAAAAGTACTAAAAAAACTGTGTAGATGTTAGAGATATTTTCATAAATCATTGATTATATTGAGATAGGTAAGAACCATGTATAACGTACTTTAAGGAGATGTCCAAGGAAAATCTAGCTCAGCAAGTCACTCTGCCTCACTTCAGTCTTTCTATAATGATTACAAAAAAATAATTAACAATATCTGATGGGGAGACAAAGATCCCTAGATCAAAACAGGTAAATAGAAGCTACAGCTCCTCAGTGATAGCACTGGTTGTTGTGATTCATTCCCACCTTGCTACATTACATTTGTAAATGTAAGAAGATGCTTCAAAGTGTGGTCTCTGTGCTTATACACTGTGTCAAGGACAGAAAGGTACAAAACACAAAGTAATGTATGTGTTATAAACAAAAAACTGCTGGAAACATAGCAACATGATATGGACCAATCAGAAGCTGAAGGTTGAAATGAGAAGTGTTGTACAAGTTTGGGACTGAATGTTGTGGACAACAAATGCAAATACAATCAATAGTGATTCCGAGTATGCAGTTATAAAAAGTGATTTTTGATTCATGTCTCTTTTCACAGTCACATTCAAACTGCATCCATTAATCACAGTACTGTCTTGGGAGGAGTGAAAATCTTTCTCAAAATATTATCTTTATTACTTAAAATGACAATTTTGAGCTGTATTGATTTGAACTTATAATTTAAAAACTCTCTTTGAGACTAAATGATATAATAAATTCCAAAACCACCTTGTGTATTAGACAGGTAACAATACCTGGGCATTAAATTGTCTTTTATATACACTGCCTCTAAGCCAACCAATTATTTTAAAATTAAATTTATTTTTAACTAATACATTGAAACACAAATTTACATAGTTTTGGGGTACATGTGATGTTTTGATTATGTACTAATTATATTTATAATGTTTGAATCAGGTTAAATATATTTCTCTCCTTAAACATTTACCACTTTACATGTAAACACTCAAAATTCTTTCTTGTAGTATGTGATATTGTGCAATGAACTTGAAATCACTTTGGGTAGTATTGGCAATTCAGTAGCTACAGAATATTGATTTTTCTTATCCATAGACACAGGGCATCTTTCCATTGTATTCTCTCCTCACATATTTTCCCCCATCAATATTTGATAGCTTCCAGTGAAAAGATCTATAGAAAAAGTCTGGAACTTCTTATACCGTTTTAGTTGAAACTTAGACCACCGTGATTAATCTTCCCTCCTCTCTTTCTCCATTATCAGACCCTGGTAACTATCATTGTTCTCTAGACTTTTGTGAGATCACCTTTTCTTATATGCAACATACGAGTGAAGTCATATGGCACTGTGTTTTATAACTGGATTACTTCACTTACACAATAATGATTTCCAGTTCCATTCATTTTATAGCATTGACTAGATTTCATCTGATTTTATGAATGAATATTGGTCATTGTGGACATGTAGCACATTGTCTTCATCCATTTAACAATCAATGGATAACTGCCTTTACATCTTGGCATTGTGAATAGTGCTACAGTAAACATGGGAGTACAGTGGTGTCTTTGAAATACCAATTTCATTTCTTCCAGATTTATACCCAATATTCGGATTATTGTATCATGTTGGAGCTCTTTTTAAATTTGTTTTGTGGAACATCTCACCTGTTTTACACAATGACTGCACAAATGTATATTCCTGCAAACAATGTGCAAGGGTTTCCTTTTTTGAACATCATCACTGGGGCTCCTTTAGTCTTTTTGATAATAGCAGTTCTTACAGGAGTGTGATGTCTCACTGTGATTTAATTAAAAAATTATGGTGCTAGAACTTAATATATCACCAGACAGATAAATGTGCTTACAGATGTTGTCTCAATCCTATTGAGTCTAAATAACCATTCATTAAACTGCTTTTGTTGGGTATTTTTGTCATAGCAACAGGAAAAGTCACTCACTGTGATGTTGACTTGATTTGCCTCCATCACTAGGGATGCTGAGCATTTGTTTTACATATATATTTTCCCATTTGTGTGTATTCTCTTGAGAATATACTTTGAATCATAAACCCATTTAGAAGTATTGTTTCCAAATATTTTCCCCATTCCAGGTTATCTATCCATCTGCTCACTGTTTCTTTTATTGATCATAAAGTTTTTAGGTTAATCTAATCTTGTTTGTTGTTTACTTTTAATTTTTTTCCTTTTGAAGTGTATGCAATATATTTTGATGATATTTAGATCTCCTCCCCATCTGTACCCTTCTTATCAGCTCCTCTGCTGAATTTCATTTACTCTTTCATATACATTAAGGTCTCTCTAGTTGTTGGTGTCCCTTCATGTCCCTGGGTCTAAGTTTACCCACTGAAGCCTGATCAGCCAAACCAGCGTCGCTCCCTTACAAAAGATCAACTCTCCCTTACCCAGCAGTCATCAGTTGCCAGTGGTTCCTCAGCTCAGGGTGGGGTTCTTCCCCACTTCCTCGCTTCTATGCTGGGGCTTTGGTCTGGTTTGAGCTTGCATGGGTCTTGTGTTGTCCATTGCTTTGAGTTCATATAAGTAACTGGCTAGCTGTCTGGAAAATTGTTTCCTTGTGGTCATTCACCACCTCTGATTCTTACAGTCCTTCTGCCCTCTCTTCCACAATGGTCCCCGAGCCTGGGGTGGCAGAGGTTTGATACAGGTGTCCTAGTCAGGGATACACACCCTCCAGTCCCTTATTCTCTGGACTTTGGCCAGTTTTTCTTTCCTGTGCCATTGGAATTTGTGTAAAAAGTATTTCTCATGCCAATGTCCTGAATTATTTGTATTCTCTTCTAGTAGTTTCACAGTTTCTGATATTACTTTTAACTATTTAACTCATTTTGAGCTGATTTTTGTGATTGGTGGGAGGGTTATATCTAGTTTCATTAATCCACGTATGAAAAGCCTTTTTTTCAGCAACATTTAGGGAAAAGACTATCCTTTCTCCACTGCATGTTTTTAGCACGGTTGTCAAAAAAATCAATTAACTGGAAATAAATGGATTCACTTCCAGGTTTCTTGCTATTTTATTGATCTACAAATCTTTTTAGAGCCAAAAAGATGCTGTTTTGATTCCTCCAGCTTTGCAGTATGTTTTAAAGACAGCTGGACAGGCAGTATAGTTTCTCATGCTCTGCTCTTTTGTTAAAGATTGTTTTACCTTTTTAGGGTTTTAAGTAGTTTGGAAGAAATTTCAAGACTATTTTTTCTAGTTCTGTGAAGAACATTGTTGGTGTTCCATAAGGATTACAATGACTGGAAATAACATTGGACAATATGGACAATTTAGTAATATTGATTTTTGTTTTCTTTTTTAAATTTTTGTTTATTATTTTATTTTATGTGTATGAGTGTATTGCCTGCATGTAAATAGGTGCACTCATGTCTTGCAATGCCTGAGGAGGACAGAGGAGGGCATGGAATCTCCTGGAACTGGAGTATGGATGGTTGTTAGCCACCATGTGCATTCTGGGAATCAAAGCAAGAGCATCCAGTGCTCTTAACCCCTGAGTCATCTTTCCAGCCCCACAATATCGATTTTTATAATCCAGAAATACACAGTATTTTTCATTGTTTCCTACACTTTTCACTTATTTCTTAATCTACAGAGGTTTTCACTAAAAACTCTTTTATCTCTTTGGTAAATTTATTCCAGCATCTGTTACTTTATTTTTTATCTCTTTGTAAGATTCTTAGGATTGCTTTCTTGATTCCCATTTCAGGTAATTGACTATTGGCATATAGCAATGCTAGCTCAAATTTGTATGCTGATTTTTCTATCCTTTAACCTTGCTGAATTTGATGGTTAGTCTTAACGGGATTTTAAAAAATATTCACGGTGTTTTCTCTTTTAATCATTGTGTCATCTGTGTAGCTGTAATGTCTCGATTTCCTCTTTTCTAACTTGATTCTGCTTTGTTTCTTTCTCACGTGCGATTGCTCTGAATATAATTTCTAGAGTTGCACTGATTAAAAATGTTGAAATTCTGCATAATTATTACAGGCTTCAGAATGAACACTTTCAACCTTTCTCATATAGTATGATATTTTAAAATATAACCTTTGTTGTACTCCCATAATGTGAGTATTCTGAATTTTACCATACGCATTTCTTTTCTCTATTGAAATAATCATGTTTTTCCTTCATTGTGCTGGTATGGTATATTGTGTTTATTGATTTGTGCTGAACCATCCTTGCATCCATGGGATAATTCCCAATTGACCATTGGGAATAATCTTTTCAAAATGTTATTGGATTTAATTGCTGATATTTGTTAAGCCTATGTTCATCAAGAAATAGACCTGGAAAGGGAGAGGGAGAAGGAGAGGGGGAGGGGGAGGGGGAGGCTTAGAGGGATGGGGAGGGGGAGAAGGGGAGACGAGAAAAAGGAAGGGGAGAAGAAGGGCAGGAGAAGGGGAGGGAGGGGAAGGGGAGGGAGGAGAAGGGGAGAAGGTGAGAGGGAGAGGGAGAGGATAAATTTGAAAGAACTCCCTCTGCTTAGGTTGTTGGTTCTTTGGTTTTGGTGAGTTTTTTGGACATACTTTAAGAAAACCTGGTATTCATTTTTTTAAAAAACTGTCTGGTCCTGGGCTTTTCTTTGATGGGACCCTTTTAGCATGTGTTGAGACAATGTTTGCTTCTAGCCCAAGCTAGCCTGGGACTCACTATGTAGGCCAGGCTAGCCTTGATCTCACAGAGTGCTAGGATTAAAGGCTTGTACCCCCAAACCTGGCTAACAAAACTTTTATCATGGATTCACTCTGGCTACCTGTTCTTTGTCAATCCTTTCCATTTCTTTATAATTCAATCTTGGGAAGTGGGATGTGTCCAGGAATTGTTCTACTTCTAGGTTACCAAAAATGCTGGCATTTAGCTGTTCACAGTAATCTCTAATCCCATTTCTGTGATGAAAATTGTAATGCTGCCCCTTCTGTCTCTGATTTTATTTATTTGAATCTTCTCTTTTTCGTTACTTTAGCTAATGATTTGTCAATTTAGTATGCCTTTTTTTTAGAATTTGTCATTTGGTTGCTCTTTTGTATTGTTTTATTTATTTTTAGTCTTAATTTCTTTTCTGGTTTTAACTGTTTCTTCTTGTTAACTTTGGGTTTGCTTTGTTCTTGTTTTACTAGACCCTTGCGATGCACTAAAAGTTTGTTCAGTTGACTGAGGTCATTCTGAATTTCTGGTATAGTCACTGGTTGCTGTGAACATCCCCCTTTCTACTGATTGTGAAATGTCTTAAACATTTTGGTATACCATTTTAATAAATATTTCATTCATTTCAATAAAATTTTTAATCTCCTTCTTTTTTCCCATTGAACAATAGTTTGCTCAAGAGTAAGTACTTTGATTTCTATGTATTTGTATAGTTTCCAAAATTTTGTTGCATTGTCATCAGAAAAGATGCTTCATGTAGCTTCAGTTTTTATAAAGTTTGTTTAGACTGGTTTTGTGGCCTATCATCTGATCTGTCCTGATGATTGTTTCATGTGCTGTTGAGAAGAATGTGCATTCTGTAACCATGGATGAAACATTCTGTGGATGTTTCTTGGATCCATTTGGATGAAGGTGAAATTTAAGTCAGCTGTTAGTTTGTTTCTTTTCTGACTGGATGATGTGTTTGCAGATGAAAGAAGGCTGTCAATGTTTCCTATTTCTCTGAGTTTATTTAATCTTTAAGGGCTATTAATATTGCTTTACATGTTTGTATCCTCTGCTACTGGATTGCATATATATTTAGGAATATTAGAACTTTTGTTGATTTGACACTCGTATCATAGCATCCTTCTTTACCTGTTTTTACTGCTTTGTATTTAGAGTCTATCTTGCCATAAAGAAGTATGGTTACTTTTCTTTGTTTTGGATTTCATTTGCATGAAGTATATTTTCCATTTCTTCTTTTGAACTAATTAAATTTTCTGCCTGACCAGTTCATATGTGTGTATGATGCATTATGATTACTCTTACTCTCCATCCTTTCTTACCTCCCTCTCACCCTTTTAAATCCACCTCTTCCTTCCTACAGGGCTTCTCATGGTCCTGCCTTTTTGTTTGGTACTCTGACCAACTAATCTTAAATGGGGCCATCTGTGTGATGACAAGTATAGAAATATTCAAAGGAGACTGGTGGGCTCACTGGTAGGTGCACATCTGAAAATAATGGCTCCTCCCCTTAGTCATTAGCCAATAGTTCAACAGAGCATGATGGGGAATCATGAGCTATTCTTCCATCTTTGGCTGCTTGTTGACAAGTGCAGTCTTGTGTAGGCCCAGTGCAGGGTACTACAGCTGCAGTAAGTTCATGATTGCAATGATCATATCGTGCCTAGAAGGTAGTGTTTTGCAACCCTTCACTGTCTCTTTCAGGATAATCCCTGAATCTTAGTGGAGTGGTAGAAATTTCCCATTTACGGCTGAGCACTTAAGGGCTCCTTATTCTCAGTACCTTGAACAGTATCTTTGCATTCATCAATGTTCATTGTGATGAAAGCTTCTCTGAGTAAGACAAGGGTAGTATTTATCTATGAATATGAGCATGGATGTATAGAAGGTGATATGTTGCTATCTCACCTTAGTGTAAGTACTTAGAAGAGAAGTGAACTTATTTTAAGCAACGCATAGTTGATTGCTTCTTTCAAAAATCACCATTCATTTAGTCATTCTATATCTTTTAAGCAAACAATTTAATCCATTAATAATCAAAGCAATTGTTGATAGGTAAGGCCTTAATATAGCTCTTTGATAACTTGTTTTAAAGTTTTTCTGTGGTTTCTTTATTTCCCCCTCTTTTTCAATCTACCATGTGTTTAAGAAATTTACTTATATAGTATGCTTTGAGTCCTTGCTTATTATGTTTGGTTTGCCCAATGTAGATCTTTTAGTTTTGATTGTGAAGCTACACAGTGTAGCTTTGGTTTATAGGCAGGTATATTAATACCACAGCAGCATAGCATGCACATAAAGATAAGAACAGAACAAAAAACAACAGGACCCTGGTAGAACACTCTTACTTGTTCTTTATGCCTCCACATATTTTGAATTTTTATCTCACATTAATTTTTCAGTATTGCTTTTAAAACTTTTAATTGTGATTTTCCTACAATACAATTTAAAGGTATTCGAATCTTCTGCCCTATCTTTGCCTCCCCTTCCATCCCCCTCCCCAATTTAATGTACTCTATTGTATGTATAATAATCCTTTTAGAGTCTAATTTGTGTCCCTAATTTTCTTTCAGTATGGCTCCATCCACTGGAGCCTGATTAATCTGCCAAAATTCCCATCCTTGAAAGAGATTGCTTCTCCCCCTCCCAGCAGACATTGGTTACCAATAGTTTCTTATGTAGGATTGGTTTTTTAAACCTACTTCCCTATATTTATGCTGGGATTTTGTGGGGTTTGAGCTTCCATAGGGCTTGTGCATGCTGTCACCATTGCTATGAATTCATACAAGTAACTGACCAGCTATCTGGAAAACTCTATTTCTTTGTGGTCATCCACCATCTCTGACTCTTAAAATATTTCCACCCCTTCTTTAACAATGATCCCCAATCCTTGGGAGGCAGAAGACTGATGTAGGTGTCCTACTCAGGCATAATAACTCTGCGGCTTCTTAGTCTCTGTACACTGGCCAGTTGTAGTTTCCCTATTAATCACCATCTGTCTCAAAAGGAAATTTTCTGGTGAGAGTTGGGGGATGCATTCATCTATAGGTATAGCAAGAATCATTAGGAGTCAGTTTAATACTGCAACTATTTAGTAGAAAACTAGTATAAGGGTCTCCCCCATACCCTGTGACCTGTCTAGCCCCAAGTTTCTAGGTCTGATATTGATGTCAGGAATGGGCTCCATGTTAGGAAGCTGACCTTCAGTCCAATTAGAAACTGTTTGGTCACCATAATATTCATGTCACTATTGCACTGGTAGGCATACGTTACCGGGTCAATTGTTACTGTGGTTTATAGATTTCACATCTGGGTAAGGTTGATGATTATTTTTTCATTTTGGGAGCATGCATAGCAACTTCTAGCACTATGAAAGCTATGTATTGCTTATGTTTTAGCATGCCGTTGTAGTTATTTATTTTCTACATACTAAAGATATGAGTTGTTTATTGAACAGTTTTCTAATAGTAGCGCCTTCTGAATTTGTCTCCACAGTTAGTCTTACCAATGATTTTTACATTACAATGTTTTCTCTTTCCTCAACAGTATTTCTTTTCATTTGAAGAACTTCGTTCAGCAAATCTTACAGGTCAGTTACACGCTGAAGATACGTTCTCTTGACGTTTGTTCTTATGAGAATGTCTTAATCCAAGCTTTATTTCTAATGGATAGCTGTGCTTGTACTGTGTCCTTGGCTGGTAGTGCTTTCCCTCAGTACTGGGATAGTCTCTTGCCTCCTCTCCTAGGCTGTAAGGAACACCTTTATGAAATTTTGTTTCTGTACTCTTGCTGCATGGAAAATATTCTCTTTCTCTTTTAACTTTGAGAGCTTAATGGTGATTTGTCTCATCAGCTGTTTGATGAACTTTGACCTCCTGGTACCTGCTCATTTGTGTTTTTCCTGTATGTGGATATTTGTATGTTTTTCTAGATTTGGAGAATTTTCCATTATAACCAGTTTGAGTTAGTTTTCTACCCCTTCTTCATGATGAAGTTTCTTGTAAAAGTCAGTAGCCTGAATAGCATTTTTAAAGCTCTTCCAAGTCTCAATTTAAGTCTCCTTGATTCTTCTGTATTATTTCTTTGATTTTAATTTAATTTTATAGATTTCCTAAAACAAAAACTTAATCTGTATGTGTGTATGTGTGCCTGTGTGAGTGCATGAAACATGTGTGGATGCTCATGGGATGCAAAAGAGGGCATGATATTGCCTAGAGCTGGAGCTACAGGTGGTTATGAGCTGCCTAACATGAGTGTTGGGAGCCACTAGAAGAAAAACAAACACTCTTAAATGCTGAGTCATCTCACCAACCCCTCTTTTGAGTATTTTTAGTGTGTCCTAATTCTTTATTTTTACGACCTATTATTGATATCTTTCATGTCTCAAATTTCCCTTCATAGTCTTTCAATTTAAGAATTTCATGGTGACATTTAAAATTGCTTATATCTGATTAATTTTATAATTTAGAATGTTGAATATTTTCTCTATGTCCTTTTGAATTTAATTCAGTTTTCTTAAAATAGCTATTTTAGGTTTTCTATCTGAGAATTCACCCACAAACTTGTTCTGTCTGCTCGGTTTCTGCCACTTTGGCAGTTAGATGAGGTCGTAGTTCTTTGAGAATTCTCAGTGATTATTGTGGTGGGATATCACCTGGGAATTTGAGGACTAGGATTTTATTCCAGTCTTCAAAATTTGACTTGTTTACAACTGCTTTTCTAGGACAACATAAGCAGGCAGTTTCTCAGAGCCTCTCATATCCAGGATTTGGTTACTAGACAACACCCACTTGATGGTTTATAACAAGCTGTCTGTTGGTGTCTTAACCACTGTTTCAGCACTATAGGGCTCTTCAAATCCAGGTTGACCTCAGATCCATAGTTGAAGTACAGTTCTTTATAAACAAAGAACCTGGGGGTGTATATGAAAAGGATAATTTGTCCCTACAAGCTTCTTCCTGGGGCTGGAAAAGGCCTAGAAAACTTGTGTACAGTCACCAATAGACAGTGGGTTATTTCAGAGACTCCACCTGTGGACACAGGCCTGAGGATCATCAGGATCTTCCTAGTGATAGGTCTTACCAGTTCATTGCTAAGTTCCATTGTAAAGACATGTGCTTTTTATCTTGTCCTTTCCCCAGTCAATGGGGTTCCACCCCATGCTACCTTGCCAGAGATTGGGCTAGTGTTGATGAAGGTAGTCCTCTATCTTCAAGGACTGATGCTAGGATGGGTTGCCCCTGAGTTTCATAGCCACGATACCCTGCACAGTCTTAGAAATTCACTCAGGCACATGCTGCAGTTGCTTCTATCACGGGATGAAACACAAGTCCACCCTTCTGGGCACAAGTGTCTGCATGATGCCAGAGTAAGTCATATTTGAGCTCTGGTTTGGGGATAATGGTGCCTTGACCATCAAAGCTCCTACCTAGCTGGACTGTTTCTTAGTATCACAGTCATAGAGACCCACAGTCTTGCGGAAGGGTGATCTAGGGCCACTCCAGGTTAGCCAGGTTGCAAGCTAAAGTATGTATCTGTCACATCAGAATGCAGGTCTCTGCCTGATGATCTGGGGAATTTCAGAACTGATGTCTAGGTCTTGAATAAAAGGAGCTTTGTTTCCTGTTTAATATTGACTCTCATCCTAGTAGCCTAGCACTGAGCTCCAAAGTGGTCTAGTGCTAGATTTTGTATGCTGTTCTCCAGTAGGTAAAAATCTTGCTTCTCATTCAACTGGTGGAGTTTGAGTAAGGGGTGGTGGAAGGAGTAAACTATACAGCTAGTATAGTTCTAATAGGTTAGTACCCTAGAGACAGGGCTTGGGAAGCTCTGTGTAGTTTCACTGTGGCCTGGTACCAGATTTCAAATGTAAGGCCTAGACTTCACTCCTTGATCCCAAAAGTAGGAAGTGTTTCTCTCCATGCCACTCGGACTGGGAAAGAGGTGATACTGCTACCTCCTTCCTCCCTTCTTTAACGTGTCTACTTTTGTTATTAGTATTATTATTAATTATTATTATTGTTATCATTTTCAAACAAGACATTGTGGTCTCTCACTTAGCCTCCTTAGTACTTGTAGTAGGCTGGTGCATGAATAGTTGTTCAAAGTGGTGTTTCTGTGAGATGGTTGGCAGAGGGTCTTCTCAGTCTGCATCTTGTTCCAGTTCCCAATCCTCAGTTTTTATGCTAGTTGTCTTCTCTTTTCTGTGGTTCTTTGGAAAATAATTTCATTATTCCTGGCCTTTACCAATGTAATTATTTTATGAATAGAGGCCTTGTAGCTTGTTGAATGGATATTTGCTATTGCATTAACTACAATTGCAGTGGTTTAGATTTGATGCCATGATGCAGCTTGAGAGGTTTAGCATGTTTCCTTCACTGTGTCACTCTAACACAAACAACTGTTAAAGAAGTAAGGACTTGTAAAAGCCTCAATATTTCATAGTAATATCTCATATGCCACATACAAATATAGGGGAAGACAGCACATAGGGGAGGACAGAGAAATAGCTATGTAGGCAAGATTCTCCAATAGCAGGTTTGTAACACATCTAATTAAAAAAAAAACAATTTATTGAGAATTTCATACACGCATATAAGGTGTTTTGATCAACTGATGCCCACTCCCTCCCCTCCAACCTCCCCATCACTTTTTTCTGATAACTTCATGTACTCTTTCTTCTTTCTTTCTTTCTTTCTTTCTTTCTTTCTTTCTTTCTTTCTTTCTTTCTCTCATGGGGCTTTTTGCTACACTAACACTCTCCCCTCTGAAGAGGTAACCCTCTTCAGGTTTTTTTTTTTTAAAAACACTATTTTTTTGGTGCTATTATTATTTGATGTGTGAGTGTATTGCCTGCATGTAGGTAGGTGCACCCATATCATACAATGCCAAAGAAGTCAGAAGAGGGTGTTGGATCCCCTGGAAATGGAGTTATGGATGTTGTTAACTGCCATGTGGGTGCTGGGAATCAAACCTGGTCTGCAAAAGCAGCCAGTGCTCTTAACCACTGAGCCATTTTGCCAGCCCCACAACTAAATTTTTTTTAATCAATATATTTGTCTTTGGAAAAAGTGTCTCCTATTTATATTACAAAGAGACCACATGATGACTCAGAAGATTTCCCCCCTGTTTTTATTTTCTCTAGCCACGTAAGGCAATCATAAGGACAGTCACCACATGGAATACAAGCATAAATAAATGGAGTTCTTGACTTTAGAGGAATTCAAATTCAAATGCTTTCATCACCTCATCTCTAACTAGCATTTTCTGAAGACAATGTTAGTGTCTCTCTTTTTTTTCCTTTTGAAAAAAGGCATTTTATCTTACAGCCTTGGTGGCAAGCTATAGCCAGGTTGGTTCCGATGCCTTTGAAACTGCTGTCTGTGCTTAGGGGTATATCACCCCCTTTTATTTGATTACTTGTTATGAAACCAAGGGATTAGACACATTATTTATGGCAGAATCCATGGATACAGAGCACTGAAACCCTCTCTTAGTGACAAGGTCAAGTTTCTTTATTTGTTCACTTGAAAAATGAAAAAGATCAACAGGCTTTTAAGAGAGAACAGAGTGAGAATTGGCTCTAAGTGCTTCTATTACCAGAAGAGGGTGTTAACATGTGCAGAAATGCTAAACCTCCACTAAGAAAATCAGAATAACACATCTATTACAGCTCACTCAACTTTGATATAGCAGTCATTTGCAATCTTACAAGGGAAGGGTTCTGAAGTACAAAATGTATTTCAGTATCCCCTGATGAGTGTTAATGCATATGAAACATGGGACAGGAAGATATCAGAAGGAACAGAATGTCTGTGCTACCACCTACACTCATTCAAATTCAAATAAAAATTATAAAGCGATTGTGTGAAAGCATGTATAGAAAATAATTTATTAAAATGTGCATGTTCCATACGCTTGGGAAGGGCCAGGTCTGATCTGTGATATGGATGTGGTCTACATCAATGCTACTTAGTATTGAGGGAACACTTTTTTCTTAGAGGATTCCAAAACAATTCATAGGTTTTAACTTAAGCTTCTTGTGGAAGTCATTCCAAATTTTAGACTCTGTGCTTTAACTAATTTATAAACCTGGGGAAAAACATATCTCAACAGTAATGGAGTTTTAATAGTTCAATAAACTTTACTTTTTATTGCAAGCCTGGAAAACAGGAGGTAATGACCACTCATCCTAGGCACTCCAAGGACTTGGGTGGTGTCTCCCTATAGACATGTTACATGTGGGGAGGGATACCCTTCAAAATCTAGTCTTATCATTTCTGCACTCCATTTAAAGCTCAACTAAATACCACATAAATAAACTATAACTCAATCTCTTCTTTGAAAGGTCATGACATTTACTAGGAAATTGTAAAGTCTATTCCAAAGTGAAAATCCAGTGAAGAGATTCTATAAGACTCTCCATCACTGAAGCAAAGCTTCATTATTTTTAAAGTTCCATTTAAAGCATTTATATTTCACATCAAGAGCTCTATTTTTGGGTTTGGAAACCATACTAAAGAGTAATTGGTGTCCTTATGACACTAAGGTTTATGAAAGATAAAGCACGTTGTTGCTATGGGGATCAGTAAATAGTCCTGATCTGAGACACTGGCTCCCAATGCCAAGACATGGGAGGGAGAAGGTGGTTCCCATAGACTGTTTTCTCTAGGCTAAAAATACAGTATGATTTCTACTAAAGAGCAATTAAAAAATTCTCAGCCATTTAGCCTTAAGGAAATATACCCTATCATTTTCAGAACAATTAAGCAGTGAGCCCACTATACAATACTCTAAGATTGTATTTATGTGTGATATTAATTATACTCATGGTCCATCCTGTCACAGTCTTGTCACAGCTGCAGCTTTAGTACTGTTTCATTTGGTCTTAAAAATGGTTTATGGAGATTCATGCACTATAGACATTAATTATGTTTCTTAAGGGTTTTGATACAAATTTAGCACATTGAAGTTATCTCTTAAAAAAAAGTTGTTTTGGTTTGTGAAAATATTGTTCTAAGTACTTGTGATGACTGAATTCTATTAAATTCTGTTTTATGGGAAAGGTGTTACCTCTTTTCCTAGTGTCTAATATTAAATAGTATATCGATATAAATGTAATCAACCTTATCACTTATGGGCTGCTACACAGCTTGAAAAGTAGTATTAGCACCAATAATTTACCTGGATTTACGTTACAGCCCTGTGACAGCGTTACCAATTAGTTACTAGTCTGTTTTTGTGTGAGGATATTAAGAATGTAAAAGGCTGCCATGCTTTCCAAACCTACACAGGTAATACATGTTTGATTGACTACCAAAACCCCAATAAAAATACTCTTTTTGATCCACTGTAGTCTTAGGGCAACCACATACTTCTCATGCAACAAATCTATAAAGCTCTGCCATTGTATCGTCAAGATTTCTGGATCTAATTCTATGATAACTCTCATATTTGCTCCAAATTTTCATGAATTCTATTGACTTAAGCAACAGGCAAATTCAGTGGGTGTCATTATGGTCCAATAAAGAATATTTTTTTAAAATAAAACTGAACACATTTGCAGAAGAATTAATTTTGGGCTCATTTTAAATTCTACCTAAGTTTTATTCTTCCACTTAGGAACTAGGCTGTCCCTCCTCTTTTCCTTCTTCCTCCTGTTCCCCAATGATCTCTGAGCTTGTTAGTCTTGGTAAATTTATTTATCAAGGTAACAAAGCCAGGTTGCAAAAAATTATTATCATCACTCTTTATGTGGCTTTCCTTGAAAGTATATCCTTTATATAGAATAGTCACTGGGCTCTTTGCAGTGTCAAATGAGTACAGTTCATCAGCTCACCACTATCTATCATGTTGCATGTTGACCGACTGTTTCAGAAGCTCTGTAGTACATGTTTTCTCTTTCTGTTTTTTCTATTTATTTAGTTTTTCATTTATAACTTTAAAAAATATTTATTGAGCTTTTGTATATTTCATACAATAGGTTTTTTTCACTTTGAAGTTTTTAATATTAGTGTTTCAAGATTTTTCAATGTAATATGCTAATTGGTAGCTTGATCTTGCCGGCTAATAGCAGGTTGGTTTTTTTGTTTGTTTTTTTGTTTTTTAAATTTTTTTATTTTTTAGAAGAAGCATTTCATTACAGCTTTAACATACTCAACAATAATTTCCATAGCAAAGATACATCTCTTTCAAAAGTGGCTATAAAATTTTTAGATTCACAGTTGAATTCATATACAGTTATACAATATTGAACTCAGTATAAACCCTGTAAGATATAAAGTTGAATGAGTTTTTAATTTTTAAAAAAGGTCTCCATTTCATTTTAAAATATACTCTTTCTTACAGAAAAACTCATTGCTTTTGCTAATAATACTTAATTTTAAAAACCAGAGGGGACCATATTAGTCCAACAACCTACTGACAAATTATACATACCAGATCAAGAAATATATGTTTAGGCAAGGTTTATCTGAGAACAGTTGGTCTTTGCTCAAGCTTTATCTACATGACATACAATAGTTTTTTAAAAATCAAATTTAGACCTCCTCTCCTATCGATGCCCCCCTACAACCCCCACCGGACCTCATGTATTCCACTATACATGTTCAGTCCTATTCAGTCACGCTTTTGTACCTAGATGTCCTGCAGTGCAAATTCATCCACTGAAGTCTAATCAGCCTATGTAGGGATGTTAAGGTCTTCTCTCCCTCACCCAGTAGTAATTATCCTTCAACACTTCCCAGTCTAGGGCAGGCCCACACCCCATTTTCCCTCACTCCACTCTGTGCCCTTGTCTGATAGAGTTGGCATGGGTCCTGTCCTCAATGCCACCATTGCCACAAGTTCACATGTGTAAGCTTCCAGTGGCCTGACAGCCTCTGCTTCCCTGTGTTCATGGACCAACCCTGGCTCTTAACAAATTTCCCCACCCCTTCTTTTGCAATGGTGCCTGAACTGTGGTTGGGTGAGTTTTAAAATAGGAGTCCTATCCAGGGACACATATTCCTCAGTTTCTTATGCTTTAAAACTTGGCCAGTTGTGGCCTTCTGTGTACACCTCACTCTGTTATATAAGGAAGTATCACTGGCTGGTGAGAGTTGAGGGATACACTAGTTTTCTCACTATCCCCCCCCACCGCCTTCTGCTCAGTTCAATGAGCCTTAGCATCTCTCAGATGGAGGCGATTCTCCAATTGAGACTACCTCTACCCAGCTGCATCAAGTTGACAACTAATGCTATCCAGCACATATAGTATCCTCTAGAGCTATGAGAGCTAAACTTCAGATATAAGGCTTCCAGGTCAGTTACTGTTCCTTTGCTCCAAGTCGTGTCCAAAGTATGTCCTGTCTTCAGCAGTAGGGTCTCATCTTCCAGTTCTGGGAGATAATCATCTTTCTTAAATATCATTCCTTCCCATGCAGGCTCATGGCTCCTCCAGTATCCATTTATAAAGCTGTCACTAGGCTTTATAAGGAACCTATTTTTCTCACTGACCCCAGAGGACAGACTTCTGATTTTCCCCACTCTCTAGATCTCTCGAGCTAAATGTTTGATGTCTCCACTCAGCTTCCTCTTTGTCTTACCCTTTATTCCCATAAACCATCCCATGACTTAGCATAATTTTTAAACTTCACTTAAATTAGAGTCGATTTTCCATACTCACAAACAACCTTGCTTGCTTTGCAGGAGTAAAAAGAAAAATGTTTCAATTACTAATGCAGTGATTTAAAACAGCCAGCCCTTTTTGTTATCATGCACTGTTTTTAGAGCACTATTATATTTTCTTAAATTTACTGTCACTCACTTACTGAGTTACTATACATTTTGTTTAACCTCGTGTATTTTTTTCATTTGTGTTTCTCTTGTACACCCTTTTTCTTAGTCCAACCAGATGGGTGTGTATAGAAAGCTCTCTGCACTCAGTCTTTGTATGAGTGGTTCCTAAAGCTCTCTACTCTGTATCAGTGGTTCCTAAATCACATTAGACTCATTGACACTTTTGGACACCTTGTTTGGATAGCGTCACTCACTTTCAAGTTTATTTAGGAGACAAAAAACAGGAAGCACTGCTTGTCTATGTCATTTCTGTAGATGGGGGCCAAGTCATTTAGTCATTTCTGTTTGTTCTGATAATTAAACTATACTAATCAGGTCAATAATGACCCAGGTAAGAAATGGATTCACAGTGGCAGATGAGATGCTTCCACTCCTGTATCCGACCTCAGTCTTGACACGACAGACACTGGCTGGCAAAGATAACTCTAAGTGGTAAGAGTATGTTCTTGGTAAGTTTATGTAATTCTGACTAGAACTTGGGTCTTCTCGAATAGTGCCACTAAGTGAGCGTGAATTGAAGCTTTCCTTCCGTGGGCAGTGTGGTGGAGTTAGTGGGCAAAGGTCAAGGATGGGCAGCTTTCACTGCCGTTGTCCCTAAGGGCTAATCATGACTTCATCTCATCTGCATCTCATCTCCATCTCTCTCTCTCATGACTTCATCTCATCTGCATATAAATCCCACAGTTTTCTGAGTGCCTAAATGTAGTTCACTGCATAAAAGAAAGAAAAGTTAATTGCATACTCTTTAGTAAACATGTATAAAGTTCGCTCTGAGTATGTGTCAAAGGAGGGATAATGAAAACTTAAGGGGAAATAGTTACACTAGAAACTTATCTCCTCAAATCCAGCTGCATCTCCTCCTGTGCTCCATACTCATCACAGCCTCCACCTGTACAATCACTCAGGTTTGGAACTGAGCTCTCCCAACTGGTCTCAGGGCCTCTTGGCTGGAGTCCCTCCTATTTCCTCTCCACATTGGACCTTACAAAGTTTAGGCTTTATCTGATTTTATCTGTTTGCTGGTTTAAATCTTTCAGACTTCCCAGAGTCTGGTTGTGTTTATGCCCAGATTCTTAGCTAAGCAGACAAACTTCTTCACGATTTGCAACTGGTATGTTTATTTGGTTTGTCCTCCATCCCTGTTCCATAGCACCTTCAGCTCTGTTCCTGTCAAACTGCTTGCTTCTAGCTTCAAGGCCTCCACGGGTATTGCTCTCTCTACTTGAAACTAGGGTTTCTTCCGTGTGTGTGTCTTATATGTGCATATGTGTGTGCAAGGGTGGAGTGTACACTCATATGTGCAGGTGTAGAGGACATTTGTGTCCTCTATCAACTCTGACTTATTCCTTTGAAGAAAGGTCTCTCACTGAACCTGGAGCCAGCCCGGCAGCCATCAAGCCCCAGTGATCATCCTGTCTCCATTCCCCATCCACAACAGCACTGGGGTTACAGACATGCACACATCCATGCCCAGCCTTTTTATGCGGGTGCTGGAGATTTAGGTCCTTGGGTTTGCTGTTTGATCTGCCAAATAAACTATGCTAGCATAGCAAGTGCTATTACTCACCAAACCACCTTACCAGCCTCCCCTCCCTTTATCTACCCAGTTAATACTATACCTTCAAGACCAAGTTCTTTTTTTTAACTTAAAAAAAATTATTTATTATTTTATGTGTATGTGTGTATTGCCTGCATGTAGGTAACTGCACTTCTGTCGTGCAATGCCCATGGAGGTCAGAAGAGGCTGTGAGATCCCCTGGAACTGGAGTTACAGGCAGTTGTTAGCTGCCATGTGGGTGCTGGGATTCGAACCTGGGTCTTCTGCAAGAACAACCAGTGTTCCTAACCACTAAACCATCTCTCTAGCCCCAAGACCAAGTTCTTAAAGGAAACCATCTAATCCTTTAATGATATGTTTTTTTTTTTTCCACAGCATCTTCAGGAGTGGTCTCAGCACATGTCCTACAAGATAATGCTTGACAACTGTGAAACTTCACAAGGGAAAAGAGTGTGTCATTATCTTCTCCAGCATTAAAGAGTGGGCACGGTATGCATGAAGAAATTCAATGTTCCTTTGGAACTAAAAGGAACTGGATGATTCAATAAACTACGTAGGAATAGCTGAGGTTTCCTGGGAGGAAAGATTTGTAATGAATACCTTCCTACGAACAAGTCACTGTGGTTGAATATGGTCTTGTACAATCTCACCTTCAATGGTTGCATACTTCTCAGGTCCTGGCTGCTGAGCACAAACTCTTTCCTAGACTGGAGGTGAGGCTCATTTCTCTCTGTAATAAACACCTGTTGGATTGCATGATGAGTTCTTACTTAACCAAGCTGCCTCATATCCATAACCAAATTACTTTAAAATCTCCATCTCTCTCTTCTGATATCTTTTCCTCTAAATACTGAAAAAAGAAAGTGAATTTCTGTTAACATGCCTGTGTCTACACTAGGGAACCAGTCATGTTTTAAGCCTTGAGTATGGGCAACCTGATTGCTTCAATAAACTTTAGAGCACAGATGAAAGACAAGCCCTCATAGTGCTGAGTGTAGACCCTTGCTTGTCCTTGTCTATTTGTGCCATGAGGGGTACATCACCTTCCTCTTTAAGCCCCAACTTCTTTTCCAGAATGTTCTAGGTTATAATATCTTCCATGTGTGATTTTCGTCATATGAGATGATCCATATAGTGCTTCTAAGCTCTGCATTGTTCTTCTAGACACCAGAACGGTATCAGTCTGTATCAATATAATGATTCTTTCAGTCAATAATGCTATACTGAATTTCATTTGGACTCATATTTCTAGATCAAAGAGTGTCCAAATTTGTATTTATTAGTGTTTGAAAATGAACATATAGAGTACTAAGTTTTATTAATCCATCCTCTTTTACACTTGTGCTTTTGACCCTTCCCTCCTCTTTCCAAGTCTTCTGTTTCTTCTTGTTGGCTCTCTTCCTTCCCTTAGTGGCCTCTCTTCTGTTTTCATGCCACCTGCATTCTAAGATCCTCTTTTTTGCTCTTTATCCTTCCTTTATCTTGAGATCTCTTTTCCCCCCTCTTGTGGTCCCTGTTCCAGTTTCAAGAACTACACTGCCCACAGACAAACATATATATACACAAAAATCTAGGATCTCTTTAATGAGAAAAATATGTGATATTTATTTTTCTGAGTTTTGGGCACTTTGCTTAACGTAACAATTTCCGGTTCCATTCATTTTCCTGTAAATGTCATGATTTTACTTTTCTTTATGGTTGATAAAAGTTCCATTGTTTATATGTCCCATATTTCCTTTATCCATTATTTGTTGATAGACTTTCAGGCTGGTACCATTTCTTAGCCATTATGAATAGTTCAGCAATAAACATGAAGGGCAAGCTTGTCTGCCATAAGGCTCAGATGTTTGTGGACTAAGGAGTGGCATAGCTGGGTGATGTGATCGTTCTATTTTTAGGATTCTTGTTTGTCTTATTTTGCTTTGTGAAATAGGACCTATTGTAGCCTAGCCTAGCCCAAGACACACTATGTAGCCAACAATAGTGAAACTTCTCTGTCCTCTTGTTTCTACGTTCCCAGATTACTGCTCTGAGGCACCACATATGGCTCTGTCTTTAGTTTTTGAGAACCCTCCATGCTGATTTCCATAGTAGCTCTACCAGTTTACATTCTTGTCAGCAGTGAATGCAGGCTGCTCTTTCCTTACAACCTCAGCACCTTTTGTTGTCCTTTGTTTTCTCTATCTTAGCCATTCTGACTGGGGGAGATGGCATCTCAAGGTAGTTTTAGCTTATGTTTCCCTGATGGCTTAGGATGCTAAACAATTTTAAAGTATTTATTGCCCATTTGTGTTTCTTCTTTTGAGAATGGCCTATTCAGTTCGTTAGACCATTTACTGAGTGGAAGATTTATTAATTGTTCTTTGATTTTTGCAGCTCTTTGTCTAGTCTAGAAAATAAACCTCTGCCATAGTATAGAAGTCAAAGATTTTCTCCCATTCTGTAGGACGTCTTTTCACTCTGCGAATAGTTTCTTTTACTGCTTATATGCTTTTAAATTTCATGTGCTAACTTTTGGGGTTATTGCCTGTGCGATTAGAGACCTTTTCAGACAGTTCCTGCTTATATCTAAAACTTAAAGAATTTCCTCTGCTGTTTTTCCTAGCAGTTTCTTATATAAAGGTCTTTGAAACATTTTGAATAAATTTTTGTATAGGCTAAGAGATATGAACATTTTCAGTGTTTTAAATACAACTAAATATGGGCTCTGAGATGAATCTCCAATCTAGTTATAAAAGGCATTTTCTTATAGCTATTATATAAGTTGATGTGAACATTAAGATCACATAATTTTTTTAACTGGAAGATTATTATTGTCCCTCAAAGTACAATATGGATATAAATGTGAAAGGCAGAGAAGAATCCAGGCCTGATTTGAACAGTCAGCTGATTTTACCCCTAACCCCTTTACTTCATCTGCTCACCCCATTCTTTCCCAGGTTCTGTGCACTTTGTATTCAGGTTTTTGCCTCTATGTTCCCAACATCATTTACTAGATTCACATTTCTGATCTAGCAAATCCAGTATCTCATGGTTTCTTGAAAAGTTGTACAGACCTCGTCTTTCTTTCAGCGCATTCTCATTGCTCCCTTATTCCCATCTTCCCCTTTCTCATCGTTTAGTAACCTGGACATTGACTTCAAGAATATAACCACAGATTTCCTTACCTTTTTGTTTTCAAATGGGCTCAGTCAGTAAGGGGCATCAGGAAGACACAGGCGGCAAGGGAAGAGGTAAATACCTTGCAGAGCCACGTCATGCTTTGCCTTGATGGGTGCTAGCAAGACTGCCCTTCATATGCTCCCAGCTTCTGTGGCCAGACCCGCAGCTACAACCCCATCTATTACAGGCTTCAGTATCACCTTCCTTACACATACCAGCCTATGTGTAGGAATAACACAGACTTCCTGATCCCAGAGTGCTGAAGTACTTTCTATGTCAGTGTTAATTCCTGAACCCTTCCCCATCCATGAAACAAATCCTTGAATTCTTTGTAGCTAAACCTTTCCTGCAGAGATTTGTTTGACTCTGTTGTAGTGCATCTTCAGTGACAAGAAAAAGATACTTTCCAGGATTTTGTGACAAAGAGTCTAAATGGGCAAGCAAATTGGATTACTTATTAAATTAATGAAATTGAGATCCATAGAGAATTAAATTACATTTTTTGTCTATTCATGGTCAGTTCATTGAAGTATTCCCTGACCTAGAATCATCAGGCAGAAGCATCAGACAGTGGCATCTTGGCTCTCCCTAGTGAGTAGAGCTTAGTCAGTCACCTTCTACTTCCTCTTAGACGGTAGCAGTAGCTGTCTGTAAGGTCTAGGATTCACCCTTTCAATATCCACCCACTACTAACCCTGGCTTCTGAACAGTCCTTTAAGTGCAAATCAGATCATTTTAAGCTTAAAACTACTTGTTAGCTTCCTCTCTCCCTTAGGATAAAGACACACTGTGCCTAAAAAGTCTTTGTATTGACTTCTACCTTCTCCACCTTTCCTCTGTGTGCTCATTGCTCGTAAATTTTCATGCCACACATTAAATGCTCCTTTCCCCCCCCAAATGTGCTATTTTAACACCACAGTACCTTCCCATATTCCATCACCTGCCTTTAAAGTTCTATAACCTCCCGAGGTGGCAAATCTTACCTATACTTCATACTTCTAGATTTCAATAATTTCCTCAAAAATCACTTGCTTGAGGAAAATCCTTGTGCAGTGACCCAGACTTCACCTGTTCTATGACCTCACCTGTTATGATCTCCAGACATACTACAGTTATACTTATTAGCAGCTATCTCAATTCGAACTAAATTTGAAAGGTTTATTGCACGTATATTTTTCAGTTATGGAGAACTGGAATGGTTTTCCATGTCCTTATACTTTATCTCCATTTCTAGATCAATGGCTAAAACAAATAGTTAGAACTCAATAAATATTTCTGAATGAATAACTATTATATATTTGGGGAATTAATAAATAATTTGGAGTGCTGACAACTAATTTTAGGGAGGACTGCACAGGCAGAATCTTGAAATGGCCTCAAGTGCACAGTGAGAAATGTACACTGTTTTTGAGTTTCATAAGCAGGGACAGTAATAAAGTAATAATTATTATTATTTCTGTTGTTTTTATTTAAGCCTGATCTTATTCAACTTTTTTACTGGAGGAAGAATGGTTTGGAGGTGAAAGAAGTTGTGATGCCTGACTAAGAAGAAAATTCAGTTATCTGGAAAGTTAATATGAAGCAAACATGTGAAACTGGTGTAGCTCAGACTGGGATCATATCACAATCCTTTAGCTGGGGAGTAAATTCCACAGCAGCTAATGCCTCCCAAAGAAGGACAGAGACTGGAATTATGGTTTTATCAAGTCCCTTTGGAATTCTGATACCCTTGTTAGTTCAAGAACCATGCAGTAAAGGAAAGGCAGTGAGATACAGTCTTGATTTAACGGAATGATTAGACTCGGGAGAAGAGCAGAGTAGAGGAGGGCATGTTACTGAGCAGTCAACATCAACTTTCAGGCTATTGTTCCAGGAAAAGATTTCATGCCACTGGCTGAACTGGGGAGAAATCACCCCACAACTTCACTATTGGAACTACTCTGTTGTATTCTTTTCACTTATCCTTCCTTATATGAAATAAGACATATCGTAACTGACCTTGGGTTTTCTAATTCCCAATCTGTCTATTAAAAATTCTTACAAGTTAGAATTGACAGGTTATATGACATCTTAGAATACACATAATGCATATATATATTTATAAGTGTACCATTTTATCACTCTGAACTTGATTTACCTTTGAAAGGAAACAGAAAATTCCATAGTGGTTTTTATAATTATTTATTTAATAACCACATGATTAGAAGAAGCATTGCATTACAGCATTAACATATTCAATAACAATTTCCAGAGCAAAGATGCATCTCTTTCAAAATTGCTGTAAATTTTTAGATTCACCGTTAAGTTAATTCAGTTATACAATACTGAACTCAATATAAACCCCAGGAAAGCTGCTGGCTCCAGGAAGCTGTGGGACTGGGCCACCCAGAGAACCATAATGGTTTTATAGTACAAATTTATAAGGTATTATTACCTTTTTGTTGTCAAATTTTTTCATGATTCATCACAATTTACTATTATAGTAACAATAAGTCTTGTATAAGATCAACTGAAAAATATTTATTTCTTAACAAAATTTTTAAAAAGCCCTGTTCACACAGTAGCAAAGTGCTGATGTTTGCTAATCTTCACTGGCATTACTGAAAGTGTTTTAAAAAGAGTTTTGCAGATTTAATATTAGTTTGACCTTTGTTTAAGGTCAGATTAATAGCAGTTTTACCTAGAGTTTGGACTTGAATATGAAATGTAGCAATGGACACCATCCAGGAACAGGAATTTAAATAAGTCTTATGAAGAAACCCATAACCCACAGATTACTGTAAATATACTTTTCTGCAAAACATTGAAATTTCCCTTTTTGTTCCAAATGCTGTACATTCTGGGACAGTTGAGACAAACTGAGCTCTGGCCCAGACACTGCTAACCAAGTCTGAATCCTGTCTGTCACTCAACCTTATCTGTATGCCAGTCCCCTCATCTTCAAAATGTTGCTAGTGACTTGTCCCTCGCTATCCCTCCTGTTCCTACAATTCTGTGATTCACAATTCTATCAACCAAGCCTCTTTGTAGTTTTTAATAGAAATGTGATTTAATCTGGGAACATCTGTCATAGTCTGTAACATATTTTACCAAGTCCTTGACCTTAATTTTGCCATAGACATCAGATGTTCCTTCACAGATTCTACTGTGATTTTACTGAAGGAGCATCAATTACACTTGAGCCATAAGTAGTGTCAATCTGACTAAAAAATGTGCTAGATTTGTTAACATTACCATTAAGTGACTTCTTAATCAAGGATGTAAATACCACTAATATATAATTCAGTGCTATTTTAGTATTAGAAATTATACAAGCACCCATCTTATGTCTTTATTTTTATACATATTGCCAAAGAAAAGTGTTCTTGTTAAAGGCGTCATACTTTTTCCAAATAAACATATATTCAAAAATAATTCTGTGGTGCACAAATTCCCATATTAATTGATAAAACATAGTCCTCATTTCTCAGAAGAATGAACATTTCTCTATTTAATCACTATAGCTACTTCTATCATTTATCAAAAAAATTTCTGCTCTTTGGAATTAATTAATTGTGCAATTCCACTTATAACAAAAAGTTTTGACCATAGGCAGGGCATGGTGGCAATCACCAATAATCACAGCCCAATGATAGAGCAGGAGCATAGGAAAATAAGTTCAAAACTAGCATCAGTTATACAATGAGTGTGAGATCAGTCAAGGCTACATGAGGTCTTCTGTAACAAAACCAAACCAAATTAAAATTAAACATAAAACAACAAAAGCAAAAAATTGGGCCTTAAAGATGATAAAATTTCTGGAAGGCATGGTGGCCTACCCCTTTAATCCAGCCCCTGGGAGGCAGAGCCAGGTGGATGGACATAGCCAGTTCCAGGACAGCTGGGCTACAGGGAAACCCTTTCTCAAAAAGACCAACAAATAAATAAATAAATAAAATTTCCTCAGTTCAAAGTTCAACTTACTGTAAAGCAAAGAACTGTCACCTATTATCTATCCTCTACATTTGATCCTTTACATATGAAGAAATAAATATACAATTTTGCCATCTATGTCCATACATTTGTGAATAAAATTGCTCATTTTTCTAAGTTTAGTTACTAATCAAAACAAATGTTTGGATCCAAAGGGAATAGAGGGCAATCATCTTATGCACATGTCCACAATTCATTAGACTTAGCAAACTTCTGTGCTCTGTTTCTGTGAGCTTGCTTTCCAATCTGCAGGTGACCCTGTGGAAAGCACAGATGAGGAATAACTTTGAGTGAAAACGACCCGTGATGACTGCAGCGTAGGTCTCATCCCACAGTTACCAGACAGTGGGCAACAATGAGTTATTGAGGAAAAGTTAAATAAGCAGAATAAAGCCACACGTAAGACACTTCCCTTTGCTCATGTCATTTATGATCTCATGGTAACAACATAGTTATTTTGTTTTACATCGTGCTCTTTTCTTTATAGTAAATCAGAAAATTTCAGCAAGTGTATTGGGTTTCCTAGTGCTGTATTCCCTGCTTCTCTTATGGTTTTCATTGTTGATTAGAATCATATGCTTTTAACATCCAGGGATATTATCTCCCAATGTAATTTGCATTTAAAAATATTATTATTATTATATTTGTGTGTGTGTGTGCTTTTTTGAGGTGGCCATTTGAGAAAGGGTCTCACTATGTATTCTTAGCGAGTCTGAAAATTACTACGTAGATTATCTCAGACTGGCCTCTAACTCACAGAGATTTATCTGCCTCTGCCTTCAGAGTGCTGGGATTAAAGGTATCCACCATATGCCTGTTTCTTTATAAAAAAATAACCTTAATACTTTGCAAAAGTATTCCAGGAAGTAAAATTGAGACACACATTGCTTACAAGGGTACTGTTTCCCTGCCATCTGACTGTCTTTTCTAGTCTCTTTATCTCAGGCTGCAAGTTCTAGTCCACCCGTCTGTGCCAGGTGCCTTAGTTTTCCACTAGTTTTCTGCTCCCTGAGAGCTAGGTCTACACAGCTGGTTCTTGGTCCAGGTGCTTCATGAAAAGGAGTGGGTAAATGAACATTAGGAAGAGAGACAAAATATCCATTTGCATTGTAATTTGCAAAAATGTAAAATGTCCTAAAAGTGGCTTCTTATGTTCCCCTCCCCTTAGATGCATGGCTAAGACAAGAGCTTCCATATTGGTACAGATGTGGGGATTCATATGGGCTGGATGACCTTCTCAGGTCAGGCCACGTGTAGACATTCCAAGCTAGTGTTAGTCTCTATCTTCTAAATGCAGCCCTAGAATTCTTTCCACTAGTTCATTCTCAGCATCCTATTCTGGGACTATTATCTGCAGTGCAGGAACATGTCTTTGGGCATTCCTGTCACTCACTGAAGAACTTCATAAGGTGCTTTGATTATGAAATCAGGAGAAATCTGAAAGCTTTGATATGATGACAACTAGGAATGACTAAAAGAATGATACACATCCCTCCTTTTCTTAAAAATAGTCTGTTCAAAATTGCTGGGAATTTCTCACAGCAGCATGAGAGGAGTTGTAGCAGCAGGCATTCATGTTTCTGGAGTATGCAAGTTTTCTTTCATGATTCTAGGACAAAGAATGAAGTGATAATGGCTCAGTAGTGACTGATTTCATTCAGTACAAATATCCCCATACCAATGGTGAGAGTAGGAGTCTATGATGTCTTTTCACAAGTGTGTGTAAGACAGGAGCTTGGGATTCACACCACGCTGACACACTCTGTTGAAATGAGTATGATTCAAACATTGTGATCCTTTTGCCTCCACCTCTTCAACATATCCTACTGCCATGTGCCACCACAACTAGCATGCACATGACCTATGTGAGCTCAAAAATCCCAGCATAGACATGGAGGAGTGAATAAGAAATCCCAACTCAACCTAGGGAACTTTTGACAATTGATGGCTGCTTGGAGAGTTAGTGTCTTTCTGGGATGAAACTCTTGGTGGGCCTAGTGGATGGACCCATATGAAGGGCATTTGGGTACACAAAGTAGACTCTATAGGCCGTATTATATATGTGAGAGGATATTAAATTGGGTGGAGGTGAGAAGGGAGAGGTGAGGATAGAAGAGGGGGTCTAATTACTATCAAACTATATTGTATGAAAAATTACAAAATTCAGTAAAAAAAAAAAAAGATTCAAACACTGTTATGCATGCCTTGAGTATGTGCTCAGATGAATGAGATTAAGAACAGTCAGAAGCCCTCACACCCAGTCCCCTTCTAGAATCAAGCCCAGGCCAATTCCTGCTCTTCTGCCTTAGATCACAGGACTAACTTCCTAACCCAAACTGTCTTAATCCTGTAGTATAGTCTGTTAGACCTTCCACAGCCTCTCCCTACCCTGACCTTGTCCCTGGCCCCTGATATGTCTGACACAGATGCACATGTCTACTTGCCTGGTAACTCAGATCCCATTCACTGTGTGGTGATTCCCCTGCAGCCTGAGAAGCTCCTCTCCCAGCCCCTGCCACTCTCACTCCCCTGGGCCTTCTGCCTGGCACCACTCCTGCTTTCTCTACTTAGATCTCTGGACTCCACCTCTTAGTCCAGACTTTGGGCAGCCCGCTGTGTCCTGATCCCTTGTACCCAGACTAGGTCAATTCTCCATCTTCATTTGTTAGGCCCTCCAGAGGCTGTCCTCACCCGCCCTTCTTGGTCTTTGGCCCTCTCCTGATCTGCCTACCTCAGACCCACCTACTACCCAGACAAGCCTATTACTCTGTGAAAACCTGAAACATATACCAACTAACTTTTCATACCTAAGCAAAAGCAACCAAGCTACATCAACAATATAAAAAGAACCAAACTTTGACTAAACAAAGTCGGAATAGAATTTCTGATCAGATACACAACCAACAAAAGGTACCCAACTGTCCAAATGATAATACAAAACCACAAATAATATATAAAAAAACCAAGAGACTATATCCCCAACAAAACCAACCAGTCTTACAGAACTACAATGAGAATAACCCTAGGGAACCCCATGATGCAGAATTAAAAAATATCATAAACATGATCAAAGGACTTAAAGAAAACACAGAGAAACAACTCAAAGGACTCCAAGAGGAGGCATAAAATTGGGATGGAAGCTAAAAAATAAAATTTAAACAATGTGGCTGAATGAAACAACAAAAACAATTTAGCATTTGAAAAGTAAATTCACAAAAGAGGTAGAAATATGGAAGACAACCCTAGCTGAAATGAAGATGGAATTGAAAATGTCAATAAGTGAATTTGAAACCAGGAGTAAACCTCACATGCAGAATAAATGAAAAGGAAATAAAATACCGACTGGACAACAAAGCTGAAGAAATGAATTCCTTAAGCAAAGGCTATAAAAAATAAATAAATAAACACAAGCATGGGATGAGGGAACACACAGAAATATGGATCACCATGAAAAGATCTAATCTACACATCATAAGCATGCCAGAAGGAGAAGACTCTCAGGCCAATAGCATTGACTAGATCTTCAAAAAAGGTTATAGAAGAATACTTCTCCAAAGTAAGGATAACTATAAGGATACAAGAAGCACATAGAACATCAATTAGGACAGAACAGAAACTCCCCATTGCATATCATAGTAAAAACCCTAATTGTACAGAACAAAGAAAGGGTACTGAAAGTTGCTAGAGAAAAACAACAAGTTATGTATTAAGGAAAACCCATCAGAATTACAGCTGACTTTTACAGCTGACTTTTCAGTGCAAACAATGAAAGCTAGAAGAACTTGAACCAAAGTATTCCAAGATTTAAATGACCATGGACACCAACCCAGAACACTTTGCTCAGCAAAACTATCATAGTCAAAGGGGAAGGGAAAAATTTCCATAATGCGAATAGTCTGAAAAAAACATGTCTACCAAACATAATTGGTGAAAATCATGTCCACCCTACAAAGATTATTTATGTCCACCATACAAAGATTGCTGAAAGCAATACAAAGGACCAAAAATAGGCATGGCCATACCCAAGAAGTTATAGAAAGAAAAAAAGGAAGCTGTAATTGCCGAAACACAAAATAAGACCAAGAACACAAACAAATTAAAATGACAGTATCAAGGCACATCTTTCAATGATAACTCTAAATAACAATGGTCTCAACTCCCCAGTTCAAAGAACAGGGTAGTGGAATGAATTAAGAAAGTAAATACATCTTTTTGTCATCTTCCAGAAACTCATCTCGCCTTCAAGGTAGGCACTACTTTAAGATGAAAGGATGTAAAAAATTATTCCAAACAAATAGCTATAAGAAGCAAACAAGTGTTGAATTCTAATATCTGACAAAATATACTTCAAATTAAAACTAATCAGAACAGATAAAGAGGGTCATTTCATTCTAATTAAAGGAACAATTGACCAGAAAGATATTGCAATCATGAACATAAATGCACTAAATCTTGTTGCACTCAAAAATTTCATAAAAACAATATTGCAGGACCATAAAACACAGATCAATCCCAATTCAGTAATCATAAATGACTTCAATACCCCACTATCTCTAATAGCCAGGTCAACTGGACAAAGAATAAACAGAGAGATATCTGAATTAAATGACATCATACATCAAATGGGCCTAATAAATATCTACAGAATATTTCCCCAAAGCACCAAAGAATACACTTTCCACACAGCAGCCCATTCAAATTTCTCTAAAATTAACCACATACCGGGGCACAAAACAAGCCTCAACAATTACAAAAAATCAAAATAATTCCATGAATTCTATCAGACCACAATGCAATAAAGCTTATAATCAACAGCAAAAGAAGCTCTAATAACTACATGAACTCATGGAGATTAAACAACATATTCCTGAATGATGAATGGTTCAAAGAAGAAATTAAGAAAGAAACAAACATATTTCTGGAGCTAACTGAAGGTGATGATATAAAACAAGAAAACCTCTGGGACTAGTTAAAAGCAGCCCTAAGAGGGATGTTTATAGCCTGAAGTGCCTACATTAAAAAATCAGAAAGAGGGACTAGAAAGATGGCTCACTGGTTAAAAGCACCGAATGCTCTTGCAGAGGACCTGGGTTTGATTCCCGCATCCACATGGCAACTAACAACCATTCATAACTACCGTTCTGAGCAATGCTATATCTTTTTCTGACCTCCACAGGCACTGCACAGCACAGGCACACTTATACACATGCAGACAATACACTCATACAGAAAAAATAATTTTTTTTTAATTAGAAAGAATCTGGAAAGAGAAGAACAAATATACCAAAGCTTTGTAGATGAAAAGAAATAACAAAAATCAGAGCAGAGACTACTATCCTCAGGCCTCTTGGGGTAAGTCTATAGCGCAGCTCTCCACGCCGGGACTCCCTAAGCCACATTCACCCTTCCATCGCCCCCCCCCTCGCCGTTCTATACTCCTAGTTTGAGCCCTGTGCCATTCCTAGTCTTGGGGCCCCAGACACCTGGGGAACCAATACTGTTTCCTGATCCTTCTCACCCAGAGCAACTCAGTCCCTCTTCTTGGGCTCCAGGAGCACCACTTCTGGTCCTGGCCCCGCCCTCACCTCGCTCTGCTTCCCTGGGCCTGCAACACCGGCTAACTCTCCTAGCCTGCACTACTATCCTCAGGCCTCTTGGGGTAAGTCTATAGTGCAGCTCTCCGCGCCGGGACTCCTTAAGCCTCATTCACCCTTCCACCCCACCCCCTGCCCCCTCGCCCGCCCTTCTATACTCTAGTTTGGACCCTGTGTCATTCCTAGTCTTGGGGCCTCAGACACCTGGGGAACCAATACTGCTTCCTGACCCTTCTCACCCAGAGCAACTCAGTCCCTTTCTTGGGCTCCAGGAGCACCACTTCTGGTCCTGGCCCTGCCCTCACCTCGCTCTACTTCCCTGGTCCTCCAACACCCGCCAGCCTCTTTCTGGGGCTGACAGCCTCTTTCTAGGGCTCCGAGGCTTACCTTTACTCCCCCCGACCCTTTGCATCCAGTACAACCCAGCTACTCAATCCACTCCCTGGGAAATCTTGGGGCTTCTTCCCTCCCCATCTGCCTTTGCTTCCCTGCGTGGCGCATCCACGGCAAGGGTCTCAGGTCAGTGCCACCCAAGTTCCTGAGGCCAAAAGCATTCTTAGAAGATTCCAGACCTAAGGAGAAAGTCTGAAAACTTCTGATCCACATTGGAGTTGGGCCACCGCGGAACTCCTGAAGACAAAATCAATCCGGCCTCGACAATATAAAATCAAAAGAGAGAACCAGAAGCTAAGACGAACCAGCTCTTCATACCCAAAAAGTAAACCACAAAGACACATAAAGCTCAAAAATAAAAGAAGCAGAACTAAACTTGAAGGCCCGAGTATCACACAAGAGTCAGAAACTACAAAAGAAATTCACATGTCAAAATCACAGAGAAAAAATAATAACATGAAAAACCAAAATAACATATCCCCACCAAATACCAGTAATCCTCTAGAGGAGCACAATGAGAATCCCCTAGAGACAATGCAGGACATGGAACTCAAAAAAACAATGATGAATATGATAAAAGAATTCACTGAATTTAAAGAACACACAAACAAGGTAATAATAGAGCTGAAGGAAGATAGGGATAAACTTCTGAATGAATTCAG
>NW_008340854.1:694985-716993 GCF_000622305.1 Nannospalax galili
CTGAGTACAATATTGTATAACTGTAATAATTCAACTGTAAACCTAAAAATTTACAGCCAAATTTGAAAGAGATGCATCCTACCTCAGGAAAACGTTATTGAATATGTCAATTGTGTTGTAAAGATATGCTTCTTCTAAGTATGTTGTTATTAAATAAATCATTTTTAAAAATTAAAAAAAAAATCAGAGCAGAAATTAATGAACTAGAAACAAAGAAAATAACAAAGAGAATCAATGAGTCTAAGAACTGTTTCTTTGAAAATTTAAACAAGATCAATTGACCCTTGTCCCAGTTAACCAAAAGAAAGAAAGAACAAATTAAATTAACAAAATGAAAGATGAAAGGGGAATCGTCACAACAACAACACATCACCCCATAAATTCCAGAATATTATAAGTTTATAAGGGAATACTTTAAAAATCTATATTACATTTGAAATCTAAAAGAATGAATTTATAAATTCACAAAAACCACCAAAGTTAAACCAAGACAATATCAACAACCTAAACAGACTTATAACAAATGAGTAAAATGAAACAGTAATACAAAACCTCCCAACTGAAAAAAGTCCAGGCCCAGATGGCTTCACAGCAGAATTCTACCATTCAAAGAAGACCTGTAACCAATACTTCTTAAATTTTTCAAAAAGATAGAAACTAAGGGAGAGCTCCCAAACTCCTTCTATAAAGCCAGTATCACTCTAAAATGAAGACCAGGTAAAGACACACACACACACACACACACACACACACACACACACACACACGGAAACTATATACCCATATCCTTAATGAAGGCAAAGATTTTCAACAAAATACTCACAAACCACATTAAGAGGCACATCAAAAAGATCACCCACCATGATAAAGATTTTATTTCAGAGATGCAAAGATGGTGCAATATACGTAAGTCAATAAATGTAACAAATCATATATTGGACTAATAGTCCTAGAGGGAATTGGACTGGAGGGAACATACCTCAACATAATTAAAGCTATATAAAACAAACCCATAGCCAACGTCATCCTAAACGGAGAAAAACTGGAAGCATTCCCATTAAAATCCGAAATCAGACAAGGATGTCCACTATCTCCATTCCTTTTCAATATAATGCTTGAAACTCTTGTTAGAGCAATAAAACAAGAGGAAGAAATTAAAGGAGTACTAATTGGAAAATAAGAGGTCAAGTTATCACTATTTGCAGATGATAATATTTATAAGAGATCCATAAAAAATATAAACAACCTGGATATCCCTCAATTGATAAATGAAAAATGAAAATGTGGTTCATTTACACAACGGAGTACTACTCAATGGTAAGAAGAAATGAAATTATGAAACTTACAGGCCAAAGGATAGAACTAGAAACTGTTATACTAAATGAGGTAACACAGACTCAGAAAAACAAATGATGTATGCTCTCCCTCATTTGTGGACCAATCCCTTACATGTGAGTTTATATCCTGTTGTAACAGCAGGAGCCAGGAAAACAGGAAACAGAGGTAAATGGAAAGAAAGAGTCCAAAGGAGGGGCCTAATTGAAACAGATGTTGTCAAGAAGGAAATGGGGATAATGGGAATATTCAACTGGGAAGGGAGGAAGGAAGGGCATACAGTGAACCATGGGGAAGGGGGAAGAAGGAACTCGGTGGGGTTAGTGGACAGGTACTCTCAAGGGGAAAACAGGGGCACTTAAACTGTGAGGGAGGAGGGTGGTTAGACAAGGAAAGAAAGAGGAGAGATAAATAAAACTTAGGTGGCGTAAAAAGTCAGAGGAGAATGTATTAACTCAAAATCCCCTGAAAAATACACATACAGTATCTGAACATTAGTACACATGTATAGCTGACGGCTATATAACAAGGAACACTGCTGGACAGGAGGACCCTCCTGTTTGAGTTGTTGGTCAGAGTAGTTCAAGAGACTCTCAAAATAACACAGGCTATTGCTACAGCCCTTGATTGACTCCAAGAACTTGAAGGTAAGTCCTTATTGCTGAAGACGGTGTACTTTGGATACAGGACTTGGATCAAGGGAGCTGGAAATGACCTGGAAGCTTTGGCCCTGAAGACTAGCTCTTATAGTCTAGAGGATACTATGCAAGCTGCTAAGGGGAAAATACATTAATGCTCTAACCCAGCTCTAAAGTCTAATAACCATCACCACCACAATGACTGGTATAGCAAACTGTTTCTGTTGGTGCAGTGGTGGCGCTTTTGCATAGGGAGTAATCAACAGCAGTCTAAATAGACTTAAATCCCTCTTAATCGAAGGGAACCCATGAGTGGCACTGTAAATGTATACAAATACACATAACTGGAGAGTTCATAGATTCTAGAGAAAACCCTAACTCTGTCATGCTGTAGACAAATGAAATCTCTTACTGTATGCTAAATATGTATTCTTTTATTTACAGACAAGTATACCATACACCACTCTTCAAAAAAGTTTCTTTTGCAAAAGGCTGAGGTTGTTATAGAGTTCCATAACTGGTCATACACAGAGAACATATGTCTGAGAGATGCCAAGCTCTAAGTGACACATCTACAGTGGAACTTCTACTCCTAAATCTCATGGAACATGGCAGAACAGGGGTACAGAGAATACTAATACATCCCTCAACTCTCACCAGCAAAGCTTTCTTATACAAAATAATGTGATGCACAGAGATTGCCACAATTGGCTGTTTTAGAGAATAAGAGACTGCAGAGTTCATGTACCTGGATAGGACTCCTATGTTAAACCTCACCCATCCATGACGCCAGGACCATTGTGGAAGAGGGGGCTGAAAGAAAGTATGAAATCTGGTGGGGAGGCAAAAGTGGGGGGCTGAAGATGGGGAAGAGGTTCCAAATTTGACTAAGATATATGGAATGCACAAAATAATGAAAATATTGAAAAAGTATGATTGAGAAATGTCCTCAAACTCAAGAAAATAAAACATTAAAAATTCACAGACCCAATCCATGATCTTATCTAGCTGTAAAATCTGCAAACCACAACAATGACCTGCCCAACAAACTATATATGCAGAAGTTGCACTTTTATTTTGTGGTGTAATCAACAGTTGTCTAATTGGATTTAAGACCCACTCAGTGGGAGGGAAATAATGCATGGTACTGTAAACATAGCAAAATTCACATAGCTGGAGTGGTCATATACCCTAGAGAACACCTAATTCTGGACCAATATAGTTTCTTATTGTATTATAAATACATATCCTTATATTTATAGACATGTGTAGCTCTCACCACTCATCAAAGAAACTTCTTTTTGCAGCAAAAGGAAAGTATTATAAAACTCCACAACTGGTCAAATACAGAGACTAAATGACTGTGAGTTGCCCAACCCTAAATAACACAGTTACAATGCAACCTCTACAACCTAAGACTCATCCTGAAAGGGGACAGGGCAGAAAGAATGCAAAAAACAGAGGGACAAAACACCTGCTGCTGGTAAATGCATTCTAGACATGATAGGGAAGCTACACAGATATAATCTCCACAGTATGGTAGTATAAGGAGATCTACACAGTGACAAAACCAGTTTACATGTTAAGATGGATGCAGGAACTGTCCTGGGGTCCTGCCTGACTATGAAGAGCTACAGGCACTCAGTGGATGCTGAGGGCAGGAGAATCAGTTTTCTCCAGGGATGAGCTCCACTCCATGAGAAGTTATCTAAACCCAAATGGACAGCCCTAACACAGGTACACATGAGCACCAGTAAATGGACTCAGTGCATCATATATATGATGCATATGCATAAATAAAAAAAAGAGGACAAAGACTGAGACTGAGTAGGGGGACATGGGAGAATGGTGTAGATTGGAAGGGGTGGAGATAATACAAGGATGATATTCATGTATGACATTCTCAAAAATAAAAAATTAAAAGGTCACACTTATGAAAAGATTTATTTAGTAACAAATCAACTGGCAGTACATTCTGGAAATTTTCTAAAAGTGATTTATAACCCCAGATCACATTGCAATCATTTATGATTTAGTACAAAAAAACCCTCCCAACATATTAATCCCCACTTCAGACCAATTATCTGAATCTCTGAGAGGGTCCTAGGATTTTTTAATGTTCCCAAGGTGATTGTAATTTTTTTATGTATATGAGTGTTTTGCTTTCATGTATTTAAATGTGCCACATGCATGCAATGCCTAAAGAGGCCAGAAGGGGGCATTGGATTCCCCTGAAATTGGAGTTATAGATGTTTGTTTGCTGCTATATGGGTGCTGGGAACCAAACCCAGGTCCTCTGAAAGACCAGCCGGTGCTCTTAATCATTGAACTATCTCTCCAGACTCTTGAGGTGATTCTAATGTGTGGCCAATTGAGAAATGTTCATTTATCACATCAGCTTTCTTGAGCATGAGAGCTTTCCTTGACTGCCATGGCTTATATGTATCTATTTAGGGTGAGTGTTAATGACCCATGGGGTTGTGTCCCTGTCCTTTAATCAGTGGCTGCATTCTAAATCACAGACTCCTAAGTCTTCTGTGTCCTGCAGTGTCCTCTGCCATGATAAGTGAATGGATGAAAGATAGTTAAAGAGCTGGTCTAGGGCCCAAGTCACACAGTTAGGGATGAAATCAATATCCACGCTTCTCATGGCTTTTCATTAGTTACTATGTCTGTTTTGATTTTTCTTTGTCATCCCTAATCATTTTCTCTCCCCTTTTTCTGATTACCCATTTTATTATCTTTTCCTCTGCGCTTCTCAATTGGTCTTCCTTTATTTTATTCTGTGTGTGTGTGTGTGTGTGTGTGTGTGTGTGTGCAAGCCAGATATTGACATTGGGTGGCTTCTTCAGCCACTTTTCATTTTAAATAGGTTTGTCTGTAAATTTTTATTATTGAGAATTTCATACAATTACATAATTAAATATGATCATATCTGCTCCCATTTTCCCCCCAACTCCTCCCATATCTCCACATCCCCCAACATTTCCCTTCCCAACTTTATGTCATTTTATTTTTGATAACCCACTAAGTTCAGTTAGTGCTGGGAAAATGTGCATGGGTGTGTGGGCATCCACTGGAGCATGGAATCCTACCAGTATGCACATGCTCCATAAAGAATTATTCTCCCTTCCTTAGAAGCTGTTAACTGCCAATAGCTGCTCAGGAGGCAGTGGTGTATGGAGATTATTATGCCATTTGTACTGGGATTTTGACTGGCTTGATCTTTTGCAGGTCTTATACAATTGCTGCTTTAAATTCATGATTGTGAGAGCCACATCATGTCCAGAAGATAGCATTTCACAGCAATTCTCCCCATTCTCTAGCTGGCTCTTATATTTTTATGCCTCCTTGTCCACAATGATTCCTGAGATTTGGTGAGGGGAAAGACAGGGGTTGAGATACATGACATATTAAAGCTTGAGTGTACTCAGTCTCTTATGCTCAATGCTTTGACCAGTTATGCATCTCTTTATTTATGACTACCCAGTGGAAAAAGATGCCTTTCTTACCAAGGTTGAGAGCAGCCCAGGTCTACAGGTATAAATATTTTGGTGGCAATTTGACAGCATAAAATAAAAGTAACAAGTTTTAGCCTGGGACCTATGATCTCCCAGCCACTGACTTTTGATCAGAATTACAGTACCAGGCATAACATTCCTTCTTACAAAACAGGTCTCAAATCCAATCTGAAAGTTAGTTATCTTATAACAGTCATGCCGCTATTGCACCAGTGGAAACATCTTGACTGATAGTCAGTGTTGCAGCATGTAGGATCCAGTACTTGGTTAGACCATTGATGTCTTTTATCCCTAAGCAGCCTGCATAACAACTTCTGGTACTATAAAGACTATCCAGCATCAAGGTAGGTTTCCCTGTTGATTTGAGATTGATATCTTTAAGTCCTGTTCCAAAGTGTATGGTGTGTTCAGCAATAGGGTCTTATCGTGTGGTTAACATGGGTAGATAAAGATATTGTTAATAACCTGTGTTGTTTTGGAGACTTCTGGGGCCTCCCCAAAAAATAATTCATAAGGAGGTATCCCATGCCTCACTACTACAATTTTCATTTAGTAACCCATATATTCTTGGAGTGACATTTTCCACAGATGCAGGGTAACTCCTTTCTAAGTATTTTTTAAAGAAGTATTTTGAAATTAGCTTGCTAGCTAGTTAGTTTCCATAAGGCTTTTTCATAGCTCCCTAGTTTTGGTTAACCCACCTACTACCCCCTCTTCTCATGCCTTGAGCTCATGCCTGGGCTACGCTAGCCAGCCAAGGAGCTCTACTGATCTACTGTTATCTACCCTGACCCTTCAGCACTGAGGTTACAGACACGTGCTACTGCACCTGCCTTTCAAATGGTGCTGGTAATCTGAACTCAGGCCCTTCTGCTTGCACAGTAAGTACTTTACCAACTGTCAGGTAAAAGTTAAGAACACTAAGTAAGTCCTAGTGCCTGTTCTCAAGGAGCCTTAAGGCCATTGGGTGAGGCACATGTTCAGGTTCAATTATATAAGCACAGTGAATTCTAGAGTAGCGGCCACAGAAGACAGAAGGATTCATGCTGTTCAGAAGTTATGAAAGGACATCAGAGAGATGACATGTACTCTTAATTGTGAAAGGTAATTAGCAGTAACAGGAAAAGAGTGTAGGCACAAGAATATAAGTGAAGAGAACAGCACATGCCAAGACACTGGCACGTTCAGGGAATAGCGTGTTGTTTGGAGTGACTAGATAAGGCATTATTATTTTTTTCTGTGACAATCCAAATTTATTGAACTATGAATGCTAATTTGCACACAACTTCATGGCTTTAATTAAAGCTTATAGTTTTACATTTGGCTACCTTGGTGTAATCTTACAATGTTAGTGTAAATTCTGTGGCTTCCTGTTGGAAAGATGTCAAATCTTTACAAATGTTAATGCATATAGATCAAGAAACTTATAGACACAAGGTAGATGGAAGGAGATTCTGAAAGATTACCAAAATGCAGGCTTGGAAAGATTTTATGCTCTAAGGACTTTGACTTGATTCTGTAGACAGTAGGGAAGTAAAATGAAATTCAAAGTAGGAAGTAACTTGTGAATATTTGTTGTCATAGTTATTGCTAGCAGTATGCTGAACTAATTAGGAGTTAGTAGCAGGCAAAATATTCCAAGAAAGAAATTGCCTGTGTTGAGAAAAGATGAAGGAACCAGTTAATGCTTTAAAGAATATTATGAAATATAATTAACATGAATTTCTCTTGGTTGGGTTTAAATGATAGAGAAATTTGCTTTGAAGAAAGTTAACTCTGAAGAGTAACCTGAGGTCACTAGAGATACATAGCTGGTCTCTAGAAATCCACATCTTATGCTTGAGAGAGTTGAAGTATATGAACATTCAAGATACAACAGATTGTTTTTAGAATGGAAAGATAAATTAAGAAAAGGTGTTTTCCAGTGGGAGAGTTTCCATTGCAAAACTGGGTCAGGTCTTCTGAAGATTTGCCCATTCAAAGGTCTGAGGGATTTCCAGTAGTCTGAATGAATGAATGATCTTATAGCTCATTCCAGTTATCACATTATACACCCCTTTGAACCTCTGAGATCTGAATGGTCTCAACTGGTAGCTTTTATCCTTTATTACTAATCACATAAAAGTGCTTACTAGAAGAGAACAGTGACAAAAGTTGTATTCATAATTCTGTAAATGAAAAATGATTCTTATTGTCATTTTATTACAAATGAAGAGAGAGGTTTTCAGTGATAATAACTGGTTTTCAAATCTAGGTTTATGTTTCTTTATTTGTTGCCTTTTATTTCTATATTTCTATTAACCTGTGGCATTGAAAAAGCAATTGATATCTAGAGATTTTTGACTTAAAAATTCTAGTGTAACTCAGACATTGGACTGAAAAAGTCCTTTAATAATTCTAATTACACCACGAGATGAAAACCCATACTTGTTTTTTTATCTTTTTGCAACAGGATCTCCCTGTAACCCCAGCTGCACTGATTCCTCCAATGTAGACCAGGCTGGATGCAATCTCACAGATTGCCTCTCATCTGCCTCTTCCTCCCTAGCACTGGAACTAAAGGCGTGTGATATCATACCCATTGCTAACCTATTCTTTAAATGCTATCTCTTTGCTTACTCCTATTTTAGAAAACACTGTCTATACCACACAATCTCAGTGGTGCCCCTTGTCACTAAGTTTGGATAGTTAGTGGAGTGCAACAGTGAACCTAAACACAAATGCTAAAAAAAAAAAAAAAAAAAAAAAAAAAAACAAAAAAAAAACCTCTCAAATTCCTAAATTAAACTTCACTCATCCAGTCCCCCCCCCCATTGTGGAAGAGGGGGTAGAAAGATTGTAAGAGCCAAGCTTGCCGCATGACCAGAAGGAAACAATCTTACAGACTCTTGCTCATATGAATTTACAGCAATGGTGACAACATGCACATCATCCATGAAAAGCCAATCAGACAAAAACTAGCATAGAACTTGGGAAATGGGCAGGAGGGCATAACTTTGGTGAGGAACTATTATTGGCAGCTGATCCCTGCCAGGTGAGGGAGAGTTGATTTTTTTAAGGAAGTGATGGTAGACAGACTGAATAGGCTCCAGTGGATGAACTCACACTGAGGGGTACACAAATGACTCAATAGACCTAAACATGTATAACAAATTGCATGAAGTACAATGGGCAGGCGATGAGGGGGTGAAGATAGGGAGGTGGGGTTAAATATGATTAAGATGCATTGTATGAAACCCACAAAAATTGAATAAAAACATTAAAAAAACTCTTAAATGTTTTAATAAATACAAATAATAGGAATACTTTATGGCCAATGGCTCATGTTTGGACAGAAGGCACCAGGATGGTAACTCTGCAGCCTCTTATTCAACAGAACAACTCTGCCTGTCCTGTGTCAGGCAGCAGGAGCTGGGTGCTCAGTAGGGGCTCCCCAGGAAGAGGTCAGGCTCCATTCGCTTCATTTCCTAATGCCACTACCTTGGTAGTCATTTAATTAAGAAGGCTGACCTTTGGAGAGAGAGATTTTTCTCTTTCTTTCACCTAGCTGACTATGATCCTAATGGAAATGGAAACTCTGATGCCAAAGAAGGCCAAGTCTTCACTGATAAGGCTAACATGCTGTTCCTCTTTTTACAAGAAATTTAATAGGCATCATTAGAGAGGCATAAGCCACAATCCCTTTCATATAAATCTGATCTCAAGCTGTTGAGGAGGTGGAAAGAACAGAAACCAGCAGATAAGTCCTAAGTGAATGTGGATCAGACAGAACAGCCTATCCATGAGGAACCCGGGTCCCAAGATGAGAATGCATATGAGCCTCATCTAAAGCAAATTGAAGTTAAATTCTTACTTAATATTTTAAACCATTGGGCATGGGGAAAACAGTATTTTAATGCTTTGGTCACACATAGCATTGTGGCATACTTTAGACGGACTGGCCAGATGAACCTTGAGAAAGGAGACAGGGACCACAGCACAGAGTGCTCCATGTGTGCTGATGGTGTCCTCTGTGTCACCACCAAGCAAGGGAGACCTTTGTGTACATGCATTTGGAGAAAACCAGGCATCTGCTCAGCCCTGGATTTGCCTATGAGAAAGTCTCTTTTTAAGAGAGGCATCTGCTTAGGCAGTCCTCTCTGACTTGAAGTATGGCAGCTACTATGCTGGGTTTATGCTCTCTTCTTGGTACCTTCCCCCCCCCCTTCCTTTTAGGAAATGTTTTGTACTTTTCATTTTTTTCTGGTTTTCTTGGGGACTGTTTATCTTTATGGAGTGAAACCCTCTTCCCAGGTGGAGGCTGGCTCTTAACCATACCTAGCTGCCGGATGACTCAGTCCACTATTTCGTGCTTGGCCCGTCCCTGTAATTGCTCCTTAGAAAGATGACAAGCTTGTACTCACTGTAACTAGCAGCAAGATTCTCCCAGTTTCATCCAACTGGTATATTTCTTGGGGACTGTTTATCTTTATGGAGTGAAACCCTCTTCCCAGGTGGAGGCTGGCTCTTAACCATACCTAGCTGCCGGATGACTCAGTCCACTATTTCGTGCTTGGCCCGTCCCTGTAATTGCTCCTTAGAAAGATGACAAGCTTGTACTCACTGTAACTAGCAGCAAGATTCTCCCAGTTTCATCCAACTGGTATACAGATTTTTCTATAATAGGCTGTTGATAGTTTATGGACAGATTAAAGAAAAAAATACCATAATTATTGGAAGTAACCCTTGGCTCCAGAGAGTCACTGAAGTTTGTGACTCTGCAACTATAAGCTTATTTGCTCTTGTACCCTAAGTGTAATGAGCAGACTTTAATTCTCCACTCATGAAGGATTGTCAAATATCATTAATTCTGACATGGAGCTTACAGAAAAATAAATAAAATGTAAATATCTCTCAGAACCATTTATTCTTGGTAAAGTCTATACCACATAATTGTACCTACTACTTCTCTCTGTATCAGTATAGATAGTAAATTAGCTATATTCTACTGAGTGAAATGACAGAAGATTCTTCATGGTGCTAAACTAATATTTTTGTTCCAGGTGTGTGCATCACTTTAAATGAAGAAAGAGTCAAAGAACAATGAGGTAACAACTTAAAGCGTTTCTTTCTACATTTCCAACAGTCTTTCACTCCTTGGAAATTTTCAATCCATTATACTTGTTTCCATTGGGGATCATATAACAGGCCTCATACCTGAGTGAGCTGTGGGAATGAAATAATATAACCAAAATGCTTCTGTACTTACTGGTGCATGCACACACACAAGAGGAAGGGGGAGAAGCTAATACATACATTTACTCTCATATTAACGAATTCAACATTTAGGTAACTTCTTGTCTTTGAGCTCTAGCAGTAGGTTAGGTAGAGTCCTTCATACTTCATAGCTCATTATTCACAGCGAGCTTAATTCAAGGTCAAATAGCAATGTTTATAGCATGCTATTCCTTTATAAATGTAGCAATGGTATAAAGAAGCTCAACTATTTTATTTGAGTAGCATGTCATTACATATATTCCCACACATGATAATAATAGAAAAATAAAGCCCATTCACAGAGGGTGCTTGATAGGGGGAGGGGACCATGTCCTTTATAGGGCCTTTAGGGAGATGCCTACCAAGGCTTTAACTTCAATTTTTGTAGTGGCATATTTTCTAATAGAATTGCTTTTCTTCCTACTCTTTTGATATCATTCTTCCCAGACATTAATAACATTTGTAATATTTTTCCGGGTGGTATTATAATTCCTATGGCAGATTTAGCACAATGCCTGTCAGTTTTCTAAATCCTCCTGGGGAACAGCAGATTTTCCCTGACCTCTTTAAATATCTCCAGAGTTCCCCCCCCCCCCCCCCCAGATAATGATCTGTGAAGTTAAACGAAGCTAGCAACTATCACTGCTGTCCTGAGCTGGTGACATTGAACTCCTCCACAGGAACCAGCTGTGTCTATTGAGCATACTGGTCTAGAAGAGTAGATGGGAAATCCTTCTACATAGAATAGATGTTACAGAATGCACTTTCCTCATGACATGAGAACACTGGTCTTGAATATACAGGAAAATAGAGATCTATGTAGTATTATAAATACAGATCTGGACTTTGGAAACACTAAAGTTTCTTTCAGCTTCCATACATTTGTCAGATAGGTAAGATGAGTCCGTTATCTTTACTTGGTAATTGCTGCATGCAAATTTGAGCATACATTAATGTGCATAGGACTGTGGACTGTGAATCCAAATAATTTAAATTTTACTAATTATAAATAGAAGTTATTCATTTATAAATATTCTATTCTATATCTTTATACTTTTTCCTAATCCTCCTTCCTTTGCTTACTGTGCCATATCCCCAGCCCCTCTATCTTTCCTTTTCAGGGTAAGTAGCTGCATCTCTTAATTTAATTCACACCTTTTTCTCTTGTATAGGAAGAGAAAGGAGAGGGAGAGAGAGTAGGAGGAACAGTCTGTAGCATAAAATGAGTTTGACAGTGAGATATGATATCCAACTCTGTGCAGTGACACTGCAAGAGTGTTGTGCAGCAATTTCCTCCCACATGAAGCATTTCATTCTACAGGGGAGTTCCTTAAGACTCAGGATGTCCTAAGAAGAGGCTCCTTACTATTTAGAAGTAAACAACTTAGAAGCTTCACAACGTCCTTGAAATTGATAATATGTACTAGGTCCCTCCCGCCTTCTCCCATCTTATTTAAGCAATAAGATTGCTAAGAGGGATTGTCAGACAAGACCAGCTGACTAAAAGAGGCAGAGATCAGCAATTACCAGGAAGGGCCACTCTTCAACATGCTGAGCTGTCTGCAAGATGTGCAATGATCTAAGTTTCCAGCTTTTGTGAACCTTCACCCATGAGGTGGTCTTTTGGTAAGACAGTTGTCTGTCGGCTTCTACAGTAATCCCTCACCCATACTCCTGTGACTAACTTGAATAAACTTACTGATTTACCAGGCTGGACTTTGGTGGTATTCTTATATTGGTCTGTCATTAATTCCCTATGTGGAGTTTTCTTCACCTTGCCAGAAGAATAATGTCACACAACAAAGAGAAAGGGTTGCCTATGGTCACAAGAAAACATAACTAAGAAAGAAAAAGATATCCAATAGAGTAGAAAATGTACTCAAAAATGGTTTTATTATAGTCTATATTAAACTGTTGGCAGATGTTGTGTTTAATGCTTTGTCACCTACAAAACCCACTGAGAGGCCTTACAAAGGAAAGGAAACTGTTTCGCAGTACTTTTTTTTTTTTTTTTTTTGCCTTTTTGAAGTAGGGTTTTCTTGTAGTCCCAGCTGTCCTGGAACTCACTATGTACACCAGCCTGGCCTTGAACTCACAGAGATCCTGCTCCGCCTCCCAAGTGCTGGGACTACAAGCATGCGTCACCATGCCTAGCAACACTTCCCACTTCCCTAAATAACTTGGTTGCTTGTCTTCCCCAGTAGCCCCTGGAATGAATATTCTTCTTATTTTATTTAATTCTATTTTTTATGTTCATGAGTGTTTTGCCTTCATCTGTGTAAGTACACCCGTGTCATACAATAAAATAAGAAAAAATATGAAGAAAATATAACTCTGTCTCCCACGTGACTGGTTCCTCCTAGGGGCAGGGCCTTCTGCAGAGAATGGATTGAGAGGGGTTTTTCTGCACCATCTTAGGTCAGAAGCTGGGATCCAGGAGGAACATGCAGTGGCAGAGGGGCATGGAGAGAAAGATGGCCCTGGAGCCTCACCTGTGCATGGAAAATGCCCCTGTGAAAGGGGCATTTACCCACCTGGGATGAGACTGTGGGCCCAAGATGCATGGACCAAAGTTAATGGAGACTAGGGGCAGGCCATGGGAGCATCTGAAGTGGCAGGCTCTGAGCCACAGCTCAAGAGTGCTTGTCTCTGTGTAAATTCCACCATTTACCCCCTCCCTACCCAAGAGCATAAACCATAATACATTCACATTAAAAAAATGGTTTGTCTGATCACTCAAGAGACCCCAAGAGAACTCTGGTGACAAAACTGGCATAGTCCCACCTGCATAAACAAACCACAGCTTTGGGGATGTGTGTCTGGGAAAGCAGTGCTGTTCCTGCTGCCTCTGTGGCAGGTCAGCTCGGCTCTGATTCTCAAATCCAGGAGCAGCTGCCAGGAACCCAGGAGAGAAGCCAATCAAAACCCATATGGTGAATGGGGTTAGCGATAGTCACATGGTTATAAATGGAATATAAAATCTGTAAATATAAAGAGGCCAGCCATGCAGAAATGTTGGCCACAGCTATGTTGTAAATGTGGGGATATGTAGTGGGTATGTGAAGATTTGTTAAAGGTTATTCAGAGGCTAAAAAAATCTTTTACCCCCAAATGGAGCTCCCAGAGAGGGAGAGCAGCCACTTTGCATAATAAAAGATGTGCCCCCAGCAGGGGAAGCTGAGAAGGCCAGGGAGGTCCTGGCAGATCCAGATGCAGAACTTGAGAGAAAAAACAAAAAGCAGGACACTTTAACTTGTGTAAGGTCCAAGGACTCAGAGGAAGAGACAGATAATAGTAAAAAGGAAAATGACCTAAAAATAAAAGTAGCTAAAGTTGCCCCTCAGATTAAACCATTGATACAAAAGGAAAAAAAAAGCTAACAGTGCTGTAGCTAGGAAATATTCCACACTAGAACTGTTAAAACTAGGAAAAACTTACAAGCAAGCAATCACAGAGCCCCTGGCCGCAGGGCTTGTGAGAGTATGGGACATGGGAGAAAATGATGTCAGTCTAAGTCCTTCAGAAGCTTCACAGCTGAGTTATATAACTACTCATCCATCCTTACAATATTGTCTGGTCAACCTAGGCCAGTGCAGGGAGGTGAGCAGTCCTTAATGGGATGGCTGGTTGAAGGCATTAAAAATACCTGGTCATCACCAAGGGAGACTAACATGATTAGCAGGGGCTGGAGGACTATAAAGGAGGGGCAGGCATTACTGAGAGAACTAGGTATGAGAAAACCAATATGTGATGTCCAGTTCACTGGGCCAGATAAGACTGTGTTCACCAGAGATATGAAGGAAAGCTTAATTCAATTGGGATCTCAAGAATGGTATGGGGCTTTAATGGCTTTATTAAGCCCTTTAATGGGACAAGATCTTTATGAAGTGAGACAGGCTTTGGCAAATCGAAATGATTCTGACCAGCATGTAAAACGTGTCTGTAAAATAACAGAACACCCTATAAGAGATGTAAAAAAAGACCAGACCAAATAAATGGTCCACTTGGGTTACTTAAAGACCAATGTGGCAAAACTTATGTCAAGCCCAAATTCCCAGAGAAAAAAATTGATAGGAAACCAAATTCGGTACTAAGTTGTTTCTGGAAGGCTTTGAAACCATAAGAACAGTTTACAAAAGACATTCAAAGTATAAAAACTGTCCCAAGGGTGGTTAAGAATCCTCAAGTTCTCCCCCAGCAGCCAGGTGTGGTCAATAGAGAAATGACAGATATGGCTACAGTCAGGAGGCAGACTCAGGGCCTGTCTGACTCAGGGAACCAACAAGTGCAGGGGGGACAGAAGAAACCCCCTGCCTTCTTAGCCCAGTGCAGGATCAGGCAACTGGAGCCAACACCTGTTAAGTGTATCAAGAATAAAAGAATACAAAGAGACTCCAGGTAGAATCCCCCAAGTGTGAAATGACTCCAAAGGGATAACTAAAAATGACAAAGAGCTAACCAAATTGATGCCTTGTACCCATGCTCTGGTACCTAACAAGGATCTATGGAGAAAACAGTTAATATGAATGGATAAAACCTTTCCATGCTATGTGAGACCTTGTCTGTGATTGATTTAATATATAATGTAACCTTCCTTTGAGTGTTTTACAGATGTAAAACCACTATCTTGCCTTGATACAGGAGAGATTGCCCTACTTCTGTCACCCCCCTCCAAGGCTCAGGGACCTTAGCAGAAGATTGATGGGAAGATTGTAAGAGTGGAGGAAAGGGGTGGAGTGTCTCCTAGGTGACTGGTTCCTCTGAAGGGTGGGGCCTGCTGCAGAGAATGGATTGGGAGGGGTTTTTCTGAACCATCTTGGTATGGAAGCCGTGAGCCAGGAGGACTACACAGTGGCAACAGTGGGCATGGAGAGAAACTTGGCCCCAGCACCTCACCCATGTGGATGCAAGAGGGGGCATTTACCAACCTGGGATGAGACTGAGGGCCCAAGATGCATGGGCAAAAGTTAACAAAGACTATGGGCTGGCCGTGGGAGCATCTGAAGTAATGCGCTCTGAGCCAAGGCACAAGAGTGCATGTCTCTGTGTAAATTCCCCCATTTGCCCCCTCCCTACCTGGGAGCATAAACCATAATAAATTCACATAAAAATATTATGTGGTTTGTTTGATCATGCAAGAGACCCTGAAAGAACTCTGGGAAAGACTCATCAGAGGGTTTTAATTTGAAGAAAATAAAAATATTGGCTGCATTTGTAGGAATCGCTTAACATCTCCACAAATAGGGGCTCAACGGTTTTATCAAACTGTTTCCCAGAACAGTTCAGTGGGTACCCACTGGATTATGATCCCTAGCATGTCTGCACCTTCAGAGTTTTAAAAAGGAGCCCTTAGTTATAAAAAGAACATGTGAAGAAAAAAAAAGCTGAATGGTATCTATGAATCTTGATGACATTTTTAAAGTCAGAAATATAATGATATTTGGCCTCTGAAAGATGCACAAGAAACAAAAATTACTTTCATTATGGCATAGAAACTGTTCAAAACCTCAGAGAATGGAGAGTTTTGAAGAACTTCTCTATGTTCCATAATCCATATTTGCTTACCAATAAAGGAGTAGGGTGATAGCCTTAAAGAAAATGTTGGGAGAGTGAAATTGCATTTGGATCCATACATTATAAAGGGCATTCACCCACTTCAGATTTTTCTTCAAATTGTGGTATATGTGTTTGCTGTTATTTAATTCTTTAAGCCATTAAAATTTTTATTATTTTACTTTTATACATATGATTGCATTGCCTGCATGTATGTAAGTGCATTCATGCCGTGCAATGGCTGTGGAGGTCAGAAGAAGGTGTCAGATGCCCTGGAACTGGTTTTAAAATAATTGTTAGCTATCACCTGGGTGCTGAGAACCAAACCCATGTTCTCTGCAAGAAGAGCCAATGCTCTTAACTGCTGAGCCATCTTTCTAGCCCTCTTCTCATTCTTGAAACACAGTAGAACTAAGGTGAAACTATAATAAACCTTTACTTTTTCTAAAGCAAATCATAATTTGCTAATTTTTATGCCTTTATTCCCTTGCTTCTAGAAAATTCTGTCTTTCATTATTTGATTTTGCCTTTCATTACCTTCCTTTTAATGATGCAGCTTTAAAGATTTCAATCTGGTTCACAAATTCACACCTCCACGAATGTACTCTGAGCTCTATTGTGTCTTTATAGCTAATTTACCATTTAACAATACAGATCAGTTTTAAATGAGATGCTAAAATCAATTCTTGTTTTCTCCAATAGAAATGAGGTAGCCTGACTTGCTATTTTGCAATCAGGATGGTAAAAGAAGGATTATAGACTCTTTTGAAATAGCTTATACATCAAATGCAAACAGTGAAATTGTTAGGAGGGTCAAGTGCTATACTGTACATAATCAATACATTTTCACTCCTTCAGTTGCCCCAACTTTGTCCCTCTCTGCAGTTCTGCTAGTTATGTACACCCAGCAACTTTGCTTTGGGCAAGACTTGAGCGCAGCTTGTATTCCCACCCTGTTTTGGTAGGTCTGTACTCTGAGGACAATGTGGTCAATATGATTTTGATCCTCTCTATATTGGACACTCATTGCTATAGCTTAAGTAATGATCTGCTTAAAATTTCAAAACATGAGGTAATTACTGCTTTACATTTAAATTTTCTCATCTCCTTTTTACATTTTATTACTTATTTGCTTATTTATTTGTTAATTTATTTGTGTGTGTGTGTGTGTGTGTGTGTGTGTGTGTGTGTGTGCACTCAGGTGCCTGTAAAGGCCAGAAGGGGCATTGAATCCCTTGGAACTAGAGTTACAGTAGAGTTACAGCTGTTTGTGAGCCATCTAATCTGGATCCTGTGATCTAAACTCCTGTCTGCTGACAGAGTAGTAAGGTCTTTTAACTGCTGAGCTACCTCTCCAGCCTCTTTGTTCTTTATCCTGAACCCATTCATTTGCTTAGGTTCATTCTCAGGTACCTTAAGTACTGAAAGATAAACTTGGAAAACATGAACTAAAATGTTATTTTCTCTCCGATTAATTTGGGTTATATTAATAGCTTATGTTGGTTTTTAGAAAATTGAATGTTTTTGAATTATTTAACATGTAATTCATATTTTTCAAAATGAAATGGAACACTGCTCTTCCTTGCTTAGAGCAAGCACTTTTTAAAAATCATTTTCACAGGATAATTCTGTACCTAATTCCTCTATTAGATAATATATTTAAAACATCTGCTAAAGATGCAACCTCTGCAGCATTTTATTTTTACATTCTCTTTTGTAACAATTCATTTCCTTTGAACGGCTGTTACTTTCTTGGAATGCACAATTTGACAAAGATATTTTCTTTCTTTCTTTCTTTCTTTTCTTTCTTTTCTTTTCTTTCTTTTTTTCTTTCTTTCTTTCTTTCTTTCTTTCTTTCTTTCTTTCTTTCTTTCTTTCTTTCTTGCAAGAGATCTGCCTGCCTCTGCCTCCTGAATGCTGGGATAAAAATGTGAGCCACCACATCTGGCTGCCTCTGTGGTCAGGAGGATAGAATCTCTGGTCTGAGTGGAAACCTAATACCCCTACCAGGAAAATCACCTGGCTACAGGACCACCCCAAGAAGGGGACCTCACTTTAAGTAATGCTAAAGAGATAGAATAATTAGTGCTTTAATGAAATAATCTGCTTTCTCTGCCCAGAATTTCGACCCCTAATGCAGGAGCTTATTAGCCCACAGTCATGCAGCTCTGTAGAAGTATGCTTGCTTCTCTGAATTCTTCAGAAAAGTGTAGTCTCCCATTTCTTCTTTTTATCCCTTTATTAAGCATGCTTCACTTGGGCTTCCTTACTCTTTCTCTAAAGCTCCCCTCCCATCATGTGGCTTTCAGCTCTCCCTGTGTCTGACTTCTATGCCTCTGGGCAGGTGCTGATTACAGCTTGCCTGCCCTAAGAGTTTTTCTTTTAAACTCTGAATATAATTTTCTTCAAGCTTCTGTTTGAATTCAATCTTAAATTCTTTGTTAATGAGACCAAGAATCACAGAGAAATCTGGTTTCCTCTGTATCATCATTAAAAAGTAGCCCAGTGTTTAGGGGCAGAATTGGCAAGTTTGAGGCTTAGCTGAATGGCTCAGAGAAGTGTTAAATTGAAATTTCATCTTTAAGAAGAGGTAGTTGGGTTGGAAAAATTTTAAGTTCTAAGAGTACTATAAATCACAGCTAGAACAAGGATAGGGAGAGGGAAAGGTGAGTGTAGAATACTGGACAGAAGTGGTAACTGATCATAGACCTGGTTGGGAGGCAAGTGGACCTTGAATCCTTTTTTTAAAGACAGGATCTCCCTGTAGCTCCAGCTATAGAGACTCATCTGCATATGCCTGGGATTAAAGGCATGCACCACCACACCAGGCTAGGACTTTAAAATTAATTCTGAACATTTTATGAATAGTCCTGAAACTTTCAGGACTTTTGCAGAGGCCAAATATACTCATTACTTGATCTTTGTATTACACAAAACAGAGCTTGTATATTCTCTCTATAAACACTGGCTTATATGAAACATTTTTTAGGTAGATTAACCTGACAGTGTTTATCAGATATCTGTGGAAAGGGAAGAAAAGACAGCTCAGTGAAGACAGCATTCAATAAGTCAGGCATCAAAGGTACAGACCAAAACATAGAGTGAGGAACATAAAAATTCTAAACTGTGGCTTTAAATTTTCAGTTCAAGAAAGCAAAGAGCTGTCACATAAGCTATGTCTGCTAGTTTTAAAGGTAGTATCCCTCTCTTTATACCAGGTGACCTGTTTGGTTCTGACCTGCTATCTGGCTAGAAAATGTATTTTTGGATTTTTCTCTATGCTTTTCATCCTTATTACAAAGGACTGACCCGGTGATGTTTGTGGCGCCCCCTGAGGATCAAGAATCTAACTCTGGTGATGAAAATAGGCCTATCTACCTGGATGTAGCAAAACATTTCATCTTTAGATGTGCTAAATATATTGGGAGGCACATTGTTATAGTTTGAATACCAAATGCCCCCCACAGGCTCATGCACTGGACACTGTTATCCAGTTGGTGGCAGTATTTTTAGAGGTTCTGGAGCATTTAAGAGGTGAGCTGTAGCTGAAAGAAGTAGGTCATAGGGAGAAAGAGTAATCTTGAAGGTGACCCTTCTTTTTTAAGTTTAGCTTCCCCTAGGCACAGCCTCCCCACATCAAGTTACTCTGCCTCTCCAGAACCAGTAGAGTCAAGGACTATGAACTGAAATCAGTGAAACTTTGAGCCAAAAATGTCTTCCTTTACCCTAGTTGCTTTTTCAGATATTTTGGTGAAAGTTACACAAAAGGAACTGACACATACATTAATTTAACTCCAAAAGATTGAAAGTTCAGTGGTTTGTTTAGAAGTCAGATCCCTGTGTGGTCTCAGTCACCTAGTTTTATTGGTGCTTTGAGTCAGTCATTGAATATCTTAGACTTGAGTTTTCTTATTTGTAAAGCTGGCATAATAAGGCCCTTTTATGAAAACAATGAGCATTCATGTACATAGAGTGTCTTCAGCAAGACCATGAGCATATTAAGTATTCAGTAAGCACCAATTGCTAACTTTAATTAATTAATTTGCTTTTAATTTGTGTGTGACTGTTATATCTGCATGTTTGTAAGTGCAGCGCCCTTGGAGGAAAGAAGGCGGCCCCGGATTCCCTGGAACTGGAGTTACAAACAGTTGTTCACTGCCGTGTGGATGCTGGGATTCAAACCCAGGTCTTCTGCAAGAAAAACCAGTGCTCTTAACTTCTGAGTCATCTCTCCAGCCCCATCAATTACTAACTTTAAAGAAGTTGTTTTATTAATACTGGGGAATGAAGTCTCAAAATGTTTGCACATTTACTTTTATGTAAATTATTATAATTTTGTATAAATGTAGCCATAGTTGATGATTATATAAACTAAGATATTCTGGTTATCATAGTAAAAGTAACTTTTCACTGTCATTTAATTTTTATGTAATGAAGAAAAATATCTTATGTTAATTCCCATTAACAACAAGACATGAAAAGATTTAATTTGATTCTAATCATAAACTATTTTTGAAAATTGTGTGCTATTTTAAAACCTATATCATGGGAAGGAGGCACTCTCCTTTGGGAATGTGGCAGCTGGTAACTTGGCTGTGCCCTAAGAGAGGGCCACACACCCACCTATATATGGACAGCACTAATTGTAATCAGGGAATTATCAATCAGAAAAAAAAATGAATGAATGAAAAGACATGAATCTAGGAGAAAGTTGAGGTGAGGGTACTAGGAGGAAGTGGCAGGAGGTCACGGTGGGATGACATGATCAGATAGACTCTATAAAGATATGGTACTTTCAAAGAATAAAAAATACAATTTAGAGGAGTCAGGGAAATGCATGGTGGGGCCCATCCTTAGCCTGGGAACTGTTGGCAACTGAATACTGCTAAGTGAGGGAGAGTAGAGTAGATCCTCTTTAAGATCCTTAGATAGGCCGACTAGACTCCAGTGGATGAACTTGCAACAAAGGGCAACTAGGTACAAATGTTTGACCAAATGGGCCTTGACAAACATGACAGAATGCATGAGGTTCAGTGAGGGGGCTATGCAGAGCATGGATGGGGGAGGGGGTTTAAATTTGATTAAGAACTATTGTATGAAATGCACAAAAACTCAATAAAATACATCAAGGCCAGCCTGGTCTACATATTGAGTTCCAGGACAGCTGGGGCTAGAGGGAGACCTTGTCTCAAAAAGACCAAAAAAGAAAAAAAAATTTTTAAATGTATTTTATTATTTTTATGTGTATGAATGTATTATCTGCATGTATATGAGTGCACCAGTGTCATACAATGCTATGGAAGTCAGTAGAGGGCTTCGGATTCCCCTGGAACTGGAGTTAAGGACAGTTTGTAGCCACCATGTGGGTGCTGGGAATTGAATCCGGGTCCTTAGTTAGTGCTCTTAACTGCTGAGCCATTTCTAAAAAACTTCAGAACAAAAGACAGTCAAGCTGTAGTATCAGAATAACACAGGACTTTAAATAAATTATGCTTTTTTAAAAAAAAATCTAAAGGGTATATGCCATGGTACCTTGTTTCAAAGAGTTTTTTTTTTTTTTTTTTTATCCTTAGTTATAACTGCTGAGCCATTTCTAAAAAACTTCAGAACAAAAGACAGTCAAGCTGTAGTATCAGAATAACACAGGACTTTAAATAAATTATGCTTTTTTAAAAAAAAATCTAAAGGGTATATGCTATATGCCA
>NW_008340854.1:721201-721733 GCF_000622305.1 Nannospalax galili
TCAAAGAGTTTTTACTAAAGATATATATGTATATATATGTTTATATATAAAATAGATATATAATAGATACTATAAAATTATAGTATAGCTATGCAAGTCCACATGTTTATGTAGTGATACAGCATGGGATCAGCACAAGTGTGTAGGATCAGAAATGACTTTGCAAAGGCATGACAAATGATGCTGTTCATCTATTCATTTCTTTAATGTCAGAATATTTGTTCTATACAAAGTTGAATAGATATATAATAGATACTATAAAATTATAGTATAGCTATGCAAGTCCACATGTTTATGTAGTGATACAGCATGGGATCAGCACAAGTGTGTAGGATCAGAAATGACTTTGCAAAGGCATGACAAATGATGCTGTTCATCTATTCATTTCTTTAATGTCAGAATATTTGTTCTATACAAAGTTGTGAGGTGAAAGTCTAAGAGGAACACCAACTGCAAAGTATAATTGCTTGGGCATTGTCACACACTTAACATATTCTATTTGGAAAATTCTAAAATCTGTAGCCAGGCAAAG
>NW_008340854.1:721811-729587 GCF_000622305.1 Nannospalax galili
GTTATGTCGATTTTTGGGAGTGTTAAAAATTATTTTAAAATTTTATTTGATATAATTATTAAATATAATATATCCAAAATATAACCATATTCAAAAATATTCATATCAAGAATATTGCTGTGATATTCTCTTTTCTTTTTTTCTGTATTGTTTACAAAGTCCAGAATCTACACTTATGCTTCAATTTGGAGAAGCACTTTTCAGGCCCTCAGCTGCTACATGAAGTTGATTGTCACTGTGTGGGACATTCTAGATCATGAGTTCACCAAGTTTTGCAGGAAGGGGTCGGGCATCTACTTAGGGAAATTTAATTCCTACAGGCGAGGACAAAGTGTTTGCCTGCAAAATATTTGAATGTTTAAATAATTAGACTATTTCTTGGCTTCAGTAGGTGAGAGATGAGTTAATTATGATTACGTTTTTGCTTCACAAATGATGTAGCCTCTTGGCTACGAGTTAAAAAGATTAGTTTAAGCATCCTTCATTGCTTGTAAATGTTCTAATTCAGGGTCAGAGAGATGACTCTGCTGGTAATGGTGCTTGCCTTGCAAGTCTGGCAATCTGAGTTTGATCCCTGGAGCCCAATATAGTAGAGAACTGACTCCCTAAAGTTGTCCTCTGACCTCCACATATCTGTCCTGGCACCTGTGGCCACACGCACAGACAATATGCATACATACACACAATTTAAAAAGAAAAAAATAAAAAAAAGTTCTAGTTCAAGTCTTTCTCCTTAGTATCTTGTTTAGTTTTGCATTTATAAACTTCAGAAAAGTGAAAATAGTTATTAGCAATAGTTTCAATAAATAAGAATGAATTTATTCTTCTACTTTTAATTCTAGTTACTGTCATCCACTGCTCTAAATGTGTTTTTGTAATACATACACAATTGAATAGATTTCTTACTTAAACAAGGCACTAAAATATTTTTTAATGTTTTATTTATTATTTTTATTTTGTGTGTATGAGTGCTATGCCTATATGTAGGTAAGTGTGCCTATGTCATGCAACGCCCATGGAGGACAGACGAGGCTGTTGGATCCCCTGGAACTGGAGTTACAGACAGTTGTTAGCTGTCATGTGGGTGCTGGGGTTTGAACCCAGGTCTTCTGCACGAACACCAGTGATCTTAACTGCTGAACCATCTCTCCAGCCCTGGCACTAAAATTTAAAGCCACTGCAGCCTGTGTTTCTAGCCCCAGCCCTTCAGAATGAAGGTAGCATCCCTAAGTGTGAGTTCACAGGTGTTTGGTCAAACAAAGCATATGCTGACAGGCAGGCAAGGGAGAGCTGCAGCCTCCTAGCTACAGCTGATAATGATACTTTACTCAGTTCTGCTGCTTCTGCCAGGCCTGGTTGATGAGCCCGTGTGCCTTGACTTTTGTTGTTGGCTACAGGAAACTGGCTAGTAGTAAGTAGAAAGGATAAAAAAAAGTTCTATAACTTGTACATTAAATGTGTCTAAGGAATAGAAGGTAAATAATTCTGCCATAGAACCTATAGAGAATTACAAATCTACCGTAATTACTTGGGTGTTTTCAGATGATATCCTTTAAGTAGAAGTGAGGTTAAATAAATATTCATATACAGTAAAAACAAATACGTGTGCATCTCTCAAGAAAGCTCATAATGAGTAATAAATTGGCTGAAATGTAGTTTCTCTATAGGAACTGTGGTGATTTCCTGAGTCCAGAATTGCCGAACACAAATTTGCTGAAGAAACATTTTCATCTACCCCAAGCCGAAAATTGTGTAACAAAGGCTGTGGGTAAAATGGTACAGACCTACAGAAAGCACATTTTCTTATCACTGAATATAAAAAATTTCTTACAAACTTCGTTTCTATTTAATTTCAAGCTTTCCTATCTATGATAAACAGAAGGGCACTTAATTAGAAATCAAGATGGCTGCACTTTCTGCTTCTAGGTCTGAGATAAAGGCCTGAGGGTTCCCCCTAGCCAGCAGGGCCCCTTTTCTGACAGGTCCAGACCCCTTTAGATAAGACCAAGTTTGGACTTTGAAACTGGGAGCTCTGACCTATGGGCTCTCTCTTCTTGGTTTAAATGACCAATACTGAATTAGGGCAAAGGGGCCTGCCCCAGACTAGCAAAAACACTTGAAGGCACCTGTGGAAGGCTTTGGATTTTATTTATTTATTTATTATTTATTTATTTTTGTATTTTTTCTGAGTCCCTTCTCCACTTACTCTCTGTTTGAGTTTGAGTATGGGTGTGATTCTTCCTCTTTTTTATTTTTTATTTTTATATTTTCATCTTTTTGAGACAAGGTCTCCCTGTAACCCCAGCTGGACTGGAACAAGCTTTGTAGACTAGGCTGACCTTGAACTCTCAGAGAGCTGCCTGACACTGCCTCCCCAGTGCTGGGATTAAAGGAGTGTGGCACATTAGGCTAATTCTTCATCTCTCAATAAAGTCTGTTTGCCTGCTGCTTTCTGCTGCTTCTGATATTTTTCTCATCTTTTAATTTTTTAATTTGTGTAGAAAATGAACTGAATCATGACACCTAAACAGTAACACTATCTCTGTGTGAAAAGCATTAGAACAGTGGCTCCATTTATAGAATTTGAGAATTAAATGATGTTTTTATTGTATTGGTGCCATTTGATTCCAAATAGGATGTGAAACTGTTCCAGTAATGATCCAACTATTAATCTAATGAATGGGAACAAATTAATGCTCTGGATGTTCATTTAGTTAAAAAGTGAAATATTTAATGGTTACAATAGATAATTTTGTTAGCTTTTGAATATGAAACTTCTTAGGGGCTGGAGGGATGGCTCAGTGGTTAAGAACACTGGCTGCTCTTGCAGAGTACCCAGGTTCGATTCCCAGCACCCACATGGTGGCTAACAACTATCATTAATTCCACTTCCAGGGGATTGGTTGTTGCCCTCTTCCAACCTTCATGGCATTGCATGACAAAGATGTACTTACATGTAGAAAATACATTCATATACATAAAATAAAAATATTACAGAAAATATTTTTAAAAGAAAATGAAACTTTTGAATTTTGGTTATACTTGTTTTGAAATTAATTGCCAATCTCTAAAACAAGATTCAGTGAATAGAAAGTCAGAAATGTTAACATCTCCAGGTTTACTGCATGTGATTGACTAAAAAGTGAAAGACAGGGAAGCCCATTAAGTCCCCCAGGTTCCTTTCCTCATGGACCTGGTACAAAATGACAGCAAACAGCAGCAACGTTGGTAGTATATGCAGCCTGTTGTATGCATGGGTTGTCCTAAGGGACATTGGAGACAGTTTTCTGGTGGATGTTCATGTTTCTGATCTGATGCTGTCACCAATCATGGCTCCAAACAGGTATATGAGGTGCCTTAGTGAGATCTCAGAGCAAAGTGTCCAGGATTCACATTGGCCAGGTCATCATGTCATCCACACCAAGATGCAGGATAAGGAGCAAGGGATTGAGGTCTGTCTAGAACCAAATTCAAGTTCCCTGGACCCCAGAGGATCCATATTTCAAGGAAGGGGACTTCACCAAGTTTAACGCAGATGAATTCAACATAGCTGAGAAGCTGCTCATCTCTAACAGCTGTGAGTCAAATACATCCCCTGGACAAGTGGCAGATGCTGACTCCTAAGAGACCCACTGTGCTGAGTTTTCATCCCACTAAACTGTGTTCAGCAATAAAATCTCACATCCAATCAAAAGAGAAACAAGAAAATGGAAGGATATTTAAATAATCATCTACAAATGCAAAGAAAATGGAAAAGTTAATGCAAAGAGCAACCAGCTTATAGACAACATTAATATCCTGCAATTGTGTGCTACTGTATTTTGTTGTGAGGAAAGCCCTATAGATGGAACTCTGGGACATGGAGACTTTGATTTTGTTATACATTTGAGGATATCCAGTTGAATAATTTTATAAGCTTTCATTCAGAAATATCTTTATATAAAAATCCTTACTCTGGAGGTAATAAGATAGTATTTGGGAAATAATTTGAACTAAAGTATTTATACATTATAGTTAAAATGTAACTTGAGGACATCCTCCCTTTGGTAGAGTGTGTTCTGAACTTACTACTTATCTGAGCACCTACAGTGAGAAGAATTATAGTAAAAACTACTCTGCTTTATAGAGAGATGTTAACTGCATATTGAAAAGAAGATTTTAAATGAGCTCCTTATGAAACACAAAAAAACAGATTTTAAACTCTTTTTAATTGAATTATTGAAAATTTCATATTTGATACAATATATTTTGGTCATATTTAGATTCCCTCCCTTATCTGCACACCTCCCCATAACACCATATATTAAGTTTTATAGAATCAAGCTGGTGTCCCCAAATGCACTTTGGTGTGGGTTCCTCCACTGGAGCCTGGTCAATCTCCCAAGAGTCTCACTCTTAAAGGGGAATGACTTTCGTCCTCTGAGCAGCCATCAGTTGCCAATGCTTTCTGTTGTAGAGTTGCATTTCTTACCCACTTCCCCATGTCTATACTTGGATTTTGTCTGGCTTGAGCTTACATGGAACTTGTGCATGCTGTCACCATTGCTGTGAGTTCTTATGAGTAACTGGCTGGCTGTCTGGAAAACTGTTTCCTTGCTGTCATCTACCTCCTCTTAAAAATCTTCCTGCCTTCTTCCACAATGATTCGAGAGCCTTGGGAGACAGATGTCTGATGTAGGTGTCCTATTCAAAGATAAGCAGTCTGGAGCCTCTTATTCTCATGTCTAGCCTTAGGTTTCTAGTCCTAATATCAATGTCGAATATGGGCTCCATCCTGTGAGGTGAACATAAAATCAAATTAGAAAGTTTTTGGTTATCCCATATTATTCATCTCACATTGCCCTGGTAGACATATCTAGACCAGTGGTAGCTCACAGGACACACAGCTGGGTAATGTTGATGATTCATTTTCTCTGCAGGTTGTATGCATAGCTCCTTCCAGCACTATGAAAGCTAAACAGTAGAGATAAGGCTTTGAAGTCAGCACCAGCTTAATTTCTCCTTGTTTGTCCTAAAACTCATATATGTAGTGCCTTCAGCAATAGGATCTTACCATCAAATTGTGGTGAGTATCCAAGAATAGGGGCAAAGACCATTATTGTTTGAGGGTCTGTGGGATCCCTGGTGAACAACTTCAAAAGTGGCAGTGTAATACTGGTATTGGGCTTTTTTCTTGCTAGCCTATGATGTTTCATAAGGAAAATGTCTCCCAGGTATAATGCAATTCTTTTTCATCTTTTTAATTAAATATATGCATGTACTTTAGGAAGCTTCTTCAGTGGTAGATTTCCATGTTTTTTCTTAAGGCCTTTTGTGTTAGTTATCTTCCCCAACCTCCCATCTGCCCTGCCCATGCATTTAAGCCTCCATACCCTATTATTCCCCTTCCCCCCTTTATATCACTACATTTGAACCTCCCCTCCCAAGAAGATTCCCCCTCCACAATGACCATTCAGGAGTTTTCTGACCTCTCTGGATTTTCAAATTGAAATCTAAATATCTAAGATTTCAAACTAGCATTCAGCTAGCTATGAAAGAACATGTGACATTTCTTGTCCTGGGTCTGGGTTACTTCACTCAGTAGTATATCTAGTTCCATTTACCTGAGGACTACATAATTTCTATTTTTAAGATCTAGATAATATTCTATTGCATATATGCACCACAACTTCATTGTCAGTTCATCAACTGATGGACATCTAGGATGTTTCCAATTCCTGACTATTATGAAAAGGGCAGCAATGAACATGGATGAATAGGTATTTATGTAGTAGGGTATAGATACTTTTGAGTATATGCTGAAGAGTGGCATGGGTGGATCAAATAGTAGCTCAATTTTTAGTTTTTTGAGGAATCATCACACTGATTTCAATAGTTGCTGCACCAGTTTGTACTCCCAAGAGCACTGGATAAGATTTTCCTTTTCTCCGTGTTCTCCAGCATTTGTTGTTTGTTTTTTGTATCCTTGTTATTCTGAGTGGGATAAGATGAAATCTCAAAGTGGTTTTGTCTTGAATTTTCTTGAAGACAAAAGATGTTGAACATTTTCTTAAGTATTTCTCAGCCATTTGAGTTTTATTTTTAGAGAACTCCTTGTTTAGCAACTTGCCCCAATTTTTAAATTGAATTTTTGAGATTTCCATATAATATAATTTGATAACATTTATATCTCCTCTCCCATCCATACCTCCCTACATTACCCCCCGACATACACACACATTTCAATGTACTCTCTGTAAAATAAAGCCTATAGTGTCTATCTTAAATTCCCATATGTTCTCCAATGTGGATCCGTCCACTGAAGCTTGCATAGAACTTATGCATGCTGTCATCACTGCTGTGAGCTCACATGAGTAACTGACCAGTCATCTGGAGATCTCTGCCACCACCCCCCTCCCCCAATGGCCATCTACCACCTCTGGCTCTTACAATCTTTCCACCTCCTCCTCTGCCATGATCCCTGATCCTTGTGCTCCAGAAGCCTGACATGTGTTTTCCACTCAGAGGAAAGCTCTGTGCAGACACTTTATAAAGCTGTAATTTTCTTCTTCTCTTCTTCCCCCTCCCCCTTCTCCTCCTCCCCCTCCTCCTCCTCCTCCTCCTTCCTTTTTCTTTTTTTGTCTTCTTGAGATAGGGTCTCCCTGTAGCTCCAGCTGGCCTGGAACTCACTATGTAGACCAGGCTAGCCTCAAACTCACAGAGATATACCTGCCTCTGCCTCCCAAGTGCTAAGATTGAAGGCATGCACCACCACACCTGGCCTAGAAAGCCATACTTTTCTTTGTCAATCACCATCTGCTGCATAAAGAATCTTCTTGGGTGAGAGTTGAAAGATGCATTAATCTTCAACAGTGGGTGAACACCTGATACAGCACAGTCCATTTTGATCATCCCTCTTGGGACTGGGAGTCAATATTATTATGGGGTTACCACAGCTACATTTCACAGGTGGGGAACCACAGCTCTAGCTCACAGGAGAGGACCACTTCTCCAGCTCACAGGAGTGGACCAGGACTCCAGCCCCCCAGGAGAGGACTGTGGCTTCCAGCTCATAGGAGAGGAGCCACCACTCTGCTCCTGCACATATGAGGGGCCCTTGACTCCAGCTCAAGGGAGGGGAACTATAGTTCCAGCTCATGGAAAGGGAACCACAATCCCTGCTCACAGGAGAGGACCACAGCTCCAGCTTATAGGAGGGAACCACACCTCCAGCTCATAGGAAGAACCGGAGATCCACCTCACAGGAGAGGACCATGACTCCAATTCACAGGACAGGACCACAGCTCCAGCTCTTATGAAGGATACACAGCTCCAGATTTCAGGAGGGGACCACAGCTCCAGCTCAGTGGAGGGGACCACAACACTGGTCACAGGAGAGGACCACAACTCCAGCTCATGGGAGGGGAACACAGCTCCAGCCCACAGGAGGGGAACCACAACTCTGTGGTCACCACCAGTGGCGGCAACTCCTCTGTTCTCACGGGTGCCACTCCCTCGTTCTCACAGGCATTGAGACTGCTCCTCCACTTGCCCTGGGCCAAGGCTGCTCTTCTGCTAGCCCAGTGCTGAAGCAGCTCTTCTGCTCACCTGTTGCTGAGGCAGCTCTTCTGCTTGCCTGGTGCTGACTCAGATCCTCGCTACTTCTGCCCAGTCCCAGACCCCAGGGCTGGTGAGGAGACTGTGTCAGTGGAGCTGTATTCAGACACAGGAGATGAGGTTCAGTGACACAGGTCTGCTTTATTGCAGGAAGGCACAAGCTTATATAGGGGTAGTGGT
>NW_008340854.1:729710-760647 GCF_000622305.1 Nannospalax galili
TAGGATGCCTCATTAGCATACTGGGTTTCAGATTACAGAGCCTGGATTCCTGGAAACCACGTGACCCTGACTGTTGCAATATCTAAGTGTTGCAATTTTGGATTCCAAGGGTGGTGATTAGGGAGTGGAGAACTCTAGGCACCAGTCTCATGATCTGCCAATGGGAGCAAATGTCACAAGGCATTCCTTGTGGCTCCAGTGGTCGGGCCGTTGCCTCGGGCCTGCTGTATGGCTGTCAATAAGACTTTCACTCTAGACTCAAGCCTGTCTCCCACACAACTCTAGCTCACAGGAGGGGACCATAGCTCCAACTCACAGGAGGGGAACCACAACTCTAGGTCACAGGAGGTGGCCACAGCTCCAGCTCACGGAGGGGAACCACAACTCTAGCTCACAGGAAGGGACAACATGTCCAGCTCACAGGAGGGGACCACAACTTCAGCACATGGGATGGTACCACAGCTCCAGCTCACAGGAAGAACCACAGCTCCAGTTTTGAGGAGAGGATGCTTTCGCTCACAGGGGAAGACTACAGCTCCAGTTCTTGGGGAGGGACCATGATTCCAGCTCACAGGAGGTGACCACAGCTCTAGTCTTCTTTCTTTCTTTAGGTTCTCAAGCTCTCAAACAGTTTGTCTCTGAATGTATCTAAGTATACTCATGTCCTGAAATGCCCACAGAGGTCAGAAGAGGGTGGCGAATCCCCAGGAACAAAGCTATTTCACTTGAATGGCTAAGATATTTGCTCCTCTACTTAAAATTCTTCAGACACAATCCTCAGGATAGAGGGCACAGGCCCAAGATGGCCAGGCATTTGGGCTTCTTTCTTGCCTGCTGGGCATATCTCCACTCATTTCTTGGCTGCTGAGCTGTGCCTCGCATGCCAGTGCACTTCAGACCCTCAGGGAAGCCACCATGGCCATGATGGAGAAGCTCATGAAGGCTTTCAAGTCACTCAAGTTGGTCCAGCAGCAGCAGCAACAATAACTACCATCACTGCCATTATTATCCAGATAGTTGTCAACTTGTGAGATTTTTTTAGGATCATGTTATAAATGTACAAGGGCACAGTCCTCTTCAAGACTCTCCTCTGATAACCTTTCATCTTTGGTAATGTAGGCTTCTGTAGTTATCAGCAGCTTCAACTTGGCCATGATCAGATTGGATTCTTGTAGAAATTCTGACTTGGGGTTCCCTGGGTCCATGACTTGTGCACTTCGGTCAGTTGGGGCCTCAAGGATGGGCTACCTGCTGCAGGGGCTTCTCCTTCAAGTGCTGCTCTAGCTTCAACTCCCCAAGGAGAAGTCCAGACATGTCATCTTGTTGGCAATTAACCTGGTTCACAGATGCTTGAAGAACTTGGGGGTCCACTCTCTTTGGCACTTGGACTGGCTGTACTCAATCTCCATCTCCAGCTGGGGACCCCCCTTCCTGGTTGCCATCACCCAGCAGGGAGCAGGCTGGCTTGCCCAAATTTTTAATCTAGTTGTTTGAATTGCTTTATGTTTAGTTTTTAAGAGTTCTTTGTATACTTCAGACACTAATCCTCTGTCAGAGATACAGCTAGTAGAGAAATTTTTCCTATTCTGTAGGTTTCCTCTTCATTTTAATGGTGTTCTTTGCTGTACAGATGTTTTGGGCTATTATTTGTCAATTGTTGATCTTAGTCCTTGCACTATAGGTATCCTGTTCAGAAAGGCCTTTTCTCTGCCTGTAAGTTCCAGTGTGTTCCCTATTTACCCTCTATCAGATGTAGGATGTAGGATTGTTGGGTCTTATGTTAGGTCCTTGATCCATTTTGTGTTGAGTTTTGTGTATGAGGAGAGTTAGGGATCTGGTTTCATTCTTCTCCATGTGGCTATCTGGTTTGAACAGCACAGTTTTTAAACATACTTTTTGCCAGTGTGTATTTGTGGCCCCTTTGTCAAAATCAGGTGGCTGTAAATGCATGGATTTAAATCTGGGACCTCAGTTTTATTCCACTGATCTATGTGTCTGTGTTTATGCCAGTACCTTGCTGTTTTTATTATTACAACTCTGTAGTATAATTTGAGATCAGGGACAGTAATGTCACCAGCAGTTCTTTTACTACTTAGAATTATTTTGGCTATCTTGAGTGTTTTATATTTTCATATGAAATTTTTGATCATTTTTTTCCAATTTCTGTGAAGAATTGTGTTGGAATTTTAATGGTTGTTGCACTAAATCTGTAGATTTCTTTAGGTAGGTAAGATGGCTATGTTCACAATATGAATCCTACAGATCAGGCACATGGGAGGTCTTTTCATCTTCTGGTATCTTTAATTTCTTTCTTCAGTGTCTTAAAATTTTAATTATTCAAGATTTTTGCTTCCTTGGTTAGATTATTTTGAGGTAGTTTATTATTTTTGAGGGTGTCCTGAATGGGATCATTTCCCTGGTTTCTTTCTCAGCATGTTTATTGTTGGTATGTAGGATGCTACTGATTTTGTGCTAATTTTTTATGTTACTACTTTGATGGTGATTTTTTTTTTTTTTTTCTTTTTGAGGCAGGGTCTCCTTGTGGCCCCAGCTGTCCTGGAACTCACTATGTAGACCAGGCTGGCCTCAAACTCACAGAGATCTTCCTGCCTCTGCCTCCCAAGTGCTGGGGATTAAAGGCATGTGCCAGGTGATTTTTATCAGCTCTAAGGATTTTCTGGAGGTTTCAGGGTCTTTTATGTATAGAATCATATCCTCTATAAATAAGGATACTTTCACTTCTTGCTTTCCAATTTGCATCCCCTTTATCTCATTTGCTTGTCAGTACTGTAGCTAAGACTTCAAGTACTATATTGAACAAGAATGGAGAGAGTGGACATACTTGTTCTTGATATTAATGGGAATTCTTTGAGTTTTTCTCCATTTAGTATGATGTTGGTTGTGGGCTTGTTGTATATTGACTTTTTTATATTGAGGTATATCCCCTGTATTTCTAGATTTTCCATGAATTTTATTATGAATGAATGTTGGATTTTGTCAAAGGCCTTTTTCTGTATCTGATGAGATGTTCATGTGAATTCTGGCCTTGAGTCTGTTTATGTGGTAAAACACATTTATTGACTCACCTGTATTGAATTACCCCTGCATCTCAGGAATGTAACCAACGTTTTAATGCTGTATATTATTTTGGATGTGTTCATTAGTGAGATTAGCCTACAATTTACTTTTTGGGGGATGAGGAGCTCTTCATCTGGTTTTGGTATTAGAGTAACACTGACTTCATAGAGAGAATTTATTTATTTTTTTTGTATTTTACAAGTAATTTGAGCATTGGTATTAGTTCTTTGAAGATTTGGTAGTGTTCTTTGCTGTGACTACCTGCTCTGGGATTCTTTTCAGTTGGGAGATTTTAATTGCTGCATCTGTCTCATTGTTTTTTATGAGTCTATTTAAATTACTTATGTAATTTTGATCTAACTTCGTTAGGATGTACATATAAAGAAATATATCAATTTCTCTTTTTGGTCTTTTTTGAGGCAGGGTCTCCCTGTGGCCCCAGCTGTCCTAGAACTCGCTATGTAGACCAGGCTGGCCTTGAACTCACAGAGATCTGCCTGCCTCTGCCTCCTGAGTGTTGGGATGAAAGGCATGTGCCACCATCCCTGGCCATCAATTTCTTTTAAATTTTCTAATTTATCAAAATATAGAGTTCTGAAAAATGCCTTACTGTTTGCTAAACTTTCTCAGGGTTTGTTGTAATATTTCCATTTTCATCTGAGTCTGTTAAATTTGGTCCTCTCTCTTTCACTTAATTTGGCTAACAGTTTGTCAATCCTTTCAAAGACCCATCTCTTCATTTCCTGTTCTATTGTATTGTTCTCTTTATTTCTATTTCATTAATTTTGGCCTTGATTTTATTTACTCTCATCTATTCTTTTTAGGTTTTGTTTGTTCTTGGTTTTTCAAGGCCTTCAGATGCATTATTAATTTATGTATATGAGATGTTTCTAATTTTCTGGTTCAGGCACTGAATGCTATAAATTTTCCTCATAAAATTGCCTTCATTGTGTCCCATAGGTTCTGATATGCTGTGTTTTGATTTTCATTCAATTCTAGGAATTTTGATTTTCATTCAATTCTAGGAATTTTAAATTTCCTTCCTGATTTCTTCTGCCATCCAATTTTCACTCAGTATTTTTTTTAAAAATCTTCCATGAGTTTGTCTATTTTACCTATTTTTACTTCTAGTGATACTTTCCTTTCTCATCAGAGAGAATACAGGATACTTGTTCAATTTTTTTTTAATTTCTGGAGATTTGCTTTGTGTCCTAATATGTGGACAATATTGGAGAAAGTTCCATGGGCTGCCAAGAAGAATGTATATCCTTTGGTGTTTAGGTGATATTTTCTGTAGATATCTGTTAGGGCCATGGGATTTATGGTGTTATTTAACTCTTTTTAATTTTTGTCTTGTTGAACAGTCTATTGGTGACAGTAGGGTATGGATCCCACCTGTAATCATTTTGTTGGTGTTAATAAGTGATTTTCATTTTAATAAAGTTTCTTTTCTGAAATTGGGTGTGTTTGTGGTACTTATATGTTTAGTGTTGTAATATATTCTTGATGGATTTTTTCCTTTAAAAAGTAGGAAGTGACCTTCCCTCTCTCTTCTGACCAGTTTTTGTTTGAAGGTTATTTTTATCCGATAGCCTGATTGTTTCTTAGCTTCATTTCTTTGGAATATGTTTTGCCATCTTTTTGGCACCTTTTTGGCATCTTTTTGGCACTTAAGGTGGTGTCAATCATTGTTGCTAAGGTACCTTTCTTGGAGGCAGTAAATCAATGAATACTGTTTTTAATCCAGTCATTTTTTTTGTATTACTTTTATTAGGCAACTGAGACCATTAATATTGAAACTTATTATTGCCAATGTTTATTAATTCCTGCTGTGTTTATGTTGTAGTTCTGTTTTCTTAAACTGGTTTTGGTTAACCATTCTGGAATCATTTATTTATTCTCTGTGCCCTGTTGAGGGTGTTTAATCTTCTCTTCAGACTAATATATTTCTTCCAGCTTTCTCTGTATAGCTGGTTTCCTGGACATAAGTTCCTTAAATCTGTTTTTATCTTAGAAATTTTTCCTTTCTCCAATATCAATGGATAGTGATGCTGGGTATAGTAGTCAAGACTGAAATCTGAGTTCTTTCATGATTTGGTTCAAGCTTTTCTGGCTTTTATAATCTTCTTGAAAAGTCAGCTGTTACTCTAAGGAAACTGCCTTTAATGCGGTTTTATCTTTCTCACAGCTTTCAATATTCTTTCTTGTTCTGTGCATTTAGAGCTTTGACTACTTATGATATGAGGAATTTCTTTTTTGGCTTTTCTATTTGGTATTCTGTGTATGTCTTTCATCTTTATAGGTGTCTCCCTAGTTTGAGAAATTTTCTTTCATGATTTTATTTAAAATATTATGTGTGCCTTTAGCCTGTGTTTCTTTGTCCTTTTTCTATGCCTATTATTCATAGTCTTGGTCTTTTTACAATGTCCCAGAGGTCCTGCATATTCCATTCCTGGGTTATTTTATAGTTGATGTTTTCATTGATTCAACCATCCATTGCCCTAAGCTTGTCTTCAAGGTGCTATATTCTCTGTTCCATTTCCTCCACTTCTTTTCTGCTTCTTTTTTTCTGTGTGTTTTGTTTGAGCTCCTGAGAGCTTTTTAAAATTTCATTCTTTATTTCAGTTTGATTTCTCTTCAGAGATTCCCTTTACTGAATTCTAATTTCATGTTTTGAATTGTTTTGATTATTTCATTCAACTCTGTTTTCAAGGTCTTCATTCAGTCTTTTACTCATATCTTCTTTGAGTTACTCAAACATGTTTATAATTGGTATTTTGAAATCATTGACTTCCACATCCATTAGATTGCTATAGTTGACATATCATCTTGGTTATTCATGTTGTGGTTGTCTTTCTTCAATGTGACCTAGGCATCTGAACTTGTGCCATTAGAGGTGTTTATTGGTATGGGTAAATGATCTTGTCTTGTTGAATGGTTGTTTGAATGTTTGTTGTTTCCTTGCCTTGTCACGTTATGGTCCAGCTTTGTAGTGTTGTGTTCAATTGAGGCCACATAATGTTGATATGCAAATAGGGCATAAGAAGTGAACTCAGTTAAGCTAGAAATAAATGCAACTTTTGAGTTGAAGTTCCAGGGTTGACACCACATGGTCCTGGAACAGCAAGGTGGGCTGGGTGATTGCCAGGTTGAACAGACTGATTGATAGGTGAGGCTGGGAAAGCTCATTGGGTTACAATGTTCTTAATAACCTGAGCATGTCTGGGAGCGGAGATGTTGTATTGCAAGGAGGGAATAATTTGTAGGAAACATTTTAATCACCATGGCAAGTTTGGGAAAGCTCCCAGATCTGAGGGCAGGCAAGAATTTTAGCAGATCCAAGATGGCAGAGTGCAAGGAGATGTGAAAAAAGGAAGCTAACCTAGGCAGGACTTAGAAACCTCCCAGACCTTGGAGTGGCTAAGGGTTCTAACAAAGATAAGATGACAGGGCACAGGAAGATGTGGGAAAAGGAACATACCACAGCAGGTCTGGAAAAGCCCACAGGGGTGCAAAAGGGTCCTGGCAGAGTCAATATGCTAGAGCTCGAGGAGGTATGGGAGAGAAAACTCACCATCGCAAGTCTAGGAAAGATTACAGGTCTGGGGGCTCAGGGGTCCTAACAGAGCTGGAACAGTGAGGTGCATGAATATGTCAGCTGTACAGATTTAATAAAATAATAAAAATAAATAAAATATATTGACAAGTGAATCCTTTAAAAAAAATCCTCAATGTTGCAACTTAAGATAGTGATACAAATAATGGAAGGAATGAAAAGCATTGTGTATAAATAGGTATTAATTGTTCTGCTTTTCTATTAAAATACAATGTTTTCATCATTTCAGATTTGGAGTTTGGGGGCTGGAGAGATAGCTCAGTGGTTAGCAGTACTGACTGCTTTTACAGAGGACCTGGGTTTGTTCCCAGTATCTACATGATGGCCAACAACTATTCATAACTCCAGTTTTAGAGTATCCAATACCCTTTTCTGACCTCTGTGGGCATTGCACAACACAGATGCACTAGCATATATGTAGGCAATATACTCAAACATATAAAATAAAAATAGTAAGTAAAATATTTTAAAATTTGGCTACTATATGGCAAATGATGTCCATGCCTTAATAAATAAACAAACTTTCTCTTAGCATTCATTTCAGTCCAGACATGACCTGAAATGATGAGAACATGCTCCTTCAGGGAACCCTCTAGGAACTATAGTCTTGAGGAAAAGTTTCCTTCATTCTTTTATTGAAACAGCATATCCAGCATGAAATGGGGAAGCAAAAGTCAGACCCTTATCTTGTCATAGAATTTTATCCTTTCTTATCCCTAGACCAAGACCAACACACATACACACAACCATAAACAGATGTTACCAATTGAATCCCATGGATTGTTAGCAACAGAATTGGGATTCTCTTCATATCTCCCTTGATTTCAAGGGGAAAATCAGAGCTTATAATAATTTTTATATTCACCATATACACACACCATGTATACATTATTCTAGGTCAAAGGCAAGAAAGGTTCATAAGGAATCAAAGGTACGTTTAGGTTATCAGAGGACCTCAAGGCTCAGTTAACTTGTTTACACTATAAACTAGCTAATACAAGATTAAGTTTTTGATTGAAAGGTTAGGTAAATGTCATTTGTCCAAAATATGCCCATGTTTTAAAAGTCCTTCCTACAAAAAAAATAGATTTTTTTCATGTTATTTTCATTTTAGAAGGAATTTTATCTTTGAAAATGATTGTCCAATGCATCATTTCATGTATATTAGCATAAAACAGATATTTCTTTTTAAAAATATAACAATAATTGAACAATTTGTAGAACATATTTTAGCTCTCAGTATAGCCTTTTCTGATATAGAAAACTGATAGCAGGCTCTGAATTGTAGTTATTTGGTTGGAATATCTTGCTCCCACTGGGACCATGTTTAAGGACTTGTTATTTAATCTGTCTGTGCCTCAGTTCCCCCTCTTTGAAAAATGGTATATTAGCAGAATCGCTAAAGGTTATAAGAATTCAATAAGCAGCTAAGGAGAGGGTACTTCTTATAACCATCACCATCTTTATGGTTTTCCAAAACATTTGACTAGCTGTTCTAGTCTTATAACTTATTTAAAATTTCTGAAAAATAATAAATGAACCCAATATGTTTTAATAAAAATATAGGCAAACAAGCTAAATAAATAGGAAGAAAGGAAAGAAAACTCAGAGAAACATAATTGGGCACTTTTAAAATGGTTAAGTTAATGTTTTCAAAAGTATTAATGTTTTTGTGTTAAAATAGAAATTGAGACTTTCTCTCTATATGTCAGGTGAAGTATTTTTATATCAAAATAATCTGAGGCTATGATGAAAGATAAAATTGGTGCTATTAGAACATCCATGTGGCCTAATAATTTTAAAGTATCAATTATTTAAGAAAAAAAGTTGACTCAAGATTTATGGTACAATTAATCTTCCTTAAAAAACATGGAATTATGAAAATTATATTTCTTTTCCATACATATGTGGTAAATAAAATAATGAGGGCCGTGTTTGTAGCAGATGGGAGCACAGTAAAATTGGTACTTGTGTAGATGTCTCAATTAAAAGTAAATGCTACTGCTTCCATTTTTTTTCTTCATTACTAAATGAGGTGTTATTCACAATTTAAACTATAATTGAAATCTCCTAGCTAAATACTTCATTTCCTAAATATAAAATTCTCAAACACATAAATGAACTGACATTTTAAATCCATCTCAATTAAGTCTTCAAGTAATTAGTGTTCAAAGCAAAGTATGAACAGACTTACCATAAACTTGCCTTATTGTCTCTATTTTAATAAATGGTGTATTCGTTTCACTCTTAAAACTTTTTATAGAAAACGCACATATATTAAGAAAAGATAAATTGGCGCTAGAGAAATAGCTCAGAAGTTAAGAGCACTGGTTGTTCTTGCAGAGAACCCAGGTTCGGTTTCCAGCACACACATGGCAGCTAACAACCATTGCTAGCTCCAGTTCCAGGGTATCTGTCATTTTCTTCAGGTCTCCATGGTCATCGTACACATGTAATATATATAATGAATCTATAGTGCAATTTAGTGATTTTTCTCCTAAGATTGTCACTTTGTGTGTGTGTGTGTGTGTGTGTGTGTGTGTGCATGTGTGTGCCTGGGTCTGGGTCTGGGTCTGGGTCTGTGTGTGTGTTTGTCTGTGCGCATATATCTCTGAGTTTGTTCCTGCTACCTTTAGTATCAGATGATAAAATTTTCATTTTTTATATTCATTGTTTATCCAAAAATTTAAATTCAAATCAAATCGAAATTTATTTGTGTACCTTTTATCTGGTAAATTTTTTTGTGTGTTTTCTTTGCATATACGTTTTCAGATATTTTGTATTTCTTACCTAGATACATTTGATTTGCATATACATTTTCAGATATTTTGTTTTTCTCACCTAGATACATTTGATATGTTGTAAAATTTTCATTTAACTTTTAATTACTTTAGTATAGTGTTCAAAAATTTTTTAAAAGGAAATAAAGTTAATGCTTATTTATGGGTGAAAAAGTCACTTAAGTGACAATTTTAAAAGACTTGAAGACTTCAAGTTATTAAGGTCACATCTATTCCTATTGGGAGGAAAAACAATAGATTATTAACATTGAGAATGTAAGGACAAAGATTTTAGAAGGTAATGATGAATCACAGTTGTCTTAGAACTTGGTAGAATATCCTTTTTATCAAAATTAAAGTATAAAAAGTGAATTTATTTCCATCTTATAAGGAATAGTCTTATGAAAAATAACTTAAAAGAGGAAAATTATAGAGGAATGCCTCTACTTTTCCAATTCCATCATGATTCAATTCTTTTATACTCCCAATTTTCTCATATATAGTACGTTTATATAAAGAATCTAATTGCTAAATGAAATATTTGATGACTTCTACAAAACAAATTAAGACAGTTTTCAAATGAACATCTGGTAGACTGTTCATCTCAGATAAAGTTTAATTCAAGATTCACGTAATTCACCAACATGATGGTGCTTATAAGCACAAAAAGTATATTCTTGAAGTATAGTGTTTAATGCTACAGGTATTTTATTGCTTGTAGTTGATATTTTTATCTACCTAAAAAGAAAATCAATTTTAGATAAAATATTTTAAAAGACACACAAATGTTACTCTATTTTCATTTCCTTTAAGCATTATAAATTTTATTGATCAGTGATAAAATTTTAGAAAAAATATAATTTAAATCATGCTGTATCTCTAAAAATACTATTGGAAAGGCCTTGTCATATACAGCAACAACTATAGAAGCTTTTCATAATTGCAGAACATGGTAAGAATTATCAATGGCCCTTATTAGAAAGCTAAACAAATGAGAGTATACTTGGGATCACAGGAGGTTATTGAAAGTGATTTCAATAAGTTACAAGTTGGTATGGCTTAAGAAAAGGTAGAAATCTGAATGGTTGTTCATTTTATTCAGTGGAACTCCATAGAAGAGTCCACAATTTACCTAATTAGTAAAAGGAAATTAAGTTCTTCTTTTGGAAACAATATTTAGTGAGGTAAAATAAAATAAAATGAAAATTTAGCTAATAAACACAATTATTTTAAATAGAAAATTGACAACTGTTTCATTAGCGGATATTATAACGTTTAAAAAATAAATTGTTTTCATTGCAATCCTCAAAATATATGACAGTATCTTGCATAATGATATGGCCCATTATCCTGATTTTAATACTATACATTGTATATATGTATTGAAATGTCACAATGCTTCCCACAAATGTGTATGCTTATTAAGTAATTAGAAATAACATCTATTTTCAATTTATTTAAAAGAGCACATAGTGTCCTACCACAAATAAACTTTCACACCCATGTTTATTGCTGCCCTAATCAATGTAGAATGAAATGGAACTAACCTAGATGTCTACCAACAGCTGAATGGGTAAAGAACATGTGGCACATATACACAATGGAATCTTTTTTAGCTTAGAAATAAAGAAATTATGAAAACATCTGGAAAATGGATGGATCTGGAAAGCATTATGTTTGTCCACAATTGAGAACACATGTTCAAAACACGTTTTCTCTTATACAGAGTTTCTAGCTAGTAACGTATGCATGCATGCCTATAAATGGGTGTAAATGTGGTTAAAGCCTAAAAAACTAGAAAGGAGGCTAATACAGGACAAAAAGTTGTGGTGAGAATCCTGGAGGGGAAATCAAAAGGACATATAGGTCATGAGAGACTTAGGAGACTGCAGTACCAGCCCTAAGGTTTAAAAGGACTGGAGGAAATGAGGGAGAGGAGAATCTATGAAAACACACTTTTTTAGGGAAATCTGTAATAAAATCTATCCATAAATGAAGTATCAAAGGAAAAATGCATATATTTCACAAAATAGAAATTACAATACATATAATATATGCATACAGTTATATAAAATGTAAAAAATAAATAGCATACACAAAATAATATAAAATCAACACACTGTTGATACAAACAAAAATATAATAATAATCAATATAAACATTTAAATTGAAATAAATAATTTGATTAAGAGACACAAAGATAGAAGCTGTACATGAAACATATTTCGTAGTTAACAAGTCTGAGCCTAAAAGACAAAGCACTGGCAGCAACTTGACAGTTTACAAACCTTGTAAACAGTTGGAGCCTGAACAACTGAAAAGCACAAAAAATCAAATATAAAAGTATGCAAAGTATACAAATTGGCAATTCACATAGCATAATAAGCATGAAGAGTGTTTAATATAATCAATTATTGAAAATTAAAGTGAAACACATTCTATTTTTATGTATCATCTTAATTAAACCTTAGTGTAGGGTTGTTGAGAGTATGGAAAACCATGGAGCAATCACATATTCTGTGTGAGATATTTCGATGTTTTTTGAAGAGAAAATTTAATTTTTTAAGACTTTAAATACACATATATTTTCACTAATTCTTCTAGTAATTTATTCAAAGAATAATCAGTTGTATACCAACAGGTAGTTATATAAAAACAGTGTATTATTTAAAATGTCTAAATATTGGAAACTATCTAAGGATATAATTCATTTAATGTCAAGATATCTACATTAGTTTTAAAATTTATTGTAAGTTTTTATTTATTTTTAAAATAATACTTAGGCATAAAAATTATACACATTACTGAGAGATACCATGTAATGTCTGAATACATATATATGAAAAATTTTAATATTTTTAATGTTAAAAACATGTATCTCCTTTAACATTTCCCTAATATTTATGCTGAAAACATTTTAAAATCTTTTCTTCTAGCTTCTTCAAATATATACAACATTATTATTATCTGTAGTTGTCCTATGATACACACTAGGATCTTCTCCTGTTGTGTACCTGTAGCTTGGCACAAGTTAATCAACGTTTCCCATGTGCACCCCACAGTGACAGTTAACCACATTCTAATTTGATGAGACCAAAGGTTTTGATTTCACATGATTGATGTCATACAGCACTTGGGTTTTCATATCTTTCTTATTTCCTTTAGTAATGATCTCCAGTTCAACTTATGTTGTCATAAATAATCAGAGTTTCTTCTTTATTATGCATAGTGCACGATTGTGTCTCTGTTCTTTATTTTCTTCATCCTTTCACTAGTTACTGGAGACATATGTTGTTCCCATATGTTGGCTACTGTGCACAGCACTGCAATAAACATGGACGTTAAGATGTCTCTTTGACACATTCATTTAATTTACTTTGGATACATACCCCCTAGTACGGTTTCAGAACCATAAAATTATTCTTCTGATTTTTCAAAGAACGACAATAGTTTTCTCCATAATGACTGTGCTAATTTTCATTCCCACTAAGAATATGAAAATTTTTTACCAGCATCAGTTATATCCTGTGTTGGATAGTAACTATTCTTGCGGAAATGAGGTGACATCTCATTGTAGATTATGTTTACATTTAGTTTAGCTCCAGTGGGGTACAGATGATGTCAGCCATTTCTTCATATTCTTCTTGGCCATTTGTGTGTTTTTTTTTAGAAATGTTTACTTATGTATGTTGTATTTTAAATCAGGTTATCCAATTTAACATTTTGCTATTGTATTTTCTGAGTTCCTACATGTTTTGGATATTAACCCTTTGTCAGGTCACATTTAGAAAGTATTTTATTCTATTTTCCACAAGTGCTCTTCATTCTGAAGAGTGATCCTTTTGTTGAAGTTTTTTTAGTTAGACAGAATCACATTTGTCATTTTTTCCTGTGCTTTTGTGAGATCTTGTTCAAAATATCCTTGCCCATCCCAACATCTGAAGTGTTTGCTCAGTGCTGTACGCACACACTGAGACAGACAGGAGGTGATCCATCTCTAGGATTGAATCTTCTGGCTTGGGAATTTGAATTTTCCAGCATTCAAAACTGTGTAAAATACATATCTATCGTGTGAACCATACTGTTCATGATAATTCATTACAGCTTTCCGAGGGAACCCATGGAAAGCTTTGTTAATTCTCTGTCATACTGGGGACAGTCCTGTGTAGTCCTGATTCCCATGCACAGAGGTTCCCTTTTATCACTGCCTTCTCTCCCTTTGTCAAGATGGTTACATACTTAGTCGTCATTTTACATTTTTGTTTGCTTGTTTTTGAATTTGTTTTTATTTTATGTGTATGAGTATTTACCTGTATATATGTCATGTCAGTGCACCAGTGCTGTGCAGTGCTCAGAGAGGGCAGAAGAGGGCAGTTCATTGCCCTGTAGGTGCTGGGTACTGAGCCCAGGTCCTTTGCAAGGGCATCCAGTGCTCTTAACTGCTGAGCCGCCTCTCCAGCTTCATCATTCTTACATTTTTAATAGTAATTGCATTGATTGCTTTGATTCTTAAACTAGATTGCCAATGTTAGTACAAACAATCATGATGTATTATTAATTTCTATTTTTAGAAAAATAATTTATTGAGAATTTCATACATGCATATAAAGTGCTTTGATCAAATCCATGCCCACTCCCTCCCCTCCAACTCCTCCCATATCTCCCCATCACTTTTTCTGCTAATTTCATGTACTCCTTCTTTGATTTATTATTATTTTATGGGGCTTTTGTCTACTCTAAAATTCCCCCCCTCTGAAGAGGTAACCCTAAAAACTTTTAAGGATTAGACAAGAACACCACACACAGAGGCACCCGTTTTCATAAAATAAACCCAATTAAATCTGAAATCACAGGGCTGGGGAGATGACTCAGTGGTTAAGAATACTGACTGCTCTTGCAGAAGACCTGGGTTTGAATCCCAGCACCCACATGGTGGCTAACAGCCATCTGTATCTTCAGTTCCAGGGGATCCAACTCCATCTTCTGTCCTCAGTGGGTACTTCAGGACATGGGTGCACTTACATAGATGCAGGCAATACACTCATACACATAAAATAAAAATAAATAAATCAAAATTAAAAATCACATATTGATGCTGCTCAGGAATAGTAGGTGATTTTAATACCCCACTGTCACCAACTGACAGGACAACCAGGCAAAAACTAAATAGAGAAATCCTGGAGTTAACTGGTCTTATAAATCAATGGATCTAATCGGCATCTACAGAATACTTCACTAAAACACCAAAGAATGTACTTGCTTCTCAGGAACAACAACAACAACAATGACAAAAAACAAACAAACAAACAAACAAAAAACACCTAAAAAGAGTAGACAGGTGAAGATAAATAAAATTAAGGCTGAAATTAATGAAATAGAAAAAAAGAAAACGGTACAAAGAACCAATGAAATAAATAGTTGGTTCATTAAAAAGAAAAAGGTTGTCTAACCTTCAGGCAAATTAACCAAAAAAAAAAAAAAAAAAAAGAGAAAGTAGACCCAAATTAACAAACTCAGAGATGAACAAAGGAAACATTACAACACATCATGAGGTAATTCATGGTTTTCATCTTAAATGAAGCCAGGCGTGGTGGTGCACGCCTTTAATCCCAGCACTCAGGAGGCAGAGGCAGGTGGATCTCTGTGAGTTCAAGGCCAGCCTGGTCTTGACTTCCAGGCCAGCTGGGGCTACAGAGAGACATCCTATCTCAAACACACACACACACACACACACACACACACACACACACACACACACACACAAAGTCTTATGGGTAAGATCTAAAGTTGATTTTCAAACGAATTACATAAAACAACCCAGAAAACCCCAATATGATAATTAATAAATGTCAAAGCATATAGTAACTAACCTTCCTGGAATTAAGAGAGGGTGAGGTAGATGCTGAAACTAATTAATTAATGGAAAGTAGAAAGCCCAGAATAATTCAAGCATCTATGTAGCTAATTCATATACTAAATTATAGCAACATTTCCTATTATTAGAGTAAGAGTGGTTTAGTCACCAAATGATTCTGGGAAAATAAGAAATTAAATATGTTTTATAAAACTAATTTTTTTTGTGAATAAGAAAATAAAATTTCAGGTGAATTATTTTAAAATTTAATGCTTTAAAGCATTCACTTATTTTTAAAAAAATATTTTATTATTTTTATTTTGTGTGTAGGAGTGTATTGCCTGCACCTGTGTCATGCAATGCTCTCAGAGGATATAGGAGGGTATCAAACCCCTGGAACTGGAGTTATGGATGGTTGTTAGCCCCCATGTGGGTGCTGGGATTTGATCCTAGGTCTTCGGCAAGAGCAGCCAGTGCCCTTAATGGCTGAACCATCTCTCCAGCACCAGCATCCACTTCTTTTAACTGCTTTGTACTGAATTCCACTATCCACTCAAGTTTATATGCTGAAACATCAACACACACTGTAACTGTATTTGGATATAAAGTTTTGAGGGTAGTAAACGTGGAAAAAGATCAAGAGAGACTGGGTTCTGTTCAGTCTTGGAGTAGAAGAGAGGTTTTTCTACACATAGGCATTGTCCTAGGCCAGGTGAGGGAGTTCATAGTGCAGTGGGAAGGGGGTCTTTAGCTCGAAAGAGAGCCCCTTCAAGAAGCAAATACACTGGAATCTGGATCCTGGAGGTTCAGTCTCAAGAACTACAAGAAATAAATTTCAGCTGTTTAAGTCATGCAGGCTAACATATTTTGTTATGGCACCTTGAACTAATACAGTAATGTTAAACTCTGTCAATCTCATCATAAAAAAACTGAAGTCCGTCTGGCCGGGCATGGTGGCACATGCCTTTAATCCCAGCACTTGGGAGGCAGAGGCAGGCAGATCTCTGTGAGTTTGAAACCAGTTTGGTCTCCACAGGGAATCGAGGCCAGCTCCGGCTACAGGGAGATCCTGTCTCAAAAACAAACAAACAAACAAAAACTGAAGTCCATTCCTGGCATTGAACTTTTTATTTACCAGTTTGTGGTGTCTGATAAGGGCATTCTCCCCATAATTGGGTAAGTCCATTTCAACTTTTTTTATATTGTATGTGTGTATGTTTTGTGAAGTTTTGAGAAGCATTAGTAAATTTCCATAAGACCCTTTCAAAAGCCCTTTAATGTTAGTTATCCCTCCTCATACTCCCTCCCAGGCCCCATCCCATTTATTTCTTCTTATTCCATTATTCCCTTTTCCCTCTTTATATTATTGCCTTCTACACCCCCTCTTCTAACCCACTCCCAGTCCTAGTTTCTTGATGCCTCTCAACTTTCCAATTGAAACACAGATCTAATGATTCAAAACTAGCATCTAGGTATGAGAGAAAACGGGATGCTTTTCTTTCTGGGTCTGGGTTGCTTCACTCAGCATAATTGTCTCCAGTTTCAGCTGTGTATCTGCAAATTTCATAGTTTTATTTTTCTTAAGAGCTGATTATTAGTCCATTGTATAAATGTGTCATACTTTCATTGTCCATTTGTCAACTGATGGACATCAAGGTTTCCATTTCCTGGCTATCGTGAATAGAGCAACACTGAACATAGACAAACAGGAATCTCTGTTGTAGGATGGAGAGTTCTTCGGGTACTTGCCAGAGAGTGATGTGGCTGGATCATGTAAGGTGATATTGCTGGATCATTTATTTGTGGCTTTTTGAGGTATCTCCACGCTGATTTTCATACTGGCTGTACCATTTTTCAGAAAAGGTGCCTCTTGCAGCAGATGACAATTAACACAGAGAACCATAAATGAAAAGAATAAGATATCATAGAATACTCAGCCCTGAATGGCACATCTAAATTAAGCCTCTGACACACAAGTCTCAGAGATCACTGTGGAAAGGAGAGCAGAAAGATTGTAAAAGTCAGAGGTTGTGGGTGACTACAAGGTGACAGTGTTTTCCAGCCAGCAGAAACTCAAGTTACATATATGAGCACAAGCAACTGTGAAAGCATTTACAAGACCTTCGCAAGCTCAATCCGGACAGAATCCCTCATAAAGGAGAGGAGTCGAGCAACACACCGCGAACCTAGGTGAGGAACAATTGGCAACTGATAGTTCCTGGGAAAGGGAGGGTCTGTTTCCTTCAGGGTGTAATGCTGGCTACGGGAGGTTGGCCATGTTCCAGGGGATGAATCCACTCTATAGAGCATTTGTTATCACAAATTAGGCTCAGTAGACCCTAAAAATTAATAATAGACGGCATGAAGTTGTGTGTGTGGAGGTGGGGTGGGGATAAAAAGGTGGGAGTGATGATGGTGGAGGAGGTCTGAATATGACCAAATACGTTGAATGAAATTCTCAAAGAATCAAACTGTATATAATCTGTACATTAGGCCTGGAGCGATGGCTCAGTAGTTGACTACTGGCTGCTCTTACATAGGACTCAAATTCAGTTGCCAGAACCCACATGGCAGCTAACAACTGTTTTTTTAACTTCAGTTCCAGGGGATCTGCCACCCTCTTCTGGCCTTCATGGGAATTGCACACAGGTGGTGCCTTTACACCCCTACACAGAAAACACTTGACCACATAAATCAACATATTTTTTTAAAGAAATAAAATCAATAAATAAAAACTTCATCAGTTCTACAGATTTTTAAAAAAGATTTATTGTGGGCTGGAGAGATGGCTCAGCAATTACGGACACCGACTGTTCTTGCATAAGACCAGGGTTTGAATCCCAGCACCCACTACATGGCAGCTAACAACTGTTTGTAACTCCAGTTCCACGGTATCTGACAGCCTCTTTTGTTCTTCATGGGTATTGTATGACACGGGGGCAATTACATACATGCAGACAATACATGCATACACATAAAATAAAAAAAAAATTTAAAGATTTATTTTATTTTATGCATAAGAGTAATTGCTTGCATGTATGTATGTACATAACATACATGCCTGGTGACTGTGGAGGACAGAACTGGAGTTACAGGCAGTTGTGAACTCTCATAGGATTTCTGGAAACCAAACTCTGGTAGGGCAACAAGGGCTCTTGACCAGTAAGCCTTCTCTTTAGCCTGTGTGCTACAGATTTGTTTGCTTGGAATATATACTTATTAAGCCTCTGTGTCTTAGGAATCCCCATATCACAGGGAAAAAGAGAAGTGGAAATGTGGTAAAAATACTGTGTGATGGAGCTTTACAAATCAATAAGAAAATCATGAATAATTCAAAAAGAAAGTAGAAAAATAATATTAACAGAAAATTTTCTAGAGCTCAAGTGACTGATAAACAGAAGAAATGATGCTTAACTTTGTTAATGACCAACATAACGCATAAGGGGATAATGAAAGCATGTATCTTCATCATCAAGTTAGTGAAAATTAAGGCCTGTTGGTTTCTAGTGTTGATCAGGTTGTAAACAATACAGCATTCTCTTGTTTCAAGAATCAGGGGTTCTGTAAGCAACCTGGCTACATCTATCACAATTTAAAGTGCATCTCTCACTTTTCTAGTCGTGCCCCATTCAAAGTATATCAGAAGTGCTTTTATTATATACAGACATGCAGGCAGTCTTGTAGTATTAAAGATCAGAGAAGAGTCAATAAGACTGTCTCTTAAATAAAATTTAAATATATGGACAAAAAGAGACTTCCTCAAACATGTCTATAGATCTTATCCAAGTCTCTGGCCTGGAATGTGTTGTAATTTCCTGTGGGTCTCTCTCCTGGTAACTACTATCTCTGCTGATGCCTGAGTGCTTAGCACACTGGCAAACTTCCATTTTTCATGAGGGTAAGACCTAGACCTCAAATAGACTGATTTTATACTTAAATACTGGAATAATATTTCTGGGAATATGGTAAACACTCCTGAGCCTCCTAAGCCACTTTATAGTCCATTATTTTATATTCTAAAAATATTTTGGGAATTCTGCCAATACCCTTTGATAAGAAGCTAATTAACAATGAATGAATACAGTCAATAGAGATATTGTTATATAAGCAAACAGAACAGATCTCACTCAGTCTAATGCTAGGCTGTGTCTTTTATTATAAAACATATGTCTCAATTAAATTTTCATGTGATGTAGTACACATGGATTTTCTAGGATAAACAGCAATGCTTCAGAAAAGCAAGCCTTAAAACAGCGTGCTAGTAAGCCCCAAGACAGCAAGTCGATAGAAGGGTCAAGGAAAACAAGGAATTTCTAGACAAGGACAGCATATTAACCTTAAATGTGCATGCATTCACATTTATAAATTTAGCTGAAATCAATTTCTGTCTAATCTCTTTTAACTATATCCTGATAACATGAAATCATAAATATCTTTTCAAGCCCTCTAATTTGACGTTGCAATGATGTAAATTTAGTTCAGAGTAGCCTTTATTATATCCTACGTGACAAGATTATAAATTTGGACAAGTTGACTATCATTTGGTCTATCCCAGAGCCTTGTGTTAGTGATATTCACACTGCTGATAAAATTGTGGGCTCCTTTTGGTTTTTGTTTATATAAGCAAATCTTTTCAATTCCTTTCTTCTAAATTTAGATATAACTTACAACCATAATAATGTTTAATATGCTCACAATTTTGTAGGATTACCACAAAGCAATTCCAGAAGATTCCACTATCCTAAAGAGAAATCCATTAGCAATCACTCCCCATTAACGGTCCACCACACTAATCCCTGGTAACCAACAATCAAAACTGTGTATGTATACGCTCATTTACTTTGGACATTTTATTAAATACAATTGTGTAATATATGTCCTTGTCTTTTTCAAATGAGTATAATATTTCAAAGTCTATCCACACTGTAGCAGTAATCAATAGTTTATTTCCTTTTAAGGTTGAACAATATTCCATTGCATGGGTGGATCATATTTTGTTTATCAATCTTTTTAATAAATGTTTGAGTTTTTTTTTTTTTTACTTTTTGGGCTATTAGGAATAATGCTAAAACAAACATTTGTGTAGATAAGTGCTCTTAATTTGTTTGGCTTACATTGAAATGGAACCCGTGGGTCACATGTTAATTGGGTTCCCATGCCTCCCTTTCTCATTTCTTTCTCCTGTGTTTTTCTTTCCCTTCCCTTTCTTTCCTTTCTCTTTCTCGCTTCGTTTCTTCCTTACTTTCCTTTTTCTTCTTTCATTTCTTTGTTTTCTACATCCTGAGCCCAGCCTTTTGATGACTAAGTGAGCATCCACCTTCTCTAAGATTGTTTTCAAAAGCATTGCACCATTTCACATTCCCAAGGCAAAGTACAAAGGTTCAGCCTTTCCATATCCTCGCTAGCACATGGTATTGTCTGTCTTCTTTTTTATTACCTCCCTCTGATTTTTAATTACTTGATAAAATAAAAATCCAGTTACTCCATTAGGACACCCTCTTCTATCAGGACATGTATTTAAGAGAACTTATTGAAAACTCTTCTCTTAATTATTCCTTATTTTAAGTATGAAATAGTTTGACCTTGCTATATTCATTTTGGATGGTCTATACTTCATTTAGATAACACAACTGAAGGATGAAATTAAATTGTTTGAATGTGCTACAGCTTCTCAAATTTATCACTCATCTTCATATGTCACACAGGAGGAACTGATTATTCTGAAAGAATTGTAGAATAGCAAAGCTGTAGGTATTAATTCTCAATCTGCAGAGGTTTCCCATGTGACATTCAACAAGTTATGTAGATTGTTCTTTGCTTCCGTTTTCATACCAATGAAAACAGAAAAAATACAATACAAGTGAAATGAAATTTATATAAGAATAATGTAAGTACATTGTTTCCTACTGATACGTAACTGATTATCACAATGTCTGTAAGTGGGTTCAACAAAAGAAATTATTATCTACGGTTCTGTAAGTTAGTATCCTGGCTAGAATCTCACAGCTGTAAAGCCAGAGCATCAATCCTTTCTAGGATATGGGCAACATCTTTTCTCTTGCTTTTTCTACCTTTTAAATGCCCCCAGCATTCCTTGGCTAGTAACCTGCTTCTGGAAAGCCAGCAAATGGCAAATGCAGGTAGAATTCTCCATATGTTTTACACTTCCCTGTACAGAAAAAAAAAAAAAAGAGCAAACATAAGAGAAAACTCTATACTTGTGAGGACTCTATTTGAGTAAACTTGTTCAAATCAACTGGAACAAAACTACTCTACCTGGATGTCCTTGTAGTGATTAACCTTAATTGTCAACTTGGAACTTACCATGGAAACATACCTATGGATGTTTCTATACTTTCAGAGGCTTAAGTCAGTAGGGAGGATCCACTCTGAATATGAGTGTTACCATCCCATAGGCTGGGGAGCCAAAGAGAACAAAAGGCTAGCTGAGTACCATCGTCATCCCTCTGTGTTTCCTAACTGAGGATGCAATGTGACCAGCTGCCTGCCTCACACTCCAGCTGCCAAGCCTTCCCTGCCACGATGGGCAATCATCCCAAACTGGCCAAGACAAACCCTTCCTTCCTTACATTGCTTTATTCATAGGCTTTGTCACAATAGTGAGAAAAGTTGCTGCACACTCCTTATTCTTACTTACAGTGTCCCTTTGCCGTGTAAGGAATCATATTCTCAGGATCTGATGATACCACTGGGAGCATATTTGGAGTGATAGTGTTTTGTTTTGTTTTTATTGGTTTAAGATTTATTTTACTTTTATGTGTGTGTATACTTTAATGTACGCACATATGTGTAGGTGACTGCAGAAACCAGAAGAGGGGTCTGGATCCCATGGAACTGGAGTTGTAGGCCATTGTTAACTGCCTGGCATGGGTGCTGGAAGTAACCACTGAGCCATCTCTCCAGCCGTCATGGGACCAGTATTTTTACACAATCATCAAAGCTTTATTCGACATACCATGTGCAATTGTAGAAATTTCTCTCCTCCATATCTTCTAGGTTTAAAGGGTGCTGGTTAAAATTAAATGCTGATTATCTTCAAACAGCAGCCACAACAGCCGTCACAAGTCGGCCACCACTTATAAACCTCATGTAATGCTGGAAAATAAGGTACCTCATTGGTAGAGGCTAGCACCAAAGAAAATCATTTTACTCATCACTTTGGAAGTGCAAACATTTGTGTTAAGGTTATCTTTTCTAAGGGCACAATCTTCTTTTGTCTTAAGAAATGAATTTTAAAACTAAATTTGGTCAGTTTTTTATTACTTTTTGTTTCTTTGAAAATTCCATTATAAATTTTCGGAATGGGAGCTTATATCTAATCCTTAAAAGATTTTAGGCTTACCTCTTCAGAAGGGGGAATGTTGAGGGGGGGAGGGAGTGAGTATGGATTTGATCAAAACACCTTATATGCATGTATGAAATTCTCAATAAAATTTTTGTAAAAATTTTTTAAAATGGCAATTATTCTTGGGTTTCTCCCTAAAATTTTGGTCAAGAAAGGCATGGAACTTTCAGTCCAGTGTCATCCAATTGTCAGAAATAACCCATTGTTTATTCAAAAATCGTTATACAAAAATCTTGTTTTTCCCATTTTGTGGGCATGCCTTAAATACTCTCAAAGATTTGTCAATGTTTGCCAATTTCAAAATATGTTCTGGTAGAAATTCAGGCAGAGATATTTTAAGCAAATCTTAATTAAGAATCATTTCTATCTTAATGATCAAAATATAGCTTGTGAAAGTTGATATTTAATGATGGTATGGTTCATTTATATAACACCATTTCCTGAGAAAATTCTCACAGATAGGCACATAGTGTAGGTCTGTGTTGGATATTGCGACGTGGAGTTGGGCACATATACTCTGACTTTCTTGGTAGGGTTAAGAAGGAGAGCTGTGTATTTACCTTGAGCTTGTCACATCACAAAGAAAAGGTTTGTTTTACTTTAGTGAGAGCAGAGCACAAGGGATGAACTGACAAGGACAAGCATGAGGCTACAGGTCAAGTTCTGTTTGCCTCTGAAATCACTGTCCTTGGATGGCATTGTCTCTGCTGCTGACCGCCTGTAAAATGGATTAAGCATCTGCTCTCTTAGGAAAAAAAAAGAAGTATGGGGGTTGGAGACATGGTTCAGTGGATAAGAGCACTGACTGCTCTTACAGAGGACCTGGGTTCGATTCCCAGCACCCACATGGTGGCTACGAACCATCCTTAACTCCAGTTCCAGGGGAATCTAAGCCCTCTTCTGACCACCGTGTCATTACGTGACACAGGTGCACTCACACACATGCAGACAATACACTCATACACATAAAATAAAAATAATAATAAATAAATAAAATATTAAAAATACATTTAAAAAAAGAAAAAAAAGGAAGTAATCATCCTCATCTCATGTAAATTAACAAAAGTTTCTGTCACTGACTGAGTTTCTGATACATTTCATTCAAAGTCCCAAATCAAATAAAGGAGAGAAAAACCATAGTAATGATGTATTTTATTGAAAGAGTGGAGTTAATGGCACAGTGATCCAGAACTTAGGCAGGAGATGTGTAGAATTAATGGCACAGTCATCAAGAATTTAGTCAGTAGATGCATGATCTTTTGCTCAGTGTCTTTTCTATTGGTTATTGTCAATCTACATTTTTAAAAAATTTTTTGTGACATGGTCTCACTATGTAACCCTGGCTGGCCTGGAACTCACTATGTAGACGAGGTCAACCTTGAACTCACAGTGTTCCACTTACCTCTGTCTCCTAACTATAAGGATTAAAGATATGCCACCACACCCAGCCTGCTAACCTACTTTTAATAGAAGTGAGTAAAATATGGGAAAAAGCAAGGAAAAGCCTTCACTACAAGTATAAGCACAAAATGCTACTAATATTTTGATCTATTTTTTAACTTCTCTGCAAAATTCTTTTACTTGTAATTTTTTCAAGTTTCCAGAATATTTATGAGGAGAGGAAATAAATTCCCTCATGCACTTAACCCCAATGTGTTGCATTTACCATGCCAGTTGAACTCTTCTTCAAAAAAGTGCATGCATACACCACACATCTGTTTTTGCATGAATAGTCATTACACAGATATGTAGAAGCTACTCTGTGAAATACTTGGGGGCCACTGAGACACATCGTGTCTTTACAGGTGAATAAAGCCAAGTGTGGAGGCAAGATCTTGAATACTGTTACCTTAGCTGACCTAAAGTTCATATTTAAATCTTCCCAATGGTCTCACTTGAACTTTTTATGGTCATTTTTCTTATCCACGTCACAGGTAGCGTGTATATCATGTATAGTCAGTCTCCATCATTTGTCAGAGCACCTCAGGAATGTGATTCTGTAGACTGTCCCTTGGAATAAGTTTGGGGTTTATTTGTGATTCGGTTGAGTAAGCCTATTTTCTAAGATTCCCACAGAATCCCTTCACCCTTCTTATTTCTCTTATGTGCAATCACATTATGGCACTTTTTTCCAACATTAACATTATGAATTGACCTAAGATATCGGTTTGTTTCTCTTTTCCATTATAAAATTTTTTTACATTTATTATTAATATCTATTTGTGGTTAGGTAATTTTAGAAAGCATAGATCTTTTATTCCTCACAAAATTTTATCAGTTAATTTTAGCAAACATTGATGATTGTTACTTCTCTTCAGTTAATTTTTTCTCTAATTTTTCTGGCATCCCATTTGTGAGATTTATGACTTTCTGTTTTTTATTCATCTATGTGTTTGTGTATGTTCATTCATACTCAGGGATTCCTGGTTTACCCAGTGAAGTATGTTTTTAAATGTTCAATCTTATTATCATAATTATGTTCAAAATGACACAGATTTGGCCATGGAAACTTCTGCAGTACTTTGGTTAATAATCATTATTCATTCGGCATTATATTAACTTATGATGCAAAGCCTTCCAGAATTATGTTGAATTTCCTAGACTTGATGTCAATTTTTAATTCAGCGAATCTGAATTCCTTTAAGGTGAGAACGCTATTCTGAAATCAGTCTAGCAGTTTGCCATCCTCATTCCTGATGGCATGCCATCTCCTCTGGACCTACTACAACAGAACTAGACACTACACTCATTACATACATAGACATTACAGCTGTCTGTATAATATGTCTATATATTTACTAACTGTGAGGTCATATGGTTTATATTCCAGTGTCATAGGGGCATTATAGTGTGTTCTCTTTCCATTTGTAACACCCTTGTGCTATATAATTTTTTATTAACGGTTAGAAAAGAAAGTAGTATTGTATGTATATATGAAGATGTTCTTATGGTATTTGCCCTTTAAAAATACCCAATTCTGTGATTTCTAGTGTATTCACTGTTATCCTTTATAACATTTCTAACCACACCTCCCAGATCTCAAATCCATAAGCAGTCACTCTATTTATTCTCTTACATCTTCTAGTTTACATGCATCTGCTTTATCTTTTTGCTTATTTTGATTTCATATAAATGGATCTTGGTGTCTGGTGTCTTTCAGTTAACACAATCTTTTTAAGCTTTATCCATTTTGGAGCACAAATCAGGTTTCATTTAATTTTGTATCTGAATAGTTCTCCATTTTGGGCATACACCATGCATTTGTGCATCACCTGCATTCATGTACACACACACACACACACACACACACACACACACAAGTAATTTAAAAAGAAAATAATATCACTTTTTAAAAAGAAAGACATTTTAGAGCAGATCAAGGAGAAACTTCACTGAGCAGCTCCTCACATCTCTACCTTGGCTCCCAGGTGAAGAACAGGCAAAGAATCTATGTACTATGCATGGCATTACTGTAGTTACTTAAGAATATTTGAAGTCGATTCTATTAGAATGAAATTGGTATGAAAATATGAAAATTCTTCTCCTGCTGAATGTCTATCCATATATCTCCAAAACTATCAATCATCTATCTATCATCTATTACTCTAGCTACTATCTCTCCTGTCTTTCTAGTCCTTTATTTATTGGCTTCGAAGTAAAAGTATATTTGAATGTGAAAATCATCTTTCTAATCTATCATCTATCTATCCTCTATCTATCTATCCATCTATCATCTATGTAGCTAGCTATTATCTATTTATCTATCTATCATATATCTCTCTGTTTATCATTTATTTAGCTAGCTATCATCTATCTATCATCTATCTATCTATCTATCTATCTATCTATCTATCTATCTATCTATCTATCTATCATCTATATGTGGCTATTTGTTTGTTCACAGTTTGGTGCTGCTGCTATAGTAATGAATATGTTGCAACTTTGAGCTGTAATATTTTTGGAGCTAAGGCATGTGGCTAACATCAGAAAAGCTGGTAATAGCACACTAAGTGGTTACCCTTATGCTTTGGCTCATTTCCCTGGTCTAAATACAGAAAGCAAGTCCTTTAAAGGATAAGTAAAAACATGTTGACTTCAGGAAACTTTCCGTGGATGCTCTTCTTATCAGCCATGTTTATTCTCTTGCCTATTTATATTCCCACTGAAGCACAAATGCCACAGCTTTGAAATGAATCCTTAAAATACATGGGAGGTTCACCCAAACTTGACTTTACACATAAAAATATGGGCAGATTTATCAGATAAAGGCAAATTCATATCATTTCCTAAATAAACAATCAGCACTCTCCAAAATCAGATGAAATCTAGTTCTTAAATTTGAAAAACTGTACAATTGTCTATAAGTAATAATTATATCTAAAAGAACTTTTGGAACAATTTTTGAATTTAGATTATCCTCTGGAGTGAGATTTTGAAAAGAAGTAGTAGAAAAAAAGATGTAGAAGAACAGGAACATTGCTGGAGGAAGAATATCTATCTCAAATATTAAAAAATTACATTTAAATCATTTTTGTTTTAATCATAACATTTATCAAACCAGGAAGGATTGTGTTTCAATAATTACTTTGAGTTATTATCAGTAGTTTATAATGCTATATCTCCCATGTAAAAAGAGTGAAGATGTCTAGCAGTATTTATTTAATATGAAAATTACTGTAATAAACTGACAAATAAAACATCATGCAGCTAGATTAAGATCGCTACTAAAACAAACACTTATCCAGTCTCCAGACTCAAGGAAAAGAAGTCAAATTATCCCTATTTGCATATGATATATTATACATAAGAGATTTCAAAATTCCATGAGAAAACTTTTAGAAATGGTCAACATTTTCAGCAAATTGGCAGGAAACAAAATCAACTTACAAAAATTGTTTGCTTTCTATACATCAGAAGCAAGAATGCTGATAAAGATCATGGAAACACTCCCATTTACAATGGCTTCAAAACATATCTAGGAGTAAATGTAACCAAGGAGAAGAAAGACATCTACTATGAAAACTTCAAATCTCTGAAGACTGTAGGTGCCCAGTTTGTGCTCTTTCTCTTTCATTGTTCAAAAGTGCTAGTCACTAAATTTCTTCTATTCTTTTATTACTGCCTTCAGAAATTGACTGGCATTCTCCCAAGTCATGACCAAGAGGAGAGATGCTACAAAAACAATTTTGTAGCAGAAGCAGCAGTTATGGGCTACGTAGGCCATCATAAGGCCTTTTCATCTAGGATCACAGAGACTTGAAGAGACTGTAAGAGTGTGGTATGCAGGCTCCAGTGCATGGACCCACATTGAAGGACATTAGGGGACACAAATTAGACTTTCCATGTAAGAGAGTACATTAAAATGGTTGGGGTTGGTAAGGGGAGGTGCAGATAGGGGAGGAGATAGAAACACAATAAAAATATATTGCATAAAAAATCACAAAAATTCAATTAAAAAAAGAATGTAATATGTCATGAAGGACATTCCAGTTGCCCAGAAAACTAATGGGACTTTTTTTCTTCAATATATATTTTTATTAAATTTTTGTGCATTTCATACAACATATATTAACCATATTTAGACTCCCTCTTCTATCTGCACCACCCTATAGTCTACACACCAGATTTCATGCATTCTATCATATATGTTAAGGACTATCGAGTCAAGTTTCTGATGCAAGAAAATAAATACATGGAATTCTTTAGATCTTTTTACTGTAATATCTACTCCGTATCTGCCACAGCCAATTAGAATACAGTGGGTATAATTCTGTGCTGTTACTACCAGTTTTTCTGCATGTGAAGATAGATCGCAAAGAGAAGTCGTGACCAGCTCTGTTCAGAAAACTTAATTATATGCTTCTACATGGACTGTGACTCCTCCGAAGAGGCAGTGTGTCCAAATTTGTTCACCACGCCCGGCTGTACATATGAGTTTTTTAAAAGGCAGAATGAGAAAAATAACTAAGAAATGAGTTCACAGATCTGACAACCCAGGAATATTGCAAATTAGTATCTGATTCTTAATTTTATGAGTCTGAATGAAAGTATTTTAAGGAAAAATCTTTTGGATTCATGTCTATCCAAAGTTCTGAAAACTTTACTTTCACTGACTTAGAGAAAGGAAATGTTAGTTAATTTGAAATCTACTCCAAGAGCATAAAGTTAAAGACAAGGGATGCTGGGGATAATTTCTAAGAGATATAATTCCAATGTTTTTTGTTTTTGTTTATTGTGTTTTTTATTTTATTTATTTATCTATTTTATATTATTTTATTTATTTATCTATTTTATATTTTTGGAAGGACATGAGAGATGACACAAGATTAAGAGCACTAGTTGCTCTTATAGAGGATCTGGGTTCAGTTCTCAGCTCACACATAGCAGCTAACAACTATCTGTAACTCCAGTTCTAGTTAGCCAATCACCTTCTTCTGGCTTCTATAGGCATTTCATGCATGTAGTGCACTTACATACATGCAGACAAAACATGCATACACATAAATAGTAAAAAAAATTTGAAAAAATATTTAGACATCTGTCATCCATTTTTGTTATTTCTAGATTTATCATTTTCTTAAGTGTGAACAGATTCTGAAAATATTAATGGAGGAAGAAAGGTTAGAGAAAAAGTATATTCTCTATGCAAATATATTTTAAGTATCACAAAAAGAATGAACCCTTTAAATGAAAGAAGCAATTCAAACAAACAGAAATCTTGATTGAAAGCAAAACATGAACAAGTACATTTTACTTCCTCTCTATATAAGAAACATTATGGTTTCTTTGTTTCAGGTTAATTTATATTAGACAATTATTTCACACATTTATGGGGTACTCTGTGATATGTATACAATGTATAATGATCAGTCCAGGGTAACTGACATATTATCACCTCCAACATTTATAATTTCCTTGTGTTGGCTACATTTAAAGCATTCAAACTCTTATTCTACAAGTAACTTTGAAATAAACAATTAATTACTTTCAGCCAAAATTATCCTGCTGTAATATAGGGCATTCGTTGTTATTTCTCCTGTCTTTGTGGACACCTGCACTCATTAGCCATCTTCTCTACATTCCCCACATACATCATTCTCAGGCTTTGGTACCCACTGTTGACTTTTGTAGGGACAACTTTTTGGTTTCCACATATAAGTGAGGCCATAAGAAGAAAATCACTTCTTCCTTTAAAATTGTTCAAAGCATATAAAATAAGAATGTTGTAAATTCAAATAATCATTAATAATTAATTAGAAATTGTTTCTTTTAGGTGTTTTAGTTATGTATTTATATCTTCCATTGTTTTATTACTTCTGGAGTGCAGATTTTCAGGTAATAATTACTGTTTGTTTTCTATCTTGTTTTAAAACATTTAAGAGGTTATTTAAGGCAGCAGAACAATAATCCTATGATGGAGCCATTCCCACACATTGTAACATAACTGAGACTGCAGTATAGTTCTGTAAAATAAATAGAATATGTGAATGGGCTGGAAGAATCTGACTGCTTTAGAGATCTTAGATAAAATAAACTTTTACTCTGTGCAGATGAAACAGAAGACAATGTTTTTTGGACAGGTATGGCAACTGAATCCACCATGCTGAGGATGTCCTGCAGATAGTGGAACTTTCTAGTATAAAATTCAAGAAACTTGGCTGTGGATGTTGCTCAGGATAGAGTGCTTGCCTAGTATACACAAAGCCTAGGGTTTAATTTCCAGCATGTTGTTCAAAAACATACTCAGCTCTGGTGTATATACTTGTAGTCCCAGACGTTTGGAAGTCAATGCAGGAAAATCAGAAATTCAAGATCATTTTCTACTACATAGGAGTCTGTGGTCATCCAGGACATATAAGACCTTGTCTGAAAAATAAGGTTTGCCCCACCAGGTCCAGAGACCCAGGTAGGATGCCTGAACTCCACCCCACATAAACTCAAAACCCCAGCACCACTTGCCAGAGAAAACTATCACCTCCTTTCCCTCTCCATCCATTTGGATTGCTCTAGATCCCAGCCAAGTCCCTCTCAGTGGCTCTTCAGTAACCCCAAGTGTCTCAGAGACCCAGGTTGGCTGCCTTTACCCCCATTCCATCGCTCTAAAGGAATACCACTATTTTCCAGTGAATATCATCTCCTTCCAGCCCCACTCATTCACTTTAGGATTCCACAGATCCCAGTCCAATTCCCACCAGAGACTTCTCCAACTTCAACATCTTACCATAAATGATTGCTTTCATCAT
>NW_008340854.1:760977-765455 GCF_000622305.1 Nannospalax galili
AAGTGAAATATTTGCATAATAAAAATTTAGAGACATTGGAGAAATTGAAGAAGATACCAGAAGATGGAAAGGCTTCCTGTGCTTTTGTGTCAGTAGGACCAATATTGTAAAAGTGGCCACCTAACACAAACAGTGCACAGATTCAACAAAATTCCCATTAAAATTCTGTGCATGATGGCACATGCCTTTAATCCCAGCACTCAGGAGTCAGAGGCAGGCAGATCTCTGTGAGTTCAAGTCCAGCCTGGTCTACAAAGTGAGTTCCAGGACAGCTGGAGCTACAGGAAGATCCTATCTCAAAAAGATAAAAAAAAAAAAAAAAAAATTCCAACACAATTCTTCAACTAGATGTAAAAAAAATAACCTCAAATTTCATATGGAGACACACAAAAAAGCTTAGGCTAGCCAAAACAACCTCAAACAATTAAAGAACTGAATAGCATAAACATTAAGACCAAGGACTGAAGAATGGGACCTTAAGAAAATAAAATGCTTCTGTACTTCTAAGGTCACAATTAATTTTGTAGAACCCCGAGACCCTCTTCATTCACCTGCCATCCCCCAATCCCTCCAGACCCCCACTAATTGATCTTTTAGCTTCTGTAAAATGCTTGGCTGCTGCTTTAGACATGCCTAGACATACCCTTGCATGCCCTGACCCCCTCCTGCTATTCCCCACCCCCCTCCCAGGAAACTATAGATTAAGCAAGCCCAAGCATAAAAACTGCCCTATAAGGTAAAAAAAGAGACTCCTGGCCCCACAGGTAACAGCACATTCCACAGCCCTGAGAATAGCACCTACCAATAAGAAACTTACAGGGCTGCATCTTATACATCCAATCGGTTTAAAATTATGTCGGCGCACGCAGGCTCCTTGAACCAACCAAAATGTATCTTCAGTATCCCCATGCTCTCTTTGTCTAAAACCTATAAAAGTCTCCACTCTCCCTTACTCTGGGCTCTCAGCACGGATCCGTTGAGTTGGTGAGGTCTGAGAGCCCGAGCTTAAGCCCGAATAAACCATAAACCTTTGCTTTTGCATTTTGGTGTGTTGGGTCCTCGGTGGTCTTTTTAGGGTCCAGTGGATGGGGTACAACAATTTGAGTGAAGAGGCAACTTATAGCATGGGAAAAAGTCTTTACCAGCTATGTATCTGACAGATGGTAAGCATGTAGATTATACAAAGAACTAAAACAATTGAACATCAAAACCCAACAACTCAATTAAAAATTGGGGGAAAGAACTTAGCAGAGAGTTCTGAAATGATGAAACACAAATGGCTGAGAAAAACTTTCAGTATTTTTAGCCATCAAAAAAATAAAAATTAAAACTAAGATTTGATCTTATCCCTGGCAGAATGACTAAGATCCAGAAAAAAAAAAAAATGATGGTAAATGCTGGCAAGGATGTAGCGAAAGGGGAACACTTATTCACTGCTTGTGGGAGTGCAAATCAGTGCAGCCATTATGGAAATCAGTGTGAAATTCTCAAATAGCTGATCATAGATCTCCCACATAACCCAGATATATCAATCTTGGGCATAAACCCAAAGGACTCTATATCCTACTACAGAGAAACCTGATCAACCAAGTTCACACCTACTCTATTCACAATAGCCAGGAAATGGAAACTGCCCACATGTTTATTAACAGATGAATGGATAAGGAAATTATGGTACATTTTGAACTTTGTGTTGATTTCTCCATTGTTCCTAATTGTCTTTCCTGGTTTTAATGTACTGGTCCCACCTTTCTGGTCTAGCTGTTTGTATTTTTGTTTCAAGGTATAAAATATTTGTCATTTCATAAAGAGCTAAGTGTAGGGACATTGTTTTGTAGAACAGTTACAAATTTGAAGGGAATCAAAATTCATTGCTAGACAGATAAAGTTTATAATATAGTGTCATAGCTATGCATTTTATTTATTTATAAATCAAAGCAAATGGAGCTGAAGATGTGTAGCTCAGCAATAGAATGCTTGATTATCAAGCACAAGGTCTCGAGTTCCATCCCAAGCATTGCAAAAAATAGTTTTAAATGGCATAATTTGAAATTTTCAACCTGTCCCATAAACATGAAAAGATTTAGCAGTAAATGGGAGTCATATAGCATCTTTGTGGCATGTGCAGTAGACACAAGCAGGATACTGTGTGAGCATCCAAGTTGCATCTTTGGCTTAACCCATGGTATTAGGGAGTGCACGTGTAGATTGAATGACCTAATGATGATATCCTGGTTCTCATTCAACTGCAAGTTCTCTTGGTAAGTTAGAACCCACAACCTGACAGCCACTGCTATAGGCTTTTTCAAATACAAAAATTCATTTTCAAATATAATGTATTTTTCCACCCACTGAAGCCACAAACATGTTAGGATCTACTTGAGGTAAAGAAACCTTTTGTTCCTAAGTATCCTAAGTTGAAAAGTAAGAAAAAACAAACAAAACAAAACCAAAACCTTCATCATTAGAGTTACTGAAAGTTGACCAGCTGTTTTATAAGTGCCTTTTCCTTAGGAGAGAACTTATTTTCTTATTCAGGAAAAACTTTTTTAGGCATGAAAAGGTTGTGCTTTAAGTTATTACATATATAGAAAAAAGAGAATGAGATGAAAAACAAAACTAAAAACAAATACCTTGATTTGCAAAATCAAGAAATTGTAGGATTTGATGGGAGGTGCAATGGATTAGAAGATTCAGGAACTAAAGAGAAGCACATTGGAAAAACCATCTAAAATAGTAATTTCCTACCTGGCTGCACAATAGAATTAACAAAAGGAACTTAAAAAATATTCATTTCTTGGTTTTACATCTTAAGGATTTTAATTTACTTAGTCAGAATGGGGCCTGCATAATAAGATTTTCATAAAGTTTCTCCACTGATTCTAATTCTCAGCCAGGAAAGAGAACATAGCCTTCTCCCTGGAGGGAGACTACTGGGGAGGATGGAAGTAAGAAATTTCCAGTTGTGGGAAGAGGAGCGAGGTAATATTCAGGTTTAAATTCTTTCCTTCTCTGTCTTTTCAGTTGTCCTTTGCTAAAGTTCTGTTTTCTGCTGAGTTGTGCCTTGTATTTATGGGTTTGGGAAATGGGAATGAGAGTTCAACCTTAGTCCCCAAGATAAGGGGCAACTGCCAAGAATGCAACAGGAATTCTGCAAAGGTCAGCCTTAAGGAGCCAGAGAATGTGAGAAGTTATGTGCATCTCAAACATCTTATGGGAATAAAAAGTGCATTTCAGAACATTAGATAAAATATCTGTAAAATATTTGAACCAGGACTTTTTCTTTTAGAAACTTTATCTTCAGGAAAATCTTTCTTTAAAAATCTTTTTTATTTGTTCTTTGAGAATGTTGTACTTATATATAATTACTTTGATCGCATCCACCCTCACGTTTCCCTTCAACTCTTCCCAAGCACCCACCATATTTTCTCACAACTTCATGTTCTTTGTTAATTATTTTATCACCCATTGAATGTAATTAATGCTCCCAGTATGTGCATGGGTGTGGGCCACTGAAGCATGGGCAACCTGCCAGAGGCCACACACTTGAAGAAAACCAACTCTCCCTGCGCTGCCAGCAGCCAACTGTAATTAAAGCACCTCAGCCCCTCTCCTCTCTATATTGGAATTTTGACTGGCTTGAACTGGTGCAGGTCTTGTACAGGCAATGATATAGATAAACAATATGCGTTATAAAATTATTACTATATTGCTCATAACTAATAAATGAGAATTAATTAAAATGTCCAACCAGAGGACAGGTGTTAAATTACAAATCAATCACAAGAAGAAATGTTCTGTATTACGAATGTTTTTATTCATATCTATATTAACAAATTTATATATAGTTTTATTATATTATTTGGATATGAAAAAAATACTTTTATTTTATTTTATTCAGCTCTTGGGATTGAACCCAGGGTCCTGACCTGGTTAAACTTCAGTTGTTAGCTTGACACACCTGTGAAGAGGGAACTTCAGTTGAAGCATTTAATGCACCAGATTGACCTGTGGCTGTTAAGGTTCAGATAGCCCCGCCCCTCACCAACAGGGCCTTATGAACCTAATATGAAACAAATACTTTTATTTTATTTTATTCAGCTCTTGGGATTGAACCCAGGGTCCTGACCTGGTTAAACTTCAGTTGTTAGCTTGACACACCTGTGAAGAGGGAACTTCAGTTGAAGCATTTAATGCACCAGATTGACCTGTGGCTGTTAAGGTTCAGATAGCCCCGCCCCTCACCAACAGGGCCTTATGAACCTAGCAAACCCCTGAGAAAAGGGAACCAAGTTGATACGCACCCTGGTCTTTGAAGTCAAGAGAAGCAGACTTTTCTCCACTGTTTGGCCAACACAGCAGGCTTCCCCTTTGACCTCTAAAGAGGGCAGGTTTTAACAGTTCCGCCCTATCATTTCCCCCTCCCAACTTTAAAAAATGTACATCTTCCCTCCTTCTGCAGGAAGCAGAAGCCTCCC
>NW_008340854.1:765934-767850 GCF_000622305.1 Nannospalax galili
CTCGGGCATCTTGCCCCCTTCCCCCCTCTTTTGCCATGGACAGGGCAAGGTATGCTGTATTCCATCCTTTTTCCTGTCTTTATCCTCTTCCACTGCCTTTCTTCCTCACTTTACTCTGGATGATTTCTGATAGTGTTCAATCCAACACATATGAATGCTCTGTATCCTTCTCCTCTCTCTCCCCCTCCCATACTAAAGCTTTCTGCTCCCTGCTGTGTGCCTGCCTGCCAGCCCGCCACATGTCTGACCTTCTATGCATGCTTTAAACCTGCATGACCCCAAGGCTTTTTTTTTCCTTCTTGCTATTCACCCCCTCTAGGCAGCTGTCAAGAGCCAAGATTGCCAGATTGCCTGCCCTGGAAATATTTTTCTTTAACATTCTAATGAAATGAAGTTTCCAGCTGGGTCCATTCTTAAATTCTCTTATAAATTTGGCTAAAAACCGTTTAGAGGACCCTTTCTCCCCATTTTGACCCAACTAGCCTAAACCTGCTGGACAACTTTGCTAAGCATTTAAACAATTTCAGACGGCTTGCCCCATTGACAGACAAAAAAAAAGCCTTTTTTTTTTTCTCCTAAACTTTTTCTCAGGCAAAGGGGTTCAGAATTTTGATCTTTGGCCCTCTTGGGCATCAAGCAAGCAGTGCTCAGGTGCCTAATTTTCTAACTGGACCTAACCATTTTAAATTTCACTATACATAAAAAGTCACAGGCACTGATTGGGCGAGTCATGTGCTTTCAGACCAACAACCACTGATTTATGTGCCCTATTCCTTCTGCTTCCCCCATGAGTTTCCTTTCCAGCATAGCTTGTGTCTAGAAATTAAGAGATCCTGAGAACTTGCTACAATGGTTGGTAAGAAACATGGATTTCTTTGATTTGTTGATGGTACTTTCTTCTTTTATATCAGGCTTAATCTACCTGCACCAGGGGTGCCTAGGATTCTCTTGTAATTTATTTTTGTTTTCATTTCTTTATGATGTCATAGATTAAACAATACATTTCTAGTTCAGAGTAAAGGAATAATGCCAGATTTACACAACAGGAGTTTAAATTTTAACATTGTTAAGGGCCTGTTTCTAAAGGGGAGTGCTTTGAGTTTTAATGTCTTCTATGGTATATTTACTGTTTTTTTAAGTCTCTTAAAAGTTTTTTTAAAGTTTTTACATTGTTTGACATATTTATGGATATTTTAAAAGGACTAATTTTATGTTTTGACATTGCATGACATCTTTATCTGGTAATATTAAAGAATTATTTTGGATTTTAACATTTTTATATGGTATTTGCTAATTTCTAATAATGACTATTTTAAATTCTTACTGTTTTACATAGTATATTTGTTAGTTTCTAAAGGGAACTTAAAGTTTTTCTAGCCGTTTGCCTTCAAGGTGAAAAGGGAGCTGACACATTGTGATGACTAGACCTGTGAAGCACATGGAAATTTGCTGTACTCCAGGGCCAAAACCTTGCAAGAGACAAGCCACTACCAACACATAGTTACAACAATGAGAGGTAAAAAGTAATAGTCTACTTGAATGAGAGGCTTGAGAGGCCATGTTTACTGGTCTTAACTCCTCTCCTTTCTACATTGTGATTCTAAGCCTATTTTTCTCTGGAATAGAGTTATTTCCCTCTCTGGTGCTCAGATGCTCTATGCTTGCTTGTGTTCCTGCCCCACCATTCCCTGAGTGCTTTCTAGTTATAATGTCAGGGTAATATTAATTATATTGGTAAATTGTCATGTGCTGTTTGAGCTCACTGAGACGCAAACTCTGAAGATGGGATTGACCTTCCCACTTTAGACTTATACCTATTGTCTCAAAATATGTTCTCCAAGACTTTTCCAGGTTCAAGCTGGCCCCTTGACCCTGTGACAAGGAGAACAACAAAACAGCCTAAGAGTAAAGGCACT
>NW_008340854.1:767965-773855 GCF_000622305.1 Nannospalax galili
TAGAGTTATTTCCCTCTCTGATACTCAGATGCTCTATGTTTGCTTATGTTCCTGCCCCTTCATTCCCTGAGTGCTTTCTAGTTATAATGTCAGGGTAATATTAATTATATTGGTAAACTGTCACGTGCTGTTTGAGCTCACTGAGACACTGACTCTGGAGATGGGATTGGCCTTCTCATTTCAGACTCATGCTTATTATCTCAAGATGTGTTCTCCAATAAAACAGCCCAAGAGTAAAGGCACTATGCAGTCGAGAACAGCTAAGGTGTAAATTAATTTCAACAGATGGTTATTACTGTATGTAATGAACTAGCTAATGGAATTATTTTCAGTATGATTTAGACTTTATTTATTCTTAACCTAAACTGTTAATGTTTCCTTTTGTCTTTCCTGCCTCCTACAAGGTTTTATTAACTTCCTTCAGTTATTTAGCTCTTAAAAAGGAAAACGATGCTACCTCAAATCTATACAGAAACTTAACTCTTTTTTTAGACTACTAATTACCTGTACAAAATGACATCTAAGCAGGTTGGGGAAAATCCTACTTGTTAAATACCTTTTTTGGTTTTAGTTTACTTTCACTGTGTTTTAAGATGTATTTCATTTTGTTTGTCTATTTCAAAGGTATTTTAGTTTATAAACCAACCATATTCTCAACAAAGACTATATAACTATGTATATACAGTCAACATAAATTTATGTTTCTTGACATTAATTTACTTGGTATCATATTAATTATTTAAAATCTCATACGAACTAAAAATGTTAAATTAACAACAAAATATTTTTACAGGCCAAAATATTCTCTCTTTAATCTACAACATTGTTCCTGGTACTAAAATATATAAATTAATTTTAAGTGCCTCTCTCCCTATCTCTCTCTCCCTCTGTTTCTCTCTGTCTCTGTCTCTCTGTCTATCTCTCTCTGTCTCTCTGTCTCTGTCTCTCTCTCGCCATTGCCCTTCTGGGACTCTATTAAACCTCCACTAAACCACTGCCCTTCTGGGGCTCATCTTCCCTCAGCCTCTACTAAACCTTGGGATCAACTTGTTCCACAAACTTCCCTCCCTTCTGGCTCACTGCATTTTTTCCACTTTTCTCCCATCCCATTCCTTGTACTTTGTCTCCATCTATTGGCTGGTCACGCCACAATTTCATTGGAGGGTTTTCCGCTCCTCGCACTTGCTTTGAAATCACACATGTGTTGGAAAACCCCTTCCTTTCTCTAGATATAGTAGGCTATTTCCAGAGATAGGAACACGCACTACCCCTGTCCAGGACAGGATCTCACCTTTCCTCTCCCTGATGATGTGATTGTGGCATGTTGCCTTCTGGGACTTGGAAATAACTTGAAAACAACTCGAACCTGTGCAACAAAAAGGGATGCTTTCTTTTGGTGCCTCATTCTCCTTGCTCTTGTTTAGCATGCCTGATGCCAAATCTGTTTTCCTCCTACTACCCCCAATCTCTCTCTTACTTGTCTGCTGTACTTTCCTGCCTGGACTCATGATCCTGCCTCCACTCCCTATGGAGAGAGGGTTTTCTTTGTCTCCTGTCTGCTTGATTCTGTCTCTATCTCTTACCCTCTTGATCGGTTCATTCTCTATCTCCTCTTCACTCTGTACTTAATTTGTTGCTATGGGAACCACCCACTCAAAGTCTTGGGGTCTTACACCTCTTGCTTGTCTTCTTAAATCCTTAAAACAACTAGGACTTTTGGATACAATCAGGCCAAAATGCCTGAAGTTCCTGTGTACCACTGCCTGGCCTCAGTACAAGTTAGATAGTAACTCTGTTTGGCCAGACACTGGAACCTTAGAATTCAATATTTAGAAACAATTAGAAAATTTCTGCCATCATAACAATAAGTGGTTTGAATTACCATACATTTGTTCTCCATGCTAATCCCTCCCACTATGCTCCATGTTCTTCCCAACAGCTTCTTCTGGATAAGACAGTTTCACCAGATCCCAACCTGCCAGGGGCCTCTGCCCCTCCTCCTCCTCCCTACCCCTCCACCTAGGCATTTGATCCTGCCATAGCTGATGAATTGTCCCCGATTAGAACCCAACCCCAACCTCCTCCTGCTCCCCAGCCTGAGGCACATCCAAGTCCTCCCCCGACTCGCCCCTCACTATACCCTCCCTTGGCGGCCATTCCAGGACCCAAACCAGCTCCCTTTCCTTCTCTGCCTCGAACTCCCTCTCCACTCCATGATCTTCCCCCTCCCATCTCTGGTGCCACTCTAAGTCTGTCACCCACTCTCCTTCCACTAACTCTCCTCTACTTGAGGAAATCCAAAACCTCAAATACCTCATGGCCAAATATTCCCTATTCTTCCCTATTCTTGCGTCTAGCTCAAATAACCTATTTATCCCTCCTGTTTCTACTTCAATTCCAGAGGCTGCCTCCAATACCCCTGTCTCTGCATCCCCTCATGGACAGGACACCCCTCCCATCTCTCCCACTCTGGCCTCTTCCCAGGACTCCCCTTCTCCCAACCCCTCTCCTATGTCAAACCATACTCCCATACCCAGTCTCAACCCCCTGCCCATGGTATCTTTCCCCTCCATGAAGTGGCATGCATGGACGGGATGGTCAAGGTTCATGTCCCTTTCTCTCTTGGAGATCTATCAAACCTCAAACACAAAATAGGCCCTTTTCCTATTAATCCTACACACCTCATACAAGATTTTAAATACATCACTCACACCTATGATCTATCATGTACTCTCCTGTCCCATGTGTTTCGAGATAGCCCTCAGCACTTTGGACACCCAGCCTGGGATTTAACCTCCTTACACCTTAACCCCTCCGCCATCCTACAATATGTAGATAACCTACTTCTTTGCTCCCCATCTCTTTCAGTCTCCAAGGCCCACACAATCAAACTCCTTAATTTTCTGAGGTACAAGGGATATAGGATATTTTCAGCAAAGACTCACCTTTTTCTCCCTCAAGTCAAGTGTTTGGGGTTCCCTCTCAAACCTACATCCTGCTGTTTAACTATAGATAGCACAAATTACCTAAGGCCTTTAAAGCCCCCCATAACCAAGGAGAAAATTCTATCTTTCCTAGACATTGCAGGGTACCTGCATACCTTGTTTCCTAATTTTTCCCTCTCGGCAAAGCCACTGTAAGAAGCCTCTAAAGGAAACTCCCCTGAGTGTTTTGGCCCCTTAGGGCCTCTTACAGCAGCATTCCATACTATCCCGAAAGTGCTCTTAAAGCCACTGGCTCTGGCTCTCCCCAAACTGAAACGTCCATTTCTTCTCTACACAACTGAAAATAAAGGCCAAGCATTAGGAGTTTTGGGGCAGATGAGGGATTCCACTTTTTCCCTGGTAGCTTCTCTCTCTAAACAGCTTAATACCACCATCTGGGACTGGCAACCTTGTCTCTGTGCTCTGGCCACTACTGCTCTCCTGGCTCAAGAGGGACCTAAGCTCACTTTGGGTCAGCCCATCTCTGTCCTTTCCCCCACCAGCTTAAGTAATCCACAAGTCCCTTGCCAACCTAGCTCCCTCTAAACTACAACTCTTCCATGTCACATTTCTTAAAAACCCCTCACCCACTCTTGATTCCTGCCCTCCTCTCAATCCAGCTTCCTACCTCCCTTCTAGTGAACCACTCACTCACTCACTCACTCACTCACTCACTCACTCACTCATGCTTGGAAACTCTTCAAGAACTTTCCTACCAGGATCCCCTAATTTCCCATATCCCTTACCAAACCCAACTCTAACTTGGTTTATGGATAGAAGTTTAATTGTCACCCCAACAGGGTCCCACAGGCCATAGTATCTCTCACAGATGGTTGTTGAGTCAGGACCCCTACCACGTAGAACCGCATCACAAAAAGCCAAACTTGTGACACTCACTAGGGCCCTAATTTTAGCCAAGGACAACCTCTTCCCCTAACATCCCTCTCTTCTACATGACTATTTACCTGCCTTCACCCACCTAAGGAAACCTGTCAGGGAACATGCTGACCAGATTATTCCCCAGGCTTATGAAGGCCAAATTGACCACCCACTTCAATCTGGAGATCACACCTACCTGTGGGTTCACACCCAACAGAAAGGAGTGAAGGAAACCCTCCAGATACCTTGGTCCTCACCTGGTGATCCTGTCTACCCCAACTGCAGCCAAGCTCTCGGGACAACCTGATTGTATTCACCTCTCCAAATTAAAACTAGCCAAGGAACAGCAAGTACCAGGCCACCAGTATTGGGTCTATAAATTAAAAAACTTTGAACCCCACCTCATCCATTCCCCACTACACCTACTCACTGTGTTTCTATAAATTTAAGATGAGACAAAGATAATATAGAGATAATCTTAAAATTTCTAAAGTTATAGCTTAGTCAACTAGTCTAAGGATGTCTAGTCAAGGTTTATTTAAGGATGTTGCCCAAGCTCTATCTACATAGCACATAGAATTAAAAGTACCAGACTGGTGTAACTAACCTTGTTTGATGTTTAATAGCCAGACTCTAAGGCCTATATTAATCAAGTCAGAGGGACTTAAAGGGACAAATTTTTGTTCCTTGCTCTCCAAGGTCAAACAAGTTTCAGGGAACTATGGAGCATCTCTCAAAATGTCCTGTAACTTTGGTAAGTCACCTGTCCCCTTGTTCTGAGAGGCCATGGAGACCCCAGAAGATGGACTTGAACCAGTGTCCAATCTGCGAAGAAGGTCAACACAGAGGAATCATTTCCCCCATTCTTCCAAGCAAAACCCCGGTCAAGCAGGACCTCTTGACTTATCTTCATTTAGATGGAACTGGTAAAAAAAAAAAAAAAGCCTGAGGAGCCAGGGGCTCCCCCAAGCCCATGTGACCCCTGAGGTCCAAATCCTCATATGACCTTAAGAGTAAAAATAAATTAGTTTATTTGGGCCAACAGTATTGTCTTAAACACCTAAAAGGAAAGTGTAACCAAAAATTAAAGTCATCAGTATATTTTAAGGGTTCAAGGGATTACACAACCCAGACATTAGACTTACGTTCTTATGCTATTTAGACAATTATCTCTCATTAATGATTTTGTTGCTAATAAGACAACGCTACTCAGATGTAAGACTTCAAATCTTGCTTTGCAATGCTGTAGAGCCCACCTACAGCTAAGGGAGGCAACCCACTATTGTTCTAGCCTAAAAAATTAAATGATGGATAAATTTGTTTTCTCTCCTTATCTAGAAGCCTTTGAGAAGTAGCTGATACTGATTCTAGCCACTCCAACAGCTATCAAAATGCCTGAAAACAAATCCTGAGTCCATCACCCTCGAGTTCAGTCCTGGCAGAAGAAAAAAAAAAAGAAGAAGAGCTATTACCTTGGTGTTAACCGTTGCTCCTTGCCTCTTCCGATATTTTCAGAACCAAAATCCAAAAACTAACTCTTACTCTCATACTAATTTTAATCAGTTGTTACTTTCCTTCCCTCCACATGTATTTGAGTGCCTGTCAACCATTGAGGACCCTGTTGAGATATATGAAGAGGGGAATTCCCACTGTCTGATCGACCCCTAATCCAGCCTCCCCCCAACATCAACCCTGTCCAGCAGGCAGTAGCAAGATGACAACGGAACCCCCTATCCTATAACACAAAGGGCTGGAATGTTAAGGTTCAGATAGCCCTGCTGCCTCACCAACAGGGCCTCACTGGCAAGCCCCTAAGAAAAGGGAACCAAGTTGATAAGCACCCTGGTCTTTGAAGTCAAGAGAAGCAGACTTTTCTCCGCTGTTTGGCCAACACAGCAGGCTTCCCCTTTGATCTCTAAAGAGGGCAGGTTTTAACAGTCCCACTCTCCTGCTTTCCCCTGCCCAACTTAAAAAAAAAAATCTGTTATACTAAGTGAAGTAACACAATCTCAGAAAAAAAATCGACA
>NW_008340854.1:775379-781114 GCF_000622305.1 Nannospalax galili
AAACTACTATAAAAAATCAAAAAAAAATATATATCTTCTGCCTTCTGCAGGAAGCAGAAGCCCCCCCCCCTATAAAAAGACCCCTGCTCACAACCCAGGGCAGACATTTTACCTGCTCCAAAGGGAATCTGTCCCATGTGTTCCTTTGCTAATAAACTCTGTTCTGATGGAGTTTTATCTGTGTCCTGGTGCTTTCTTCTGATCAACCAGATTCATCCATAGGCTACTTTACGTATCAGTGGCCACATGTGTGAAGCATTTTTTTAGTTGTTGAGTAATGTGGAAGGGCCCAGCCTATTGTGAGTAGTACCAATCCTGGGCAGGTGGTCCTGAGTTACATAAGAAACCAGGTTGAGCATACAACCCCTGATTGTCTTGAATGTAAGATCCTATTGCTAATTACAGGACATACTTCAACAGAGAACTTAGAGAAAACAAGCTGGAACTGATCTGGAACCCTCCTCCCTGAAGACTAGCTAACATAATATCAGAAGATACTATGCAAACTGTCCAGGGGGAAAAAAAATCAATGATCATATCCAGCTGTGAAGTCTATCAACCACTACAGTGACTGGTCCAGAAAACAATCTCAACAATCTCTACTGGTACAGTAGTGGAACTTTAAAAAAAATAATTAAAATTTTTTTTTTAATTTATTACTTTTACTTTATGTGTATGCATATATTGTCTGCATGTAGATAAGTGTACCCATGTTGTGCAATGCCCAGAGGAGAACAGAAGAGGCTGTTGGATCCCCTGGGACTGGAGTTAAAGTCATTTGTCAGCTGTCATGTTGGTGCTGGGATTCAAACCCTGGTCTCCTGCAAGAACAACCAGTGTTCTTAACCTCTGAGCCATCTCTCCAGCCCCAGTAGTGGCACTTTTATCTTGGGGGTAATCAACAATTGTCTAATTGGACTTATGGCCTGCTCAGTGGAAGGGAACCCATGTATGATACTCTAAACACAGCCAGATAAACAGAGATGGAGAGGTTATAGATCTTAGGAAAAAGACCTATGATTGTCACATCCCTAGACCAAAGTAATTTCTTACTGTATTCTAAATATTTATCCTTATATTAACAGACAAGTGTACCTCTCACCACTCATCAAAGGAGTTTCTTTTTTCAACAGATGGTGACAGTTACAAAGTCCCACAACTTGTCAAACAGAGAATAAGTGGGTGCGAGATAACAGAATCTAAGTGACACATCTGCAATGCAATCTCTATACCTAAGGCTCAGGGAACATATCAGAACAGGGGATGGAAAGAATGTTAATGCATCTTTCTACTCTCACCAGCAAATCTTCCTTATGGAACAGTTGGTGATTAACCCAGAAAGCCATAGCTGGTCAGAGTACAGAGAGTGAGCGCAGAGTGTTTATATTTATATCAAACCTCTGCCACCCAAGACTCAGGGACCATTGTAGAAGCAGAGGTCTTAAAATTGTAAGAGCTAGAGGTGGTTGATAAGTAAAAAGAAACACAATCTTCCAGACAGCTGGGAAGCTACTTATATAAGTTTACAGCAATGGTGATAGCATGCACATGACCTACTCACATTCAACCCAGACAAAATCCCAGCATAGAAGTGGGGAAGGGAGTAGGAAGCCCAAACCTTAGCTGAGGAACTAATAGCAACTGATAACTACTTGGAGAGGGAGAACAGGTTTTCTTTAATTTTGTGATGCTAGATAGGTTAACCAGGTGCCAATGGATGAATGCAAACCAATGGACATTTGGAGACACAAATTTGATTCGATGGGCCTTAATATATATGACAGAGTATAAGAAATCTGACAGGAGGACTATATTAAAGATGCAGATAGGGGATGGGGTCTAAATCAAAACATATTGTATGAAGTCCACAAAAATTCAACTAGAAAGAGGAAGAAAAATTAACGGCAAAAGGGTAAGACATAAACGAGATGGAAACATAAAGTGTGGCTGTAAACAGCTGCCAACTGTGATTTGAACTGGTCTAGAAGAAAGGAACCGAGAGAACAATGAGTCCTGATCCACGGGGCTGTGATTACTTTTGCATTCGTCGCTTGTATACCACAACTAAAGCAATTGCAGTAAGACATTGATACTGAATGAATGTCTCCTTCTTGGAAAACCAGTGCTTCTATGCTTGCCTCTTTGTGTTCCCACAGAAAAGGTGAATGCTATCAATGGACAATGTTCTAGTCTCCTAACATTACCCTTTAATTATATCTCCATCACATTTGACTTTCAGAGCATTTAATGAAATTTTCCCCAAACTGTGTGCTTTGAATAGGAGCGTATCAAATAGAAAAGTAGAAATGCTTTTAATCCATATTACTTAAAATCTTATGTTCCCAGGGCAGACAATAAAAGTTGTCATTTGGATGCCTATTGAATGCAGTCTAGCTAACAGTTCAGTAAGAAAAAAAAATGCCAGAGAATAGAAAAATAGTAGGGGGTTTGGATATAAAATATTGAAGATGTGGAAGTGCTCTTAGATTAAATGTCAAAGTGGAAAAAATATAAGCTAAGCTAAAATTACTTTTCTAAATATGACTAGGTAACTCATACACAAAATAAAATGGCCCTGTTTTGATTTTCAAATGTTCATTTCTATTGTTGAAAATTTTATTTCCTCCAACATCAAAACTACATCTTGAAGCCAGGTGCTGTCTTTGCAAAGACATATGTCTTTGAAAGTCAGGTCCTTCTATTTTCCAGATATCATGGTCTCTAGAAAAAGACAATAATATGCATTTTCCTTATTTGAAAATGAGAAAAATAATAGCATCTACAATGAGAGGTCTGAGTTGATATGTACAAAGCATTTGGAGTGATATCTGGGTCCTTGTCACTACTATATAACTATCTGTATATTTTTGAAGACTAAGTTTCTCCCACAACAGTTTTTTTCCATGTTTCTTTTAGCAAACCATTTTAATTAATTAGTTGTGTGTTGGGGCAGTTCCGGAGATTAAATGTCTTGTTCCTAATGTCCCTTGGTTCATTTATGATCAAAATATCAAGTTGAATTCTAATGAAAAAAAAGGATAGTATGAAATTTAAGAAATTATTGTACTAGATTTAAAAGAATCATCATTATCATATTTATTATTATTGTGCTTATGTGTCGATGACCATGATGATGTTGATGATGGGAATGTGTGTGTACCTGCAGGTATGCACATGCCAAGGTGTATGTGTGGAGGTCACAGGACAACTTTTGGAAGTCAGTTCTGTCCTTCTACCATGGGTTCCCAGCATCATACTCAGATCCACTCATGTTGTCAAGATTGTAAGACAAATGCATTTATCCACTGGGCCATCTTGCCAGCCTGTAGTATCAGGATATTTAAGGCCACTATATTATTTTCAGGACAAGGAAACACCTTCTAGGCTAAATATTTTTTATTTATTTGCTTTTTTTTTTAATGTGTAGGAGTGCTTTGCCTGCATGTATGTAAGTGTACCCATGTTGTGCAGTGCCTGAGGAGGCCAGAAGAGGGCATTAGATCTCTTGGAACTGGAGCTATAGATGATTCTTAGCTACCATGTAGGCATAGGTGCTGAGAACTGAATCCTGGTCCTCTGCAAGAGCAGCCAGTGCTTGTAACTGCTGAGCCATCTTTCCAGCACCTAGATAGTTTTTTTTAAAAAAAAAAAACACCACAAAATAAACAAATCAGAGATGGCTTGATGCTATGTGCAGTGGAATCAGTCTTCACTGTGAAGCTGATGCGGGATCGACTGGGAATCGCATTATTCGACAGTTGTTTATTGATCTCCAGTTTTCCTGATCTGTCCCACCACCACCTGTCAGCCGCTCCTGGATCTATTTGCATATCATTTCCTACCCATCTGTGTCATAGTGCTTCCCACTGATCAGAACCTTCTTTTTTTTTTTTTAAGTAGTCAATCAAGAGTGATTGACAGTCCTCTTCTTGTATTATTGAAAATAACAGAAAACTAATATGAAGAGATTTTAAAAAAAGTTTTGTGCAATGAACCAAGGATCTGGAGCTCCAAATCAGTTTTAACTATGAAAACTCATGTTTCTACACTGTCCAAACAAACTGTTAGAAGGGGGTATACATACAATTGTCTAATTTTCCTAGTTTATATAAACTTAATGTTGGTATTCAAGATATCCTGTTTGTTGTATTTCACAGCATGTTTTAAGGTTATTTACTTAATGCTTTATGTACAAATGTTGTCAAATCCATTGTCTTGTGTAATTTGAGGCTTGCTACAGAACTACATAATTGATGTTTTAAAGCACTATTCTTTCATTATTCATCATGCAATAAGTATCGGAAAGCTCAGATGGTAGATGTTTTTTACATAGTGGCCAGTTGGTTAAGAAGATGGGCTTCATCCCTCCTGTAATCAAGCTTATCTTCTAGTGGAAAGAAGAGTCAACAAAACAGTGGACAAATAAACATGTAAAAATGCTTATATCCTGCAAAGTTTTCCTTTATTCAGACAATAGGTATTATATAACTTATATTTTAAAATGTTTACTTCATATTTAAATCTTTCACAATTTAATAGCACATAATATAATTTTAAGAATGTTAAGAAAGAATGACATAAGAAGAGAATATCAAAATATTTTAGTTTAATCTCACTTCTTCCTCTTTTGCTTGTGAGACTATCATACACCATATATCTGAGCCTCTGCTTTTACATCTCAGTGTGACATTAACTAACACCTGACATTGTGGTCTCATTGATCTTAGAAGCCAATGAGACTATGTATAGAGAGGTTGATGTTAAGTAATTGCTGTGCTCTGAATGTGTCCCACTAAAACCTAATTATCAACATGGGTATATTTGAGGTTAGGCCTCTGGGAGGTGATTAGGTCATGAGAGTGAAACCTTCACAAAAGGCAATGGAAGACTACTTGTTCCTTTTGCTGTTTGCAGAGACAGCAAGATGGTACCACCAATCAATCGGGGTATGGCTCTGAGTATAAATCAAACTGGCTAGTGCCCTGTTTTCAGATATTCTCGCCTCACAAAACAGAAGAAATAAATATCTGTTTTATATAAGCTACCCAGTTATCGCTATTTTGTTATAGCAGCTGAAGCAAACTAAGGTAGTAATATATCAAATATATACAGGAAGGACATTAAGAAGCCATTGATTACTTAAAAAAATAAATTAAACTAGATTTATTTATTTCTCCCTTAAAGCTAGTTAGGATGGAAGCAGATACTTTCTTGAATTTACAAAAGCAGATACATTTTACATATTCAAAGATCCATTAAATCTTTTTGAAATAAATAGAACACTAAATTCTAAAATTGAAAAAAGTCTTTAAGATGGTCCTATCCAACCATGCTTTGATGCTTAAAATCTTATCCATAACTTCCACATACAATGTGTGTTTAAGTAAGTTGAGGCTTCAGTACCTCAGGAGAATGTAGAACTTGTAGTTCACTCAGTTAAAAACTAGAAGAGCCTTTGTATTTAAATCAGAATGTCCACTGGAAGGTTCTGCCAAGTGGATTCAACATTTACAGACTCTCTTAGTGCTTGATGAAAAGGTGATGTTTTGATTGTAAACGATGATGATTGTGATAATGCTCTGGTCACTGAATGTAACTCACACTGAGAAAGGAATGCCATCATTAAATTATTGTAAAGGTTCAATTAGGGCAGACAGCATACTGCTTTATTATTCATATCAGCTGAATAAAAGCCTATTTCTCACTTCTATATCTTTCAGATAATTCATTTTGAT
>NW_008340854.1:781171-784380 GCF_000622305.1 Nannospalax galili
ACATGATTTAGACTCTTTCCCTGTGAGAGTCTTAATTTTTTCTACCTCTAAATCACAAGTTTCCCACATTAATACAAAAATAACCTTAACAATTGCTGAAAGCATCTCTCTCTGCATAGCACTTCATAATTTCATTCCTCCATCTTCCTTTACTGCGGAACTACACTGGTGTCGTAGCCTTCATATTCTGAGGAATGGGATCAGTGAGACACATGAAGGTAAGTGTGATGGCTGTTATGAATGCTCTGCACATAAAAGTGCTTCTTATTACACTCCAGGTGATTCCTCACTTTTGTGTCATCTCCGACAAGTTCATAAGAGCTTTTATTGTCTACCAAGAAAGTCCAAGTCTCATTTCTTATTATGGTTGTTATTAGTTTAATTCATATCTCTGAGAAAACTAATGACTATTAAAATGATCTCTTAGGCATAACTAAATCAACTGCTGTGAATGTTTTTGATTATTTTCATGTATCTTTCTAGTTAGCTGGTCAGATGAGTCAGTCTCTGAGGCGAGTTGGAGTTTCAGAGCATCAGCTATCCGTGTCCTATCTGCATCTCTGGGGCTGGTTCTGCTAAGGTGCACAGCTCTTTAGTTGTTCGTTGTTGATGGAGCAGTGTGTGTGAGAGTCGACAGGGCAGAACAGCTGAGACAAGGGAGCCAAGCTCTGGAGAAGCCAGGGACTCACAGGGGGATGTGTCCAGAGAGGGATTTGTGTTGGCTGGGAGTAGGTAGCCACAAGGATTTGTGTACAGTTATTTTGAGAATAGACAAATTTGTATGTTTAGACAAAAAAAGACAATCTACGAACTGACCAATGAAGACAGCAGGAGAGCAGTGAAGGAGACCTGGCAGTGCAGCCTCTTAGGGCATTCCAGAGACAAACGGGGTGACTTCATTTTGGATGATGATACGGCACCCTAGTAACCCAGGCTGGCCTTGAAACTGCAATTTTCCTGCCTCAGCCTCCTGCATACTGAAATTATTATGGACATGTACCACCATGCTCGACTTCTCTTTACCTCTTTATAACAATAAAGAAGCCTTTGCCCAAAGCAACCCCTCGCATGATGATCCTTAAAGTCTCACTATTCAAAAATTGCAGTGTGAACCTATTACCATGGAAAGAGAAAAGGCTTATTAAAATCTGCCTCAGCTTTCCTCGATGATGGAATGTGCTGTACTAGTATAGGTCAAATAAACCCTTTCTAACCCCCCCCCACTTCAATACAACCTTTCTATGGATCTGATTTAAATAGAGAATGAATATACCTGGACATTTTAAGCTAAAATTTTACACAAAGGGACAAAGAATAGAACCAAAATAACTAAAAAGAAAGATAACCTGTCTTTGATTGAACCAGCTATAATTCTTACGCATCCTGGATTTGTTTTTCTAGAGAAAAACAGGTGTTAAATTAAGAAATGATGAACCGTGACTGAAGAGATGGCTCGACGGTTAAGAGCACTGACTGTTCCCAGAACCCACATGACAGCTAAGAACTCTTCATTACTCCAGTTCCAAAGAATCTACGGTCTTCTGGCCTGTGTGGGCATTGCACATATGAAGGGCACCTACATTCAAAACACTCATACACACACACACACACACACACACACACACACACACATACACACGAAATGATGAACAACAGCAACAATAAATAATATCTTAAAGGATTTCTAAGGCATGTCAATTAAAAATACAAGTTTACTTCTTCTCCAGGCCAGTTTATCACACCCAGTAACAAACCTTAGACTTTTTAGTCTCTTTTCATCTATTTTTAAACCTTTATAAGAACTGTGTTTGGACACATTAGTAATTATAGTTCACATGAGTTTCATTAATTTACTTAGATATTGAACCAATTTTGTCTAGGCAGTGTTGGTTCTTGTACTTGGGGGTAGGGATATCATAACTCAAAAGAACACAGATCAGAGAGTGATGAACAATGGAACACAGAACACAGTGCTTCATCTATTGTTAAACCTTTATAAGAACTGCGTTTGGACACATTAGTAATTATAGTTCAAATGAGTTTCATTAATTTACTTAGATATTGAACCAATTTTGTCTAGGCAGTGTTGGTTCTTGTACTTGGGGGTAGGGATATCATAACTCAAAAGAACACAGATCAGAGAGTGATGAACAATGGAACACAGAACACAGTGGTGACAAGAGCCATGGCTTTCCATTAGATTGTGTGGTTCACAAAGGCCTCTTAGAGGAGGCAACATTTTGGGTGGTTTCCTCAATGGCCTCAAGGTGAAAGACAGAATGTTCTAGGTCAATGACAGCTCAGGAGCTGAGAGAAATAACATCTGCAGGGATTCCTAGTGAAGAGCTGGAGACTCGTTTTCTTTCTAAGTGTGATATCAAGTCATTGCAGAGGCGTAGCAAGAAAAATTACATCTCTTCATTTAAAAAATAGCATTTCATGTTGGGTCTCTGTGAGACTGAGGCCAACCTGGTCTACATAGCAAATTCCAGGCCAGCTCAGGCTACAGGGAGACCCTGTCTCAAAATAAGCAATGTAACACTTTGTGAGAATGAGAATAAGAGACCGAGTGCTCAGCCCTGAATAGGACATCTTTGTCAAACCTGCCCCTCTTCAAGGATCAGGGAACAAAGCAGAAGAGGGAGACCAAAGGATGTAAGAGGCAGAGGACGGGGTGGAGAGAGCTGAAATGCTGTCTTCTGGACATGGCATGGTTGTGACACTCATGATCTCATAATAGCTGTGGTTACCTGCACAGACATCTGCAGGGATTCCTAGTGAAGAGCTAGAGACTCGTTTTATTTCTAAGTGTGATATCAAGTCATTGCAGAGGTGTAGCAAGAAAAATTACATCTCTTCATTTAAAAAATAGCATTTCATATCGGGTCTCTGTGAGACTGAGGCCAACCTGGTCTACATAGCAAATTCCAGGCCTCGCATCCCTTACTGAGCAGCCCTTGGCAGTTGATAGTTGTTGGAGGAGGATGATCATTCTTTTTTGAGGTGTGACCACTGGCAGGGCATATTCCAGGGAATGACCCCACATCCATGCACACATGGACAGCACAGTTTGGACCTAGTGGGTTTTCAAAAAATAAATTATAAAGAAACGGGGAGGATCATGTTTTGGGGGATAGGTGAATTGGAGGGGGAAATGTGAAGTGGTTGTGATCATATTTAATTTTATACATGTATATTTTTAAGAATAA
>NW_008340854.1:785704-791116 GCF_000622305.1 Nannospalax galili
CATTTTATTACCACTGTAATTCTCTCCCACTCCTTACTGCTTCAGTTGTCTCTTTATTGTTGTATTTCTTCTCTTTTATTTTCTTTTAAAAATAATATTTAATAAATTATTTTGGAATGCCATACATGTATTTGATCACAGTCACCCTCCTCCCTCACCTTCTACGAGATGCACCCCACCTCCTTACCTATAACATTCATGCCACTATTGCACCAATGGGCATATCTTGCCAATCCAGTAGTTATTGTGGCCCACAGGGCTCACAGCTGGGTAAGACCAGTATTTACTTTCCTCTTCAAGTAGCCTGCATAACATCTTCCAGCACTGTGGCAGCTATCCATTGGGGATGAAGCTTCCAGGTCAGTATCAGCTTGATTTTTTTCATGTTCTATGATTCAAGTAGGTGGTGTCTTCAGCAATAAGATCTTATTATCAAGTTATGGAGGGTAACCAAAAGCAAGGGCAGTAGCCAATATTGTTTCTTTATATGAACTCTAAATATACAATTTTTATCACTTAATAAAACAATTTCTAGTTCCATGCATTTACCTGCAAAATTCATGATTTTTCTTTCTTTATCACTAGTAGAACTCCATTGTGTAAATGTATCACATTTCCGTTATTCATTCCTCAATTGAGGGACAGTATGTAGATTTATTGTTTTTTAAAGAGTTCTCCACACTGCTTTCCATGGTGGTTGTACCATTTTGCAACACCAGCAATAAATAAGGGTTCCCCTTTCACCACATCCTCGCCAGCATTTGGTGTTATTGTTCTTTTCATCTAACCATCTGACTGGGGTAAGATGGAACCTTAAATTAATTTTGATTTTCATTTCTTTCCCTATGTATTGAGGCTGTTGAACAGTTTTTAAGGTGCTTCTTAGACATTTTTACTTCTTCTTTTGAAAGCTCTCTGTTCAGATCCATAGCCAATCTTTTGAGTCTTTTTTTTTTGTTGTTGTTGATTATTTTTTTAAGTTCTTTTTGTATTCAGGATATTAATCCTCTGTAAGATGTGTGTCTAGTAAAGATTTCCTTTAGTAAACAGAAGCTTTTTAGCTTACTGAGGTCCCATTTATCACTGATTGACCTTAAATCATGAGCAACTGATGTCCAATTTAGAAAGTCTATATCTTGTAAGGTACTGCATATGCATTCTTCATTTCAAGGTTCATGTTGAAGTCTTTATTTGTAGTTGACTTTTGTGCAGGGTGGTAGATATTTGTTTAATTTAATACTTCTAAATGTGGAGCTCCAATTTTCTCAGCACTGTTTGTTGAAGATGCTCTCTGTCCTTCAGTATGTGCTCTTGACACCTTTGTCAAATATCAGGTGGCTGAAAGTATATGCTCTCATGTTTGGGTCTTTTATTTTGTTTCATTGATCTATGTGTCCATTTGTGACAATATTGTGCTGTTTTTATGACTATAGCTGTGTAATGTAGTTTGAGACCTGGTAAGGTAATTCACACTAGAATTGCTCTTTGCACTCAGGATTGCTTTGGCTATCTAAAGTCTTTTGTGATTCCATAGAGATTTGGGGATTTTTTTTTCTAATTCTGTGAAGAATGTCATGGGGATTTTGATTAGCATTACATTGAATCTATAAATGGCTTTTGGTAGGCTGGACAATATTAAGTCTATATATCCATAAGGATGGGAAGTCTTTCCATCTCCTTGTATTTTCCTCAATCTATTTCTTAAATATTTAAAATTTCATTGTAGAGATCTTTAATGACTTTGGATAGATTTATTGTAATATATTTTATCTTTTGAGGCTATTGTGAATGGGAGGGTTTACATGAACTCTTTCTCTGATTGCTTATTATTAGTATATAGAAAAGCTACTGATTTTATGTACATTGATTTTGTAGACTATCATTTTGTTGAAAGTGTTGACCATTTTTAAATATTTTCTGGGGAAATTTTGGGGATCTCTTATGTATAATATCATATCACCTGCTAATAGGGATAATTTAACCTCTTCTTTTCCAATTAGTACTCTGTTAATCTTTCTCTTATCTTATTTCTCTAGCAAGCATTTGAAGCACTATATTGAAAGGAGTGAGAATAGTGAGTGGCCTTGTCTTATTCCTGATTTTAATGTGAGTGATTCTAGTACTTTTTCCACTTAGAATGTGTTAGCTGTGTGTTACTTGTATATGGCTTTAATTTTGTTCAAGTTTATACCATCCAGCCTAGTTCCTTCTAGGACTTTTAACATAAATGCATGTTGAATTTTCCCTAAGGCCTTTTCTGCATCTATTGAGATAATTATGTGATTTTTTGTCTTTAAGTCTTTTTATATAATTTATTGTGTTTATTGATTTATGTATATTGAACTCTGCATCTCTGGAATAAATCCAACTTGATCACAGTATATTATTGATGTATGTCTGTATGCAGTTTGTATTTTTCTGAGAATTTTTGTATTTGTGTTTTTAAGGATATGGACCTATAGTGTTTGTTGTTGTTGTTGTTGTTTTTGTTGTGTCTTTACCTGGTTTAGGTATTAGAGTAATACTTACTTCCTAGGAGTTTGGCAGTTCTCCTTCCATTTCTATCTTTTTGAATAATTTAGGATGTATTGATTATAGATCATTGAGGGCTTGGTATAATTTTGCTATGAATCCATCTGGGACTGGATTTTTTTATTTTGTAGCACTGTTTCAATTTCCTCATTTCTTATCAGTCTGTTTAAACTGTTGATCTCGTCTTGTTTTAACTTTGTTGGATCCAATGTATTTAGAAATTTGTCCATTTCTTTTAGATTTTCTAATTTAATACAGGATGGGATTAAAAAGCATTCCCATAGAATATTTGGGATCCTTTAAGGTCTGTTGTGATGTTTCCCCTTTCATCTTGATTTTGTTGATTTGTATTTTTTCTTTCTTATCTTTCCTTAGCTGTGCTTGGGGGTCTCTTTTTCTTGTTTATCTTTTCAAAAGAACCAGGTCTTAGATTCATTGATTCTTTGTACTGCTTTGTTTGTTCATATTTTATTGACTTCCATTCCAATTTTTATTATTTATTCTCTTCTGTGAGTTTGGTTTGGTTTTTCTTGTTTTTCCAGATTATTGAGTTTTACCATTAAGTCACTTATAAGTGCTCTTTCTCATTTTTCAGTATAGGTACTAAAACTATAAATTCCTTTGTTAGGACTGCTTTTAATGTGACACAGACGTTTTATTGTGTTGTGTTACCATTTACATTTAGTTCCAGGAATGCTTTTCTTTCTTTCTTAATTTCTTCTTTGAGCCATTCCTCATTAATGTGTGTGTTATTTAGAGTTTGTATAGATGCCAGAGCTTCATTTGCTGCTGATTGTATTGTGTTGTGGTCGGACAAGTATACATGAAATTCTTTAAATTTTTTTTTTTTGTATTTGTTGAGGTTTGTTTTGTGCCCCAGCATGTGATCTATTTTAGGGAAACTTCAAAGGATTGCTGAGTAGAACATATATTCTTTGGTGCTTGAATGGAATATTCTATAGGTGTGTTATGTCCATTTGATGTATGATGTCCTTTAATTCTCGTTTCTTTTTCAGCTAGATTACCTGTCTAGTGAAGAAAGTGTGGTATTGAAGTCACCTACTATTAGAGTTTTGGTTATTATTCATTCACTTGATCTTTTTTTATCTCATCTGATTAATTTTAACTTGAAGATTATTTTATCAGATATTAGAACAACAACTTCTGCTTGTTTTTTTAGTATCATTTGTTTGGAATGATTTTTTCCCATCCATTTGCTCTAATGTGGTACCAATGACTGGAGGTAAGGTGAATTTTTTTGTAGACAATAAATAGATTGATTATCTTTCTTACTCTATTCAAGTAGATTGTGTCTTATGACAGGGGAATTGAGGCCATTGCTGTTTAGAATTATTATTGAAAGGTGTGTGCCGGTGCCAGCCAGCCAAGACAGACAGTACCTGAAAGGGGGAGTGAGGATTGAAAGAAAAAAACAAGAGACAGAAAAGATACTTGGGAGGGCTGTCAGTAGAGACTGCAGCCCTGGTTTATTTTAGCTCCATCTTCTTATACAGAACATCAGAGATCTTAATTCAATTAATTTCAACAGCTGTTTTTCCCACCTGTATCTGAGGATCAAGGAGCGGTCAAATAGTTGTTGTGAGCTCCACCATATAAACACATTCCTCCTGACTTGGCAGATTAGGTACTGGTGTGCAAAACACAAACTCAGTAAACAAGCCTGCCACAGCTTATGTACATAATACCTGTCTTAGGTTGTCTTCTGCTAGAGCAAAGCCTTACCCGTCATCAGCACATAGCTTCCATCAGCTATGCCCTGTCTTAGGTTGACTTTCTCCCAGAAGATCTTACCCGTCTTTGACTACCGGCCTCTGTTAGGGGAGGGAGCTCAATCTCATATCATGCACGGCTTCCTTGACTTGCCACAGGATTTCATAAACAACTTTACTGCCACCAGATGAAAAAAAAGACAGGAGGAAAAGCATGCCAAGTCCCATTAAACCATACACAATGGAAGTGATAGACGACCATGATGGTAAGGTGGCTCTCAACCTTTTTAGAATATCTGCCACTGCTTACAGGGTGGAAATGCAGAGAAATTTTTTTTTCTATTATCTCTTGGCAATAACACTTCGACACTGGTACAATATCCACTTTGTCCCACAAGCACACATCTACTTGTACACACCCAGACTTATTATTTTTAACAAAACAAATAGGCAACCCGCTTCCCAATCCAAAATAATAAAAATTCATTGCCACTTGCATCATCTGGTGTTTTAAAGCAGGCTTGAGCAATTAACCAAGAGTCATTCGCAGTCACTACTATCTTTTTTCCTCCCATATCGTGGGGTGCAATATTATGGATCAGGAACATAGTCCAGTATAACTCAGCCAAGATCACTTGCTGGATCATCATCAGCCACGTTTGTCGTCTCATCATTCTTTTCCACTTCTTTTTCTTTGGCGCTTGTCTGGTGAACCTCACCAGCCTTTCTGGCAGCCACCTGGCTCCATCTGCATCCTGCAGAAAAATACAAACATGCCCTCTTCCCCAAATCAATACAGGGTTGTGGCCATTCCATTGTCCAGTTAAAGGATCCTTCCACCTAACTTGGGCGTAGGCATCCTGTGACTGAGGGTGCCACATTCTATCTGCTGCAGAGCGGTCATTTTTATCCAAATTCAAAAAGTTTAAAATGAAAAGAGTATGATGTAAAAGATTACTTGGTGTCTGCAGATATAACTCCCCATTTTTTATTTTTTGTAATTGTGTTTTTAAAGCACCATGAGCTCTTTCCACTATACCTTGTCCTTGTGGGTTATACAGTATCCCAGTTCTATGCTCAATGCCCAATTGCAAACAGAAACGCTGGAACCCCTGACTGGTATAGCCAGAGCCATTATCTGTTTTTATAA
>NW_008340854.1:791190-792098 GCF_000622305.1 Nannospalax galili
GCCATAATAAAGCCAGAAAATGTATCTATTGTAACATGTACATACCGTTGACTGACAAAATCCGCAACATGAGTAATATTCATTTGCCACAATTGGTTAGGCTTCAGCCCTCTAGGATTAACCCCATAATGAGGAACAATTTGTGTTTGAGGACAAGATGAGCATTGTTGCACAATTTGTCTTGCAGCTTCCTTAGTAATATGAAATTGTTTTCTCAAACTTTGGCTATTTTGGTGATGAATGGCATGAGAATTTGTGGCTTGCTCTACCTGAGTCAATCCTATAAGCTGAGTGGCTTTATCCGCCAAGGCATTCCCCAAAGCTAATGGCCCAGGAAGACCACTATGCGCTCTGAGATGCCCTATATAGCAAGGACATTTTCTAGATTTAACACTATTTTGCACTTGTCTTAACAGCAAACAAATTTGAACATTCCTCATTTCAATAAAAGGTACTGTTTCAATTTCCTGTAGAGTTCGAACTACATAATGACTATCTGTATAGAGATTGAAGGGTGTTGAGGCCAGAAGCTGGAACACTGCAGGTACAGCGTGAAGTTCTACTACCTGTGCTGAAGCAGGGGAAGTTTGAAAAGAATAACTTTGCCCATAAATCACATAAGCTGCGTGTCCATTAGAAGAACCATCAGTAAATACTGACATAGCCTGGGTAAAAGGGGCAGTAGGACCATACTGAGCAGAAGCAGTCCTTAGTTCCTTTAGCTGCTTAAAAGGCACAGGTGCATGAGACTGCACCCTGTTGCCCTGCTGATCAACTTGCTCAGAAACTGGGAAGACCTGAAATCCATGCACTGACTCTTCCCTCTCTACTGTGGCCCTAATGGCCTGTTGTAGCGGAGATTGCAAGGTTCTAAGCGGGTACCAGATTCCTGCCGAAGGCTCCTGAGC
>NW_008340854.1:792445-827737 GCF_000622305.1 Nannospalax galili
GCTTATCAGATTCTCCTCTTTAGTCTCAGCCTTTGCTCCTCGGGCCCCAAGCATATTCCTTACAAAAACTGAGCAACTGTTTCCTTGCCCCATCTTCTCCCAAGATAAATACAGCTCCCCAATCTTACCGAGTGCACTCACTTAATTTCTCCAGCAGTGTCCTTCACTTTTTCCCCTACTTTTCAGGTCCCTGTTCCAGGCACCACTTGCCAGTGCCAGCCGGCCAAGATGGACAGTACCCGAAAGGGGGAGTGAGGATTGAAAGAAAGAAAAGGAGACAGAAAAGATACTTGCGAGGCCTGTCAGTAGAGACTGCAGCCCTGGTTTATTTTAGCTTCGCCTTTTTATACAGAACATCAGAGATCTTAACTCAATTAATTTCAACAGCTGTTTTTCCCACCTGTATCTGAGGGTCAAGGAGCGGTCAAATACTTGTTGTGAGCTCCACCATATAAACACATTCCTCCTGACTTGGCAGATTAGGTACTGGTGTGCAAAACACAAACTCAGTAAACAAGCCTGCCACAGCTCATGTACATAATAGATTAATAGCTCCCGACAGGTTGGACTGGTTACTGTCATTGTTTTTTCTGTTCATTTCTTAGTCTTATACCTTCATTTGTTTTCTTTTTGTAATCTCAAGTATGATAATTTCTTTCTTCAGTCTTTTGTATTGCTTTGAGTATCTTTGGTAGATATGAAATCTATAAACTTATTTGTATCATTGAAGATTTTTCTTTGCCATTTGGCTGTGATAGACAGTTATGCTGAGTAGAGTGCTCTGGGTTGGTATCTATGGTCCTTTTGAAATGTGAGTATTTTGGTTCAGGGTCTTCTAGTTTTTGTAGCTTGCATTCAGAGGTCAGCTGTAGTTCTGATGGGTTTTCCTCTATTTTGTAACTTTTTTTTTCCTAGTAGCTTTCAATATTCACCCTTTGTTCTATAAATTTTGTTTTTACTGTGATATGGCATGGGGAGTTTCTGTTCTGGTCCTGTCTAATTGGTGTTTTGCATGCTTCTTGTATCTGAATAGGTGCTGTATAGGACTGTCCTCCAACTGGTGAGCTACGGACAGAGGCCTTCTTCCCAAGCTTGGTTGCACCTGCTTGCCTCAGATCATCACAAACTTGTTGATTGTTGACCCTATGCAAGAAAGGATGGGTAGGGAGAGTCAGCCATACCTCCCAACTAACTAGTTGTCCCTAGTTGCCCAAGGGGGGTGGACTAAGGGACAGAAACAGAGGAAACTGTAGGAAGGCTCTCTCTTGCCATTTTACATGGCTGATTGGAAATTAAGATCCATGACTGCATGGAGACTTTGCAGTGTAGCTTTAGGAGGGGAACACCCACATCCTGTGAGTAAGCCCTCATCCACTGCTCTGTAAGCAAGTCCAATACACTTGCTGGTTTTCCAAGCTGCATTTTGACAAAATCATACCTTGCTTTGCAGTAGGGAGCAAGAGAGGAAGGGGCTGAACATTGTTCATGCCTCCCAGGAGGAATTTTAGCAAAAATAGGTGTATCTTTCCTTAAGTTAGGGATGTTTTCTTTATAATCTCATTGAAGATATGGTTAGCACCATTGACCTGATCTTTTATGGTCTCCCACATTTCCTGCATATTCTATTCCTGTTTTTTAATTTTCATATTCTTTGCTTTATGAGTCCAGTTCTTTGACTTTTTTGTCCAGTCTTTATATTGTGTTTCCATTTCATTCATTCTGCTTGTGAAGCTTTCTCCTGTCATTTCAAATTTACTTATTGAATTTTTCAGCCCATCTTCATTTTGGCCTGAGTTTTCTTCAATATTTCTATCTCTTTTGTGAATTCAATTTTCTTGATCTTTGGAGTTTATCCTTCTCCTCTTGGTCTCTTTGAGTTTGTATACTCTTTAAAGTCATTGAACTCTTTAATTATATTATTTATGACTGTTCTTTAAAATTTTAATTCCTGAGGTTCCTCTCGGTAGCTCTCATTATAGTGCTACTCTTCTGTGGGACTGGTGTGGTTTGATGGAAGCATATTATCGTTTTTTCATATTGTTGTTGTTTTTGCATTGTCACATGGACATTTGGTTGTTTTGTTGGTTTTATGACTGATAGGAAACTCTAGCCTGATTTTGTTTAGTTGAAGTTTGGCTTTTCTCATCTTCCTGATCTAGCTTGGTTGCTTTATGGTTGGGTCTGAATAGTTTCTTCATAAGTGGTTAGGATTCTCACTTTGATTTTTATTGGTGGGACAGGATGGTCCAAGTTGACTAATCAAGAGCTCTTCAGCAAGGCAAAAGAGTGAAAGTTAATTCAAGACTATAGCAATCCAGTGGCTGGGATCTGGGAGGCTGTCTAGGAAGTCTCAGGCCAGATAAGCAGGAGGGTGCCTAGGCTGAAGGTGGGGATCAGGACAATGTAAGGTGGGTCTAAGTAGCTAAGCAGAGTAAGTGTGGGCCCTCATAAGAGAATTTTGAGAGTGGAAGACAAAGAGAAGATAACATTAGAACCAATTTTTCCCAGAAAGCTATGAAATTTATTTCAAGCCTTTCATAGAACAAATCAGAGAATGCCTATCAGGAAAATCTACTTCACTGAATGATTTGTTATAAGCCCAGTTGAGGAGAAATGAAAGTGAGTATTAATGCATATAAACTTGAAACAGAAAATGTGATATTTAAGTGGAAACTGTGTCACATTCATAACTGGAAGTATTGAAAATAATTTTCAGCTAGCAGGGAATTCTATCATTTATTCGTTTACCTTAGGTGTAAAATGAGCAAGGTAGAATGTGAGGGTTTAGTTTTTAGGGCCTCTAGGTCTCTTAGCACAAACTGACAGATACATTGGCAGAAGTGCCTCCACTATATCATACATACAGGATAGACTATTTCTGTACTTGTCCTGCAGTTTTTGTATTGTGTGGACATTGTTGGATTAGAAATAAAACCAACACACCAATGACATTCTCCCATAAACAAAATGCATTTCAATATCTAAGTAATACACAATAAATATCTTTCAATATCATGAGCACAAGTGTTGCCAGCTTCTCCGTCTATAGATCCCATGATATTTCTACCAGACTCTCTTTTGTGTATATTTGCAGCTGTCGTAGACATGGCTGCCTAATAGTGGGATCTCAGCAACACCAACCTAGACAAATACATCTGGATATTTTCAGGTCTGCTGTTTTCTCTTAGCTAGCCTTCATGCTCAGAAACATCTTTGGTGACTTTATATATTATCAACAGAAAAATTTTCTCTTTTATGATCTGGGCTTGAGAACAACAGATCTACTTTTGAATTTTGTCTGAGTCTTTTGTGCTATGGCCTTGAACAAACAGCCTCTTTAAACCTGATCCATGCCTGTGGGAGGTGGATGATTGTGGTACCCTGAGTGATGTTTGTTTTGACTACTGACATAATGTATATGAAAGCAGTGTGTGGACACCAAGTTGTGATGCATGTCCATTCTTGGGTTATTGGCAGTACCAGTTTCCTAGCAGATGGAGTATAGGGTTCTGTCTACTCATTTAGTATCTCTTTCTGAAACACCATTCTCTCATTTATAATTCAGCCCTTCTGTACACATGAGGATGTCTTCTGAACATTTTAAGGTCCACAATATTTATGAATAATAAGAAGAACGTTTCCTTCCATTTCATGTGTCTTGGTTTCTTCACAGAGCGAGGGAAAAGAACTCTTAAGTGAACAATTTCTTTTCATTACAATAAACCTTTAGTTGTATCTCTTTAAGCATGGAGCAGTAACATAAAAAAATTCTAGGGGGGACATGGAGATGGATCCATGGGTAAAGTATTTGCTGAGCAAACATGAGGATTTGAGTTTGGTTTTCCAGCACACATGTAATAACCAGGTTTGGTGGTGTAGATCTGTCATCCCAGCACTGCATGGGGAGTGGAAACAGGTAGGCCAGCTAATCTAGCTTCAGATACAGAGAGAAATCCTATCTCAAAAAAAAAAAATGAGCTGGAGAGCCACAGAAGAGGACACTCCATGCTGACGTTTGCCTGCACACATGCACACATGGCTTAGTGCACCTGCATACTCACATGGACACACATTCTACACATATATACACACACCCCACACACAAATAAAAATTGTTTTTGCTTGTCAGAATTAGATATTAGTTCCAATACTCCCACAGATGTGGTAGCAACAGGACTCCATATCCTTATATTAAATTTTCAAAACTCTGAAGAAAATAAAAATATATCAGATAAAAGTCTAGATGCTGTGCTGTAGCTATGTGGTTCTTTTGCGCTTGAATATATAGGTGAATTGGAGAGGAAACAAAAGGAAAACTCTTCTCTCCCTAGCTCCCTTGTTTTTCTTTTTCTGTCTCATCCCTTTAAATTCAGAAGTGCAAGAGATAAACAGTCTCTTATTTCTCTTGCCAGAGTAATTTGTCATGCAGCTTAAACCAGGACAGAAGTTATCTGACATTTGTGTGTGTGTGTTTTTGAGACAGGGTCTTCCTGTAGCCCCAGCAAACCTGGAACTGGCTGTGTAAACCAGGCTGGCCTTGAAATTACAAGATCTACCGGCCTCTACCCCATGAGCACTGGGATTAAAGGCATTATCACCACACCTAGCAATCTGACTTTTTAAATCTCATCCTTGAGATCATTGCTCAGGACCAGTGGTCCCTGGTACTGTGGAATGCAGCAGAAGTTTCCTGTGTGTTTAGTTATTGATGCAGATACTTCTGGACCTCTTCCCTCGTTCTTCTTTATATATTTCTGTGTGTTAGATCAGTTATGTAATTACAGGTGAAGTCAGAGTCAAACAGGAATTCCTCTGGCTCTTTTCCCTACTTATCGCTTCTGGGCAGCCATGATCTCATTCTTCCTACTACCACGGTGTTCTCTGCATAGCTATTTGGCTGGTCATTAGAGACTAAATTCTTGTTGATTAGTAGTTTATCATCCCACTGTGTATGTGTAGGTGAGGGGTTCAGAATGAGGAGCTCTAAATATCACTGTTTCTTACTTTATTGCTTGGAAAAGGTAGATGCTTAATAAAATCAAATCTATGTGCTACATAAAATAGCCTATTTTTTAAATTAATTATTTTAATTTTACCCACATATCATACTCTCCATGAATAATATAAACCAAGAGCATAGAAAAATGTCTTTAAGTAAAAATTCAACTTTTCTAAGAAAAATTAGATTTTAGAACATATTATTTCATTTAAAATTTGTTCTTGTAGCACACATGAAAATATATTACACTGAGTTACTAAAATATTGTGCTTTTGTACTGAATAAAGCAAGAAAGGAAGAAAAATATTTTAAATGAGAAAAAATTCAACAAAGTGTTACAGCCAATGCTCTTTTATTTATAGGAACCAACACAACTTGCAGCATTCAAGGCAAAATTTATCAAGAAAAATTAAACATTATTTCTTATAAACATTTCCACTATTTTAAAAGAATCTTTAATTAGGTTATTTTCATTCTGAAATGGTTCATTTTGGGGTAAAATTACTCTTGCATATGATTTTGTACCTACTTCAATCAGTATCTGATGACTAATCTTTTTATTAACTTTCCATGTAAAGGCTATAAATAGGTATCTAATTTGGTACACATATCAGCTATTTTTCTATTTTAAAAAACACACTCATTTATATAAACAAATTTTCTTGTTTTAAAGTTTGTGTTAAGATAGGGAGGCTTTAAGAATGGAAATTAATAAAAATAAATTCCAGCTCCATTTCTTGCTACCTAGGTGACCTCAGACAAGTCAACCAAGGTGAAAATTTTCTTCTTGTCTGCTAAATGAGCTTGTTTACACCTGTGTAGCACAGCCATTGTAAATTTCAACCTGAGGGACCTGGATAGCTTTAGTTGTTAACTTGACACACCTGGGTAGAGGGAGCCCAGTTGCTGAATTGCCTCCATTGGACTGGCCTGTGGCCATGTCTGTGGGGCATCTTCTTAATTATTGAGTGATATGAGAAGGCCCAGCCCACTGTGGGTGATGCCACCTCTGGGAAACTGGGCTCATGTATAAGAAAGCAGGATGATCAGGGGCCAGAGGAGCAAGCCAGGAAGCAGCATTCCTGGATGGCCTGTGCTCTAGCTCCCGCCTCCAGGTTCTTGTGGTAAGTTCCTACCTTGGGCTTCTGGATGAACTGTGACCTGGGATGAACTGTCACCTGGAGACATAGGCCAAATAAACTTTTTCCTCCCCAAGTTGGTATTGATCAGAGTGTTTTATCACAGCAATTGAAGGCAAACCAGAACACTGAGATAATGCATTCAAAACCTTATGTTGCTATAGGCGTTACTGAACACTTATTAAGCCGTGGCTATTCCTCTGCTATCTTTATCTTCAGTATCAATCTCCTACATAATGCATTGGTCAGTTTGGGATTGACCATCCTCTCTCTGGGGTTGCCTGCATGTACGTAAGTGCATTCATATCATATAATGCCTATGGAGGTCAGAAGGGGGCTATGGATTCCCTAGAACTGTAGTTAGAGATAGGTGTGAGCTGCCCTGTGGGTGTGGTGAACTGATCCCACATCCTCTGAAATAGCAACCAGTGCTATTAACCACTGAGTCATCTCTACAGCCCCCGCCACTTAAGATTTATTTATTACTTTTAATTATGTGTAAGCATGTGTGTCTGTATGAGGATATGTGCATATGAGTGCAGTACCTGTGGAAGTCAGCAGCATCAAGAGCAGAAGTGTTGGATCCCCTGGGCCTGGAGTTACAAGCAATTGTGAGCTTCCTGAAGTGGGTGCTGGAAACTGAACTCAGAACTTGTACAAGAGTAGGAAGTTCTCTTAACTGCTGAATTATCTTTCCAACCCCTCAATGATGTCTTTTAATTTTAAAGTTTTATTATATATTTTTGAGAAAAAGACCTAGTTCTAGTCTTTAAAAAAATATAGGCAACATTTTCCAACACAATATATATTTAAAATTAGCATATCATTTGCACATACTGATAGAATACAATGTTCCTTGTTATGTTCATGCTATTCTAGTGAGTGTAATGCTACCTGACACATAACATTCTATCAAAAAGTCCCTGTGAAGAATGAGGCTCTGATTATAAATGCCTATGTATATACTTATTGCCCTGCTTACGTCAGTGTCAAAAAAACAAAATATGAACCTCAGGCATATATCCTCTGCTCAGAATACTCAGAATAAACAAATATTTCATTAAACAATCTGTGTAAATGAAATGATCAGTGTTCTGCTCCATTTGGGTCATTGGTAAAATCATGAATTCTTTCAAACTATTTGTGTCATGGAAAATGTTTTTTTTCCTCTTCAACTATGTTTCTTTCCTCTTTAACAAGTTTTTCTGGGTTAAGGTGTTCTGGGTTGACATCTATGAACATTTAGAAGCTGGAATAGGAATGCTTTGATCCAGTCTCCTCTGGTTTTCATAGTTTGCATTGAAAAATCAGCAGTAATTCTGATGGGTTTTCCTTTATATTTCATTTGTTGTTTTTCTCTTACAACTTTCAAGAGTATGTGTTTCCTTAATTTAGGGAAATTTTCTTCTATAATCCTGTTGAAGATTTAGTCACTGCCATTAACCTGGGATTCTTCTCCTTTCCTATGCCTATGATGTGTAAATTTGGCCTTTTCATGGTGTCCCACATTTCCTTCATATTCCATTCCTGTTTATTTTAAAAATTTCACATTCTTTTCTTGAATGCTTGTTTCTTCAGTTTTGTTGTCTAGGCTTGATATTCTGTTTTTCATTTATTGATTCTGTTGGTGAGACTTCCTCCTGTTATTTCAAATGGGTTTATTTAGTTTTTTGATTTTTTTTTCATTTCAACCCGAGTTTTCTTCAATATTTCTATCTCTTATAAATTCACTTTTCAAATCCTGAATTTTCTTTGTCATTTGGTTCATCCATGTATTTGTATTTTCTTGCAATTCAGTCAGAAGTTTATCTCTATCTTCTTTGAGTTCTTTGTGTGTTCTTTATAGAGTCATTGGATTCTTTGTTCCTGTTTGTGGTTGTTCTTTTAAATTCTATGTCCTGTATTTCTTGTATGTCCTATATTTATTTTATGTCCTGTATTCTCATTGTAGAATTCTTCTATAGGTCTGATGATGTTTGGTGGGGACATATCATTATGTGCTTTCATATTATTTTTTTATTATGTTTTGGGAATGTAATTTCTTTTATTTTTTTTGCTTGTGATTCTGGTATGAAACTCAATCTTGCCTTTGTTGAGTTGAAGTTTGATTCTGATTTTATTATTGATGTTGCTTGGTTGCCTTCTGATCAGGTATTTAAAATAATGTCTTGACTTGGGTTCTCTCCTTGGATTTTATATTGGAGGAACAGATGGATCCAGGGAAGTTATTTGGGAGTTCTCTAGGAGGGTAAAGGAGCCCTGGCTAGTTAGAACCCACTCTCCTGCACCAACTAGCCCCCCGACCCCAGCTAGTTAGGCACATACCTGCAGCCTCAGAAGGATGAGGCCAAGGCTCAAGGAGAGGAGGAAGATAATAGAATGTGTAGGCCCGTACTAGCCAGAAGGGTAGCCTGTGCCCTACACTGTGGGAGGGACCAGAGATGGTCCTGCAGCAGGAGATGGGCTTAGAAGTATTTGTGCAACTCACCCCAGGAGGCCAAGTGAGGTATTTTAAAGCAGTCTAAGAGGGAGGAGTCCAAGGCCCAAGAGGAGGGAATGGGAACAGAGTGTGTCAACTCTTAGTAATCAGAAGGGAAGCCAGAGCCCTGTAGTAGTGGGTGGGACTAGAGAGCAGGGGAATGACTGAGGTAGGATTTGGGAAACTCACCCCTAGAGGCTGAACCAGGCACTCTCAAGCATATCAGAGGGATTGGTCCACCACCCAAGGAGAAGGGAAGGAAATTGTGTGAGTCAATTTTGTATGATTTTTGACTTTGTATGCTTCATTGCTCCTAAGATATCTGTGGATTTTTGCCACATGTTCAAGGATTTGTTTACAAAGAAGCAGGTGAGCAATATTGTTTTGAAGTGCACCAAATATATAAAAGTCTTTTCCTTTTTTGTCTTAAATCTAACTTCTGAATTAATATCAAAATCTTTATGGTGGATTGTTTTTAAATTTTGAAAGATGAGAGGAAAATTTGAAATATGTACTTAACATTAAGTGAAAATTTAAAAATGTGAGTGCTTATAAAATGTGTTCCTTTTCTTTGATTCTATGGAGACATGGCTTCATTCTAGGCACCAACAGAGTCTCGGTTAAACACTCTACAAAGAATATCTCTCCAGTTTCATTCTTTTCTTTTCTCTTAAGACAGAATTTTTAAGATTTTTATTTTATCTGTATGAGTGTTATGTCTGAATGTACCAAGTGTACCTTTGTTGTGCAATGCCCATGGAAGCCATAAGAATACATCCCTGGAACTGGAGTTACGAGTTACGGACTTTTGGTTGTTAGCCATGGGGGTTCTGGGATTCAAGCCCAGTCTTCTGCAAGGACAGTCAGTGCTCTTACTACTGAGCCATCTCTCTAGCCTTGATCTCTTTAGTACAGATTTTTGATAGTCCTCTTGCCATTTAAAAATAATTTTTCCCTGCATGTGTCCATTCTAAAATAATTTGTCATTTAGCATTTTACTTTTAAAGATTAATTATGTATATTTCCATATAGCATTTTCAGTCTGAGTTACTTTTGCTGTTTGCTTAATTTTTAATAAATTATCTACATTCGTTAGTATGGACATAATTCACTCATTTTTACTGCTATATATATTTTAATATATCAATATGCCATAATGTTTATATCTTTTCTTTTTTATTAAAATATTTTATTTATTATTTTTTTGTATGTGTATGTGTGTATTGCCTGCATGTATGTAAGTGCACTCGTGTCATGCAATGCCCACAGAGGTCAGAAGAGGGCATCGGATCCCTAGGAACTGGAGTTTACAGACAGTTGTTAGCTGCCATGTGGGTGCTGGGATTCAAACCCAGGTCTTCTGCAAGAACATTCAGTGTTCTTAACTGCTGAGCCATCTCTCCAGCCCCAATGTTTATATCTTTTCATCTATTAATGGATATGTGACTTTGGTCATTTTTTGATATGAACAGTAATGGTGAGCACATTTTGGGAGAGAGATACGGCATCTCCTCAAGGATATACATGAAAATTTCTGAGTTATTGACATACTAATTACAGATGAGGTGGTATTCAGAGTTTTAATTTTTTCCCAGTTCTATAATATACATTAGTTTTCTAGAAATGTGCCAATCTCTTTGAGATTATTGATATATAATTATAATCTTTTGGATTTAATTACCTTTGATTTCTGCTATTTTCATTTTTACAAACCTCCAGGTTCATCTTCAGTCTTTTGGCTTCATTAACATAGCCTGTATTTAATATCTGAATGACTTTGTATTTGCATGGCTTTATTTGAATGTCATATATCAACATACAATATTTTGTTATTATTTATTTATAAATATTGTGATTTTGATTGTGATTTCATCTTTACTGTCTCAGGTACTTGACATGTTTTTGTAATTTTCCAAGTGTGTAATTTCCTGATTTTATGTTTTCACTATGAATGCTAAATTATTCCTTATTAAGAACATTGTTTATGGAATACTAATGCTTCTTAAGGTCCATAGGTAAACAGTATTTGTAAATTTACCTGGATGTTTGAAAATATGTATATTTTTCTAATTATATTATCCAAGTTTTATATGTATTTCTTAAATTAGATGTTATCTGTGTTAATAAATATTAGATATTCTTTCTTTTTATTTTTCTTTATCAAAACTTCTGTTACAAATACAGTGAAATCTTTCACTGTAGCGTTGCATTTGATGTTTTTCTACTGAAATATATTCTGTTTCTTAATATTTTTGAAGCTGTTTTAATGTGATTTTTTTATAGACCATATATGTCTTTGGAAAGACATAGTACGATGATGTTTTTATTGAACAAAATATTTCACGAATTTGTTAGAAAGATGATACCTTTGTTTTTCATGATCTGTCTTTCTCTCTTGTTCTCTGTGCTCCTTTATCTCCTCTTTTCTCCTGGTATCCCCTCCACTGGCTGTCCTTATTCCATTCAACTCAAACATTTCCCTTCCTCTAGAAATTTACCACCTTATTTCTATTTTTTTATTTTCCATGCTAGAAATTTTGTGTACATTTTAAACAAAATTGAATACTCAAAGTAGAATCATTCATGGCCAGAATTTGTGAGCTGACTTACATGCAGTCTGTTAGTTATCATGTGCCCTCAGCATAGTGGTGATGGGCCCTTTGCTCTTCCAGGCTTGCTCTGTTCTTAACACAGCAGAGGTTATTTTGGATGGATGAGATCCTTTCTGTTTTTGAGCGGATGAAATCCCTTTTGCTATTTAATTGATCCTGAGTGCCTCTTTCTTGAATGAAGATATGAGTAAAATTCTTCATCCTTAGTTTGAAGGATATAGGAAGAAATTTTTACAATATCTAAATAATCTGGAGTAAAGACTTTAACTTAGAAATCAAATAGTTACTCTTTATAATGTAAACAAGGTCATTGAGCTATGTGTTCTTCAGATCTGGGCATCAGACCTTAATTCCTCAGAACCCCTCTTTGCTCTCCACCCAAGATTATGAATGAATTGGGTGTGCATTCTTAACATATCAAAGCACTGAAATCAGTGTTCTTTTCTTATTTCAGTGAAAGAAATTGAGTGTGTGCTATATTCTAGGCCTAGGGAGCAAAGGGTAAGATTCTCTGATAAGATGAGGGTGGGTCCTGACTTCTACTCACCCATTGCATGCTGGAGATGCTGTTTCAATAAAGAATGAGCAAGGGCCTGGCTCCAGAGCACAGTTTCAAGAGACTTCAAAAAGAAAGGGTGCTCTGTGGTTCCAGTCGGCTCTTGGCCATATGAATGCTAACAATCAGGTTGTTTCTTTATTAAAGCATAACTGTAATGGGTCTTAGAAACACTGCAGCAGGATTTAATGTTTTTCAACTTTATTTTTTATTAAGGAGATATTATTGAACTCAGAACAATAAAACTAGAAACATTTTTGGTATATAATATGTGTTAATTTAGCATTTGAAATATAAAAATAGTCAGTGTCTTTTGAAAATAGCTCTATTAAATTCCAGAACTCCAAAAAATTTCATTAAAAAAGAAGCCCCATTAAGAAGATAGAGAAGCAGAGTTTTTTGGAATCTCCACACTCTACATCATAACTCTAATAGGAGTTCTTAGGACATCTTCATTTTGAATGGAATTAGTAACAAATTCTCATGTAAGGATGGCAATTATTCATAGCGGTTAGGACTTTTTACAGAAATAATGAGTAGCAAAATTTAACTCTAAGTTTTAATAGAATTTCCTCTCCCCTCCCAAACTAAGCTCTCTTTACTTCACTGTCAGATGGGTTCTTGGAAAAATGGTCTTTGCTTTTTTTTCTGAAAAATGGTTTTTTGTTTTTTTTTTTTTTTTTTTTTTTGCTTTTTTTTCCCTTTCTCTTCTGAGGTTTATGGCTCTCTCCATTGTTAGTTTGTATTGATTTTTACTACTTCGTAAACCTTTCGGATGTTTTTGCCTTGCTTTTAAAGACACCTTTCACTTCATACCCTTCTCTCATTTCTAAAGCAAAATACATGCCAAATATAAGCTACAGATTAATTGATTCTGGTATCACATTGTTAGAAGGAAATTTTTTAGTATATTTAATGTATTTATTTCACATGAACACACAGACTTACAAACACACTTTTACTTATATCTGAGAGTAAAACTTTCATGTTCTAGAGGTGCTTAGCTATGGAAGGTTGTTAGGAAACAGAGACCAGTAGCCAAAGTCATGTAAAGAAAGGGAGTTTATTCTTATGCATAGGACTGACACACAGATCATTCTTTAAAAGTATCAGCACTTCGCTCAAGTTTTTGGAGCCCTTTATATTCGTATGTGAGAAATGTAAGCATGTAGTGACAATTAGCTAAGTCATTTACAGATAACATATGGTTGAAAAGGTTAGAGGAATATGGCAGTTTTGGAAACTGACCTCTGCCCTGGGTAACCACAGGGGGCAAAGGAAGATTTCTGTTTTCTACTCCCTCTTTCAGGGCTCTTCCTGCTCCAAAGTCCTTAGCAGTCATCCTAAGATTCATGAAATGGGACTCCATTTTCCCCATATCAATACCACTGTCATCATTTTCATAAATGTACTATATGGGCTGCTTGTGTCACTGCTACAAGATGGCATCAAGGTTACGGCCTTGTCCTGGGTGAAGCAGAGCAGACAGGAAGTTGCATGATGTGACATCTGGGGATTTGGTTGGTCACTGATCCCAAGACATGTTCAAGTGTATCACATCTGAAGGCCTATGCTGCTCTACATAAGAAAACACTGATTATGGAGTGATTGATTATAAAATGAAACTCAGATATAACAATATCACCATACTGTGAACAAAAGTTCCCAGAAACAAAACAAAACAAAACAAAACTGTATTTTGAAACTGCACCTTCTGCAAAGGCTGATCAATGGATTAGAACTTCATTGATGGTAGAGGAGAGTTTGGAATGTTGCAGGACCAAACTGAATTGCAGTTCATTTTGGGTCATCTTTAGCCCCCTCAATAGCCACTCCTTGCCCACCTGTTTCTGACTCACCGTCCTGTGAATAACATTTAATAAAACTTCTGAAATGTAACTAACTCAACAGAGCCATAGCTCCCACCAAACAAAAGGCTGAGTGTCATCAGAAGGTGTCTGAAGCCTATAGCTGAGATTTCTCCTTTGCCATAACCTCCCACTTAATATTTCTGCCAATGCATTTGTTCTGTTACTATAAAAACTTCATACAACTGTGTAGGGTAACCAGAATCTGTGTTCCCAGGTGATGGTCACTTATATTTGGCTCCAGAATAAACTCTTTTATCCCCTTTGGGGTGAGAGATGTGCATTTTTATAGGCACTACCATACTGACTGAGTTATATTCAACAATCTAATACTTTAAAAAGGAATTATAATGTTCCCAGAGAAAAATAGACTGAACTTGTTTGCTCTAGACTTTCCTTGTTTGTACACAGAGCTCATTAGCAGAAGCAGATCCCATCTTCAAAACTCACTCCAATGACCAACTTCTGCTATGAAAACCACATGTATAGAAGGTCTCCAACTCCCCAAAGCAGCTCTATCAGCTGGAGACCAAGTGTTTTAACAAGTAAAAAGTGGGAGAAATTTTACATTCAGATAAGACAGGACACTGGCATAAGAACATTATCCTTTACCCTTCAGTATTGTTTGAAAAGGAAAAAATGAATGAACTTTTCTTCTATTTTCTTTTACTTAAAGAAAAAGTACATCATCTCTTTTGACTCAGCAGATATTATAGCTTGTATTTTTCCCAGTTGTATGATCCTATTTCCTAATCACAGTTCATATTTTCATGCTGTTAATCTCAAACTATAGTAGGAATGAATTAAATGAGCTTTTGATCTTCCCCTTAAAGCTCTCAGAATTCATTTTGTCCTGTCTTCTATTTTTCAGTCTCTCTCAGCCCTGCTGTTGCAGCTCCAGTTGCTTCTTATCCTTTCCCTGAAGCCAGTTTGGTGCTACCATATGAGAAGTGAAACAGCTCTGAAGCTTATGCAAATTCAGACGCTCCTTGTTCCCCTCACCAATGACAATTATGTAATCTATCTAAATAGCAATCAGGATTTTGGTTGCAACTTATTTTCAAATTCTGTGGTACAATGTCAATAACTATCTTTGAGATGTTTTGTCTTTAGTTGTGTTAAGAGTATTTGCAATTTGCTTTTGATAATTTCTGGGACTTTTTGGGTGTGCTGCTCATAGTTCACATTTAGATTCCCATTGGATACAGAAGGAACTTTAATTATATTAAGTATTTAGTATTCATTGTACTTACAGAAAAAGAGTTACAGGCTTTTCTAGACCATACCGCAGAGCTAATAGACAAATTTAAGGATTTCTTCCATTAGTCACTTAAATAATTTTTCTCATCTAAGCTTTTATACATATGGGCAAATATCTTTTCTGTTGTGAGCTATATAGGTTTCAAGAGAGGTTTACCTTATTACATTTAAACTCCCCCTTGTCCACTCCATGACATCAGCAGGCATTGATAAAAAAAAAAAATCAGCTTCTCTCAGATTCTTTCTCTGGAACCATTTTTTTTATATCAAAAAAAAGGCTACCAAAAAATAAATAAATAAAAGGATGAGGTAAAAAATGAGGTACTGTGCCGCAAAATTCCTGCTTGTTGCTATCTTCCCCTTAGTTGTGACATGCACATGTAACATCAGTTATGAGGTTGCTGCATTCTACTGGTAAGTATCTGGGTCATGAGAATCTTAGAGTTCTGAATACCTTCAGAGAGGGAAGTCTATTTTGGTATGGAGAGTGTAGAGTCCAGTGAAGAAATGTAAGCATGGACATGTATGACTTTGGTGTCAGGGACTTGTGCACCTTTCAGGCTAAATGGAGATTCTGTCTAGTAGAAATAAGAAGCATAGGGGGAAGTCACGTATGGAACGGTGAACCGGGTACAAACAAAACACACAGAGGGTGCTTCACATGTTTGCCACTCTTTGTATGCCTTTAGTTTTCCCTTCCTTCAGCTTCAAGTAAATTCTTTACAAAAATGAGGTTAATATTTTTCATTTATTTTTATGTGTATGAGTGTTTTGTCTGTTTGTATGTAAGTGCACTGGTGTCACTCATTGTCCAGGAAGGCAGAAAGCGGCATCAGATCACCCGGAACTGGAATTGTGGATGGTTTTCAGACACCATATGGGTACCGGGAACCAAACCTGGGTTCTCTGCAAAAGCCCTTAACCCTGAGTCAGTCCTATAAGTGTCTTTTTAAAAACACTTTTCAAAGCCTTAAGTGTCATATGTACCTAAACTTGAACTAAGATGCTTAAATAATAAGAACTGGAGGTCTAGGGCACAGATCTAACAGGAGTAATTGTAGGTAAGAGTCTTCAGAGACAAAGTAGCATGTGTGGTTTAGTGTACTCTAAGGTCCAGTGATTGTTAGTACTAAGAAAGAACATTAATTTGAAAAAATAATTAAAAAGGAAAGTAAATGAAAATAAAGCAACGTAAAAAAAATCAAAATTTTAAGCTATAAAGGATTTAGGCAGACAGTCCTGTAGAATAGTTCTATAGAAGGAAAATAAAACAATGCAATTTCATTCAATCATAAATCAGTTGTAAAATATAATCCAAACAATGGTGAGATATCTGCCCATCAGCTGAATGTATAAAAATACTGACCATAGCAAATGCTGCTGAAGACAGAGAAATTAGAAGGCTCTTTAATTTCTGGTAAAACTACTTTGGAACACTAAGTTATTAAAAACTCTATTATCTAATTAGCGATTTATTTGATATTCATCTAAGACAAATTAAAGTATGTACCCATATAAAATGTATGTTCAAATTATAATAGGCAAATGTGCAAAATAATAAAAATGTTCATCAGAAAATGAATAAATAGCAATTGTGGACTAAGTATAACTCAAAATATTATTCTGCAATAAAAAGGAATGGATATACATGAAACAATGGAGCTAAATGTCAAAATAACTGTGTGGAATTAAGGAAGCCAGTCAAAAGAGAATGCATGGTGCAGTGTGTGCTTCTATTTGTATAAAATCCTAGAAATGAACGTTAGTTTATACTGCAGAACATAGATTATTTGTTTCCTGATGATGTGGCGCAAGAAGAGAAGGAAGAAGGATTACAAAAGGGTTAGAAGGAACCGATCTTAGGTGATAGATGTCTTCTACACCATGACTTGTTGGTATGTTTTCACAAGCATTAACATATGTCCTCCTTACCTCACTTACTGAATTATACTGCGATAATCTAATACTTTTAAAAAAGAACCATAATGTTCTTGGAAAAGAACAGGGTGAACTTGTTATCTCCTGATGCTTTACAATGTTTTCTAAATGAGATCTTTATTCCTGTAAAGAAAGGCATAGAACAGCAGAATAAAATAGAAATTCCAGAAAAAGACCTGAGCATCTGTGGAGTCTTCGTTTTTAGAGTGCTACTCCAAAGCAGAAGAAGGAAAACGTTTCTCAATAAATCTTGCTGGGCCATTTTATATCCACAAGAATGAAAATGAAATTAAGCTTCTACCTCATGTCATACACAAAATTGCACTTTCCATGGCCAATAAATCAAAATATGAAAGGAAAAATAATAAAGGATTTGGAGGACAATTTAATAGAATAAATTCATGGCATAGAATAAAGTTTATCAAAAATTGCTCAAATCAGTGAATTTCATCATGTTAAGCTTATTCATCAAAAGATGCCCTGGAGTGAAAACAGAAATTGAGTGAAGAAATCCAGGCAGACATAAAACATGCACACATCTAAGACTATCTAAGACTAGCAAAGGCCTAAAGTCAGAAGGGAAACCAGACAATCACACAAAAAATATTGTCAGTGACCGAAAGAAGCACAGGAATACACGAGAGGATGGTTGAGTTTATTGGTAATTAGAAAAATGCAGAATAAAACCATCATGTGTCCCCTAAACAGACTAAAATGCAGCAGTCTGACATACAATAGAACCCCTCGGACACTGCTGATGGGGTCAGAATGGGTACTCTACTTTGAAAAACCATTTGTCTTGGCTACTAAATTTGATTATGTCTACCCTAGCATTTTTCTTCCAAAGTAGGTATAACAAAGTCGTGGTGTGCTCAAAATAGCTAATACTGGCAAGCAAGAGCCAGCTGTTAGTTATCTTAATTTGCAAACCGCCCTTCTGTTTTCTCTCCATTTTTTCTTCATTCATTTACCTATTGTATTAGAAAGAATAATATTAGGCTATATATGGATGATATTATAGAGTATTAGTGTCTTTTTTAAAATTGAAGCTTATATTGATGAAGTATTGCTCTATAACCAGGGGGGAAAGAATTTCTTTTGTTTTAAAGGAATGATGGCCCTGGTTGTGGGAATTTAATTTTTTAATTGCTCAAATGATGCAGAATAGAAGAAAGTGATTTAACTTTACTGAGGTTTGTTTCCTTCCAGGATCATCAGGAGGATGAGCATAAGATATGCCCACAAGCAGTGACCAGTGCAGAGTGCAAGTACAGTATGTTTTGCTTCAGTTTGTTGATGCGTGTTTATTTCAACTACTTAAAACAGCTATTAATTTACTATCAGATGCTCTACAACCATATTTTAGGCTTCAGTTAAGATGGGACACACAATAAGTAAGATAGTCTTGTCATTTAACTTATGAGTACATATGGGTACATATGAAGGAATTGCAGTGGTAGGATTTGAGTAACTTAAAAAAAGATTTAATTGGTTACTCTCTCCTTGATTTTATTCGGACAATTTTCCTCCAGTTCCATGTGTGTTAAATTCATTTATATCCTTTAGTCCTTGAAATACAGGGGCAAAATCTTCACTGACACGTGCAGCTAGTAGAAAACAGAGACAAGTTTCTGTTAGTTCAACCACATGGGGCAATTCTCTCTTTTCTCTGTCCTTGATAGAGTTCTGCTTTGAATACAGCTGCTGAGGAATTTACTATGAAGGGAATGTTACTCATCACTGTGGGAAAAATTTAGGTTCAGTAAGCAAGCATAAGCCCTGACTCATTAAATGACACACCGACCTTTTAACTGGGAGAGTGTATTTAGCTTTGATTGAGTAAAGGAACTACTAACTAAACCTCCTCAATATTTATTATAGATACATTCCACCAGGGTGTATAAATATTTCCATTATTCCCAAAAGTTTTATGTTTCATTTTATGCTATGTATAGCACTCTGCTAATCACATTAAAAAAGAAGAAAGCTCTCTCCTCAGTCTTTACCCATTCCTGTATACTCAACATAGAGATGAGAATTCATAAATGCTAGTAGAGGAGTATATTTGGAAAAATTTGTGCAGAAAGTGTGGATTGTAGTTTTATCTCATTTTGAGTTATTTTTGATAGTTTGGTTTTATAATTAACATAAAAAAGAATTAAATATGCACTATTTTTAACACAGAATTGCAAATGATACCAAATGTTAAAAAGTTTTAAATTAATAAGTGCTTATAAGGATGTGGAAAAACTGAAATCATGATATATTGCTGGTCAGATGTAAAATTTGGTTAGTTACTGTGGAAAAATGGTTCAGTGATATCACCACACCTAGGCAAAATTACCACGTGACTCCTACAATTCCAGTTCTAGGCATCTAGAGAAAATAATCTAAAACATGTACTCAAAAAATTCCGTGTGTACACGTATTCAGAGTAGTACTCATTATTCACAAGTGCCCCAATGGAAAAGGAGCATAAATATACATTGGCAGCTGTGTAAATCAGCCAACTGGACTATATACTTACAGTAGAATATTGTTAGCTAATCATAATTTCATGGGAAGTTCTTATCCATGATACAATGTAGATTAACCTCAGAAGCACTCGCTAAGTGAAATAAGCCATGTCCAAATAGTGATATAACATGCGATTCCATTTGTGTGGAATGTGCAGAATAGGAGAAGCCACTGAGCCAATACAGACTAGTGGTGGTCAGGGGCTGATCTGTGCCATGCATGGAAAGCTTCTCTTTACAGTGATAGAACTAAAGAGATATGGTGATTCCACAACATAATAGAAATACTACTGGCACAGACATTCACTTAACATAGTTAATTTTATCTTATATAAATTTAACTCAGAAAATTACTTGTTTTAAATTTTAGGGGCCCTGAAATATAGGCTTATTTACAAATACAGTAAAATGGTGTTTTTTTTTGCTATTGCTAAATTTATTATGTAATATAGCTAAAAGGGACACTTGCATAGATGTCAGGGACACTTGAGTGGCTTTCATGTTCAAGTTACCATTGACATGATAATCCTCTCAACAACAGCTAATGTTACTTTTTTCAGAATGCTGCATCCAGCATCCTTTGTATCCATTGTTTTGATATAATATTTGTTTATTTTCTTCTGTATTGTTTCCATAATTGATGACATTTTCTGCTAAGTCCTCAAAGAAGTCAGTAAGAGACTGCTGATGTAATTGGTTCTCTTTTTATTTTAAAATTTTAACAAGCGAAAATGGATTTGTTCAAGAAGCATAATGTGATATTTAATACTTGTAAATATTGTGCATTGCAAAATCAAATGAATGAACACAGTCATTACCAGTCACAGTTGCCATTTGTGTGTGTGGGGGAGGGCAATTTAAACTACTGTCTTTGGAAATGTATATTCTCCTATACAATATTAGCTATATAGCCTTTGTGCTGTACAGTAGAACTTTGTCATCTTAGATACTCATATATTTTATATCTGTTATATCTCTGCCCTGCTCCATTTTGAATATTTTTTATCTGCTCTGAATTCATGTTTGAGAAGTTTGGTCCCTGGTGCAGTGACATCTGGGGATCGGGGCTTCCTTGGAGGCTAGATCATGAGAACAAGGTAGAATAATGCCATTATGAAAAGAGCTTGCAGGCCTCAATTCTGTTTTCCTTCCTTCATCCCTGTATTTCTTCTCTGAAAAGGTACCTCACTGGAGGCATTATCTTGAAAGGGGCCTAGGACTCTTATTATGCAAGTGTGTAATCTGAATGAAAAAATTTTCCCCAAATGCCAGCTTCCAGAAGAGTAAGAGTAATTTGTGTTTTCACAAAATTACCTCGTCTCATCCATTGTATTATAGTGATACAAACTTGAGTAAGATGTACCTCCCTCGTGTGTGTGTGTGTGTGTGTGTGTGTGTGTGTGTGTGTGTGTGTAGGGACTTCATTTCCTAAGACTCTGTTCCCAAAAGTGAGAAGCTGTGTTTACTTGGTAGTGTAGGTGTGCACATGTGTGTTTGTGCTCCTTATGCTTGCCTGGCAGGTACTTTATTGAATGAGCCATCTGCCCAGTCCTGACACATACTCTGTACAATGTCTTTTCATCCCCCAACCCAGGCCAGTGACAAACACCTCTCTGTTCTGCATTTAACTTTATAGACGCCACATATAAATAATGTCTTGTAGTGTTTCTCCCCCCCATGTAATATAATTCATTTATCACTACATCTTCCATGTTCATCCACATCACCACAATTACAGTTTCCTTTTTTTATATTGCTGAATATTAATTCTATTATACATAAGGTTTAAATATAAATCTGTTGATGGATATCAATTATTTCAATATTGGCTATTGTGAACAATGCGCCATGAAAATGGGAGAGAGGAATTCCTCAGTACACTGACTTCATTTCCTAAGACTCTATTCCCAAAAGTGAGAAGTTGTATAATCTGGAAGGTGTATTTTTTAATCATGAGATACAGTCAGATAATTTTCTGTAATGCTATATCAATAACACTCCCATCAACAATGAGTAAGGGCAGCCTTTACTCTATCCTTTCAGCAATACTTGAAATCCCTTGCCTCTTAGAAACAACCATCTTACACTGTGAAAAACAGTCCCATTGTGGTTTTAAAGATTTTTCCCTAATCATGAGTGATAGTGAGGAGCTTTTTGCAAGCCTTTGACATTTATTTGTCTTCTTCTGGAAAATATCCATTCAGACATGCTATTTCACTCATTTTATTTTTCTCTATTGACATATTTGAATTCCTCAGTGTATTTGGTATACGCTGAATGTACATTGAATGTATTATCTCATTCTTTCTTTGCTTAGTTTCTCCTCTTGAGAACACTGAAATCCTTCTGGGGTCCCTTGCTGGTGGCCAGGATCTTCTTTTTCATTCATTCCAACATGATCTCTTTTTCTTTCATTTCTTCCAGTATTTTTTTCCCATTTTGTGTATCTTCTCTTTACTCTTTTGATTGGTTAATTTTCTTAATAGAAAGTTTGTAGCTTGATGTAACCCAAATTCTTTCTTTTGGCTTTTCTTGGAGGACCTATACTTTTAAGAAATTAATGGTTGACCAATATTGAGGAGTTTTCTCCTTTTTTTTTCTCTAGGATTTCCAGGTCTTCCATTTAAGTATTTAATGCTCTTTTGAGTTGATAGTCATGTATGTTGTGAGATGGTGTCTAATTTCATTCTTCAGTACACCTATATAATTTTCCCCAAAGCCATTTATTAAAACAGCTGTCTTTCTCCCATTTTGTGCCCTTGGTTCCAAAGATTAGTTGATTCAAAATATGCATTTTTATTTCAGGGCATGTCATTCTCTTTAATTTATCCAAATTCCTTTTTTTTTCGCCAATATAAGCATGAACAAAATAGAGTATTTGATGTCTAATAATGTGAAAACTCCTACTTTGTTCTCTTGCCCCAACATTGCTTTTGCTATTTTGTATCCTTTTTGTTCATGGTGAAATATTGGACTTTTGTGTCTATGAATTTATCATTGTAGTTTTGATAAGGATTATATCGAGTCACCTAGATTGTAATAACATGGACAAATAAATAATAATTATTATATTTATCAAACATTAGATAACTTTCCATCTTTTGTATCTTTTTCAATTCTTTAAAATATTTTATTTTTTGTATATTATGTGTATGAGTATATTGCTGGCATCTTTAAGTTCACTGGTGTTTTGTAATGCTCAAGGAGGCCAGAAGAGGGTATTGGGTCTCCTGGAACTAGAGCTATGGATGGTTCTTAGCTGTCATGTGGATTCTTGGAACCGAACCTGGGTCTTCTACGAGAGCAGCCAGTACTCTTAACCACTGAGCCATCTCTCTAGCCCCCATTTTCAATTTTTTTCATGAATGTTTTATAGTTTTCAGAAAACAGATGTTTAGCTACATTTAGTCACATTTATTCCTAAATATTTCATTTTTTATTTTGATGCTACTATGAAGAATGGTTTCTTCATATTTTGTATACTTTATTGTTAGTGTACAGAAACACAATTGATATTTTGTTAAGTTTTTAATTTTTGAGACTTGGTCTCACTTGGTGTGCTAGTTAATGTTGTCAACTTGATTGGATCCGAAATCACCTAAGAGAAAAGCTTCTTGAAATGCCTGTGAGGGATTATCTAGATGAGGTTAACTGAGGTGTGAAGACCCACCCTAACACCTAGACAGAATTTAAAGAAGAAAGCAAGCTTGGCACTGCTACCCAATTCCTTCTACTTCCTGAATGCAGATGCAGTTATCAGCTGCCTCAAGCTCCTGCGGCCGTGACTTCTTCGCTTTAATAATATCTTCAAACTGTGAGCCAAAATAAGTATTTCCTTTCATAAATTGCAGGGATAGTTAATGTAACCTGTATAGAATACTGACACCATGAAGTGGGCTGCTGCTCTCATAAATCTGATCCTCTTATTTTTAGGCCTTTGGAACTGGTTTATAGGAGAAAAATTGAGGCGTTCATAGCTATGTGCTACAAAATCACTAGAGTGGTGACAGCAGAGCTTACAGAGCCATTTTGGTGTGATCTTGGAAGGAAAGAATAGTGAAGAAATTTCAGATGGTGGATGCCCAGCTCATGAGGTTTCAGAGAAGAAGAAGGCCTCTCTCTTGGGAACTGGGCTAAGGGAGATTTTTTTTTTTTTTATTCTACATTCTTGCAAAGACTCTCACTGCATTCTGCCCATGTTTTGAGAATTTGCATTCAGCAGAATGGCTATATACACATACATACCCAAGAGTATACAGGAGTAGAAGGTTTGTAGTTTAGTATAATTCTGGTTCCTTTTTTTGCTTAAATTTTCCCTCATATATTTGAAATTTGTACAGCTGAAATTTCACTTTTATGATAAAATGTTCTTACAGGAAGCAACTTAGGGAGAAAGGTTTATTTGGCTTATAACACCACATTACAGTCCATAATTGTGGGGAAGTCAGGGAGGAACTAGAAGCACTTGGTCACATCATGAGCAGAGTACAGATCAGAAAGAAATAAACTAATGCACACATATTCTCTTGCTTGCTTGCTTGGGTGCTGCTCAATTTTTCCCATCCTTATATAGTGCAGGATCCCCTGCTGAGGTAATGATGCTCATAGTGGGTTTTTCCAACATCAGTTAATTAAATTAGGAACAGGAGTGGGATAGTCTCAGTGGTAGATAGCTTCCCCAGCATATGTGGGGGTCTGAATTCCGACCCAATAACCACAAAATGAAGGACAGGAGGGAGCCTGGGAGGAAGGGAAGAAGGGAAGGGGAAGAGAGGGGAGGAGGGTGGAGGAAAGGTCAATAGGAGGGGAGAAGGGGAAGGAGAGGGAGGGGGAGGGACTGGGGAAAATAGGGGAGTACTGGGAAGGGAGGAAGGTAGAGGTGAGGAGTGGGGAGGGAAGGGAGGAAAGGAGAGAGGGGAGGGTGGAAGACTGATAAGCCCACAGGTCACCCCAATGCAGACGATTCCTCATTGAGACTCTCTTACGTGATTCTATGTTGTGTCTGATTGACAATTAGAACTATCCTTCACGGAGTCCTAAGTAAGAAATTTATGTTTGACTAATGTTCAGCAGGTTTTCCTCTATGAGTTTTACAGTTTCAAGAAAGGAGTATGAACAGGTTGAACCTTGCAAATAATGTAGGTTCAAAAGCAGTGGCAACTGTTATGACTGACACCATTAAAGAGAAACCTAGTGTTCTGCACTGAAGCAACAAGAAATGTTCCCCAGGGGCAAGAACTCACCCCAGTTCAACCTTGCCAAATCCCAAATTTCTTTAAGAAAGAATACCAGAACTGAGCATGACCTGGAAGGAATTCCTTGCTTGAAAACAACTGCCTAGAATAGTAAATTCACAGATTCAGTAACAATGGTCTATAGAGTCTCCTATCACTGTGGTTTAAGTGGGCTAAGCTATATCTCAACCTGAAAACAGAACAGGGCTGCTTCATCCGCATGCTACTGGTTCTTTAGTCACAAAAGATGCATGATTGAGGGAGTCAGAGGGTCTTGCTCCAAGATTCAGTTATCGAGTTCAAGTGAAAGCTGTCAGGGACAGAATCACCACAAAAAGGCCCTGAGAGACCTCCACTCCATGAAGCTGTGAAGATAAATCCTAAGCTGCAGTGGAGACCTCAGGATGTCGAAGATACCAAGACTGAAGATACCTCCTCCTGAGGAAAGTTGCAGCCGTAGAATGGAGCTAGCTCAAATAAGAGGCTCTATGTGTTGCACACAGCAGAGTTTGGGGGTGGCGCTGCTTAAGCCCTTTGGAGCTTAGATGATTCCATCATACTACCCAGATGCCAGACACAAAGCTTCAGGATTTAGTGTTTTCTCTGCTGGATTTCTGTCTTACTTTGGTTTGATCTTTCCTTGATATTCTTTGTTCCTTCTTTTGGAATGCGAATGCTTACTATGCCCCATTGTATGTTGAAAATAGGAAAGCTTAAAAAAATAGGAGTTTCTAGCTAAGAAACTACTTTGAGTCTCAGATGAGACTTTGTACATTGGACTTTTAGATAATGTTGGAAATATTACAGACTGTGGGCACTTTTGAGGGTAAATTGAATTTTGTATTATGACATGGCCATGAACGTGTGGAGACAAAGGTGGAAGGTTATGGGTTGAAAGTGATGTGTGGGTGTCAAGTTGAAAGGGGTAGAGTTATGATAGCTAATATTGAGTATCAACTTGACAGGATCTGGAATGATCTAGGAGATATGCTTCTAGGCATGCCTGTGAGGGATAGGTTAGTTGGGATTAGATTCGTCTCTGGGCATGTGGGTGATAGATTTTCTGGATTAGCTAAAACTGAATTGGGAGGATCCACTTCAACTGCCAGACCACAGAAAGAAGAAAGGATGCTGAGGACTTGCATTTATCTCCCTTCCATATCCTGATTACGGATGCAATATGACCAGATGCCATACCTCCTGATATCATGACATTTTCTTCATGTGGGTTATATCAGTATACCCTTAAACTGTGAACCAAAACAAGCCTTTCTTTTTGTAAATTGCTTTTGACAAGGTGTTTTGTCACAGCAATAAGAAAAATAATTCATATACCATGAGAGCCAGGCTAACCTTGATTTCACTTTATAGAGCAAGCTACCTGTGAACTCATAACTCTCAGTTTTCTTGTTTTTTCCCTCCTAAGCGATGGGATTATAAACCTGCATCACTGCATGTGTCTCACAATTGATTTCTAGTGTATTGTATCATGAAACTTTACAAGATTTTGCTGGAGTCTTAGGATTTTCAACATATAAGATGAGGAAATTTATAAAAGACAATTTCTTTCCTTTGTGATTTGGATGCTGTTTATTTAAGTTTCTTACATAATTTTGAGGTTAAGATTTTCAGTATTATGTTTAATGAAAATGGTACAAGTGAGCATCCTTTTTGCATTTCTGGTCTTAGATTTTCAAATTTCCATCACTAAATGTAATTTTATTTGTGGGTTATTTCATTCTATACCCTATGTGATATGAATTTTTACCCTGAAATGATCTTAAATCTGTTCATTTGAAGGACATCTATTGAGATAGTTGCTTTTTTTATTTTTCTTTTAGTGTTTTGAATGTATCACCACTCTGGCCTAGCTTACTGGGTTTCTCTTGTGAACCTATGGATATGCTTATGGAGGTTGAATCAAAATATCCACATCCTTACCAAAATTCTTTTTCAGGCACTTTGTAAATCTCCATTTCTTTGGGATCTAGTACTAGATCTTTCTCTGTTAGTTTCCTTTGATGGGGTCACGTTTGCCTGCTGCGCTTGACTGGAGCAAATTCTTCCAGTTCTTTAGATTGATTTCCATAGGCAAGGATGTTCTTTTCTTGGCTCTGGACTTACAGGATTGCCTTTAGGAGTTCCCTGAAGTGGTATTTGAATTGGGTGATATAGTTTCTATTGAGTTGCAATGGGGTTTGTATTTGGCTGCACCCTAGAATTGTGTTGGCACTTTCATTGTCTGGTCCCTAAGTTGATTAAGGCATCAGGACCTAGGCTGGTAGAGCTGTAATTGGATTAAGGGAACACTAAAGGATCTGTTGCCAGCTGTGCAAATGGGTGTAGCTTTCCCTGGCTCCCAAAGAGGATCTCACTAGACCACTGTATGTGTATCTCTATACAGACGGTAGTAGTGTCCTGCCAGTTTTTGAAAGAGTCTAGAATCAAGAAACAAGCTGCTTTAGAGTCCATAAGAAAGCTTGAGGTTTTAAGTTTGCCTGTGAGGCACAGATAGCAGTGCCTCTCTCTGGGGTCCAAAGTGAGCAAAGCTATTCTCAGGCCACAGCTGAGAGGGACAGTAACTGGGTTACAAAACTATTACAAGATCTCCAGTTGTATGGAGGTAAGTTTTTCTTTATGTAGGACTATGGGCAAGCATGTTTCATCCTGGGTCTTTGAGTAGGCAGCACAGCTCTCAGGCAGCTGCCAAGAGAGGTAGAACCAAGTTCCAGTGCCACTTCAGGATCTATATCTCAGACTATGTTTGGTTGCCCTCTCATTCAGACACAAATGGTCAAAACTACTCTTGGATTCCTTGGTCAATGATTCTGGAAGCAACTAGAAATGGGGAAGTATCTGAGTCCAGAGAAGAGAAAAGCTATTTCTGGGTCTGGAGCCAAGATCATGGCTGGTAAACTTATTCCCTAAATAAGAACCTAAACATGTTTTCAACAACAAACTGAAAAATAGAGAAATTTTAATTTGGACTTTCCATATATTGTTTCCTTATAATTCAATATTGCCATAACTCAAATCCTATATTAAAAATGTTTAAGATTACATACTGTTTATTATGTGCCTTTATTGTTAAATTGGTACTTATGAAAATTATAGAAAATAAATAATTCCCTAAGCAATCCTTTCTATATCTTGCATTTTGCATTTAATGGTATTTTTGACATTCATCCATATTGACATTTGTTTCTAAATATTTTTAATATCACTGTACTTTGTTGTATGAATGCACCAACACACACTTGTCTGGTCTTATGCTTATAGACATTTGAATTTCTGTAATTTGGAATCCAGTAATTCTCCAAATATTTTTATATGTCCTCTGAGGGACATGAGAAGCATCTAAGTTACTCTCCTGAAAATAGCTTCCTACTCTTGGATTTGGACATACTTAATCTAACTCCATTAAATAATGCTTAGTTCTTTTCCAAGAAACTTTATTTAGTATACTCTCCTACCAGCTATATGCAGTTCCTGCTGCCCCATATCTGCTAACATGTGCTATTGCCAGACTTTTCTTCCTTCCTTAATTTTAATTTTTCTCCAAATTGGTGGGTGTAAAGCTGTCACTTTATTAAAGCTCAGATTTGCATTTCCCAGATTAATATAGTAGAACTTGACATAATCTTTTTACTTGACTTTAATGGTTCAGTCATTTGTGAAACACTGTATGCAAAAATCAAGATAAAATTTATGTTCAGTCTTCTATGTTCTTGAAGATGATGTTTTAATTTGAAATTGTGGGAATCTAGAATAGAAAATGTCTAAATTGCATAGCAAACAAAGATAACAAAACTTGAACAAGTTGAGGTTATTTTTATTACTAAAGGACATTTAGTGTTTTTATCAATAATAAGTAGATCTCTAAATGTTGGATTTGGGTGTTGAGGAATGATTAGCACCAGTAAGTTCAGTGTTTATAGATGAGTTGCTGAGAGACGAGAGACAACACACTGCAATTACTCTGAATTTCCACAGGATCTGACATTTAGCAGCTGCTCAATGTAAATAATTTTAAATGAATGAATTGATTGCTTTAATGTAAAGCATGAAGAACCGTGAAACAATAAACATAAGTGAAGTTATAGTTAAACATTCTTGACAATGTTTCAGTCTGTATGATCATTGAGTTTAGCGGCAGTAGCTAATATTACATAATATATGATACCCTGGGGAAGTACAGCAGGGGATTAGATCAAACATCTCTCAATGAATAAGCGATATACCTTTGCTCCAGCTTCACGCCATGCCCATCGTATGCTCTGTGTTGGAAGCAGACAAGGATTTGATTTAAAATAGCACTTTCTATTTCCTACTACAGCTCAGATGCTTTCCCGAGCAGCAGCCCAATGTGTTGGAGTCAAAATGACTAGGCAAGCAGCAGGAAAGGAAATGTACTCATTTGAACATTTTATTGAAAGAGAAAATAATGCTTCAGGACTTCCAGTTCATGTCTTCAGTTTTTTTTCCATGTACCGGGAATCAATGCAAAGAAGCATTTTGCTGTGTTAAAGCTCATCCTTAGAAGTTGTTTTATTCACTGTATGCCATCATGCAGTGGAATACAGAAGCCTCTTTCCCATTTGTACACCTATAACTCAAAGAGAGCTCATTACTCAGCACATAGATTGTAGACGCAAGTCATTTTTTCCCTATATTCTATGAAACTATTTGTCTCTAGTATAGTTTTAGTATGACAATCACAATTATGTTTGAGAATTTCACCAGAAAAATATAAGTGAAATATTACTGATCCCACTAAAATTTAAGACATTAGATACAACATTTTTAAGATATTTGTTTTAGCTTCCATATATGAAATATAGGAATAACATTAGTCATCCCCTACTTCATTTTTTAAGGGTTTGGGGAGTACAGACTGCATTTTATATATCTGAGAACTAGGTGACTGAGGCACCATTCAAGTTCATATAGCAAGAATAAAGCAGGTAATCATAGAAACTCCAACAACTTGCAGGTGGCTTTAAAATGGGCTTTCACGTCTCAGGAAACTTCACAACACTGGTCACAAGGAATTTCTTGGTAATTTAGAAATAGGAAAACATCTTAATGTTTCTTTCATGAAAATAATATTCAATAATAAAAACCAGCCATTACCCAAACTTTTCCACCATGACCTAACCTACCGGAAAATAGCTTAAGTGAGGTTTTGCTCTGTTAACTCTTTTAGAAGATGTGATTTTGCTTATAGGTCTGTGGAAATCTCCTTGAATATAGTCTCCTGCTGGAAGCTCGGAAATTATTTAGTGCAGACTGTAATTGCATCTTGGAGGTGGTAACTGACAGTATGTTGACTCGTATTGCCCAAAATAAAGCTTTTAGGTTTCCTGAGAACACATCTAAAAATACTGGGTTTTGCTTGTAGATTATCTAGCCCGCCAAAGAATCTCTTATTTATTTGAAATAGGAAAATATATATTTATAAGTGTGAGGTGTCAAATTTTCATTTTTTTTTATAATAATGTGAAAGCTAGCAAACTCACAAGAAAAGCAATATAAAGAAAGTCAAAGCTAGTTTTGATAATCCTTAATTATTACTTTCTTTTTAGTATTATTTATGGCAAATTCTTTCATAAACAAAGATTGCAGAGTCATGAGAATATTCAGATTTATGTGAAGATAAAAGATGGTGCCAACTTCTTATTTTTGTAATTTTACATCCAATATTCTTTCCTATCCCAATGATAATTGTTTTCATGATGAATGATTGGTTTTACCCTCCCCACCACTGGTCTATTGAAATCTTAAATTAACTACATTTTTTTTGCCTAATGTAGGCAAAAATTAGCTAGCATAATCCTTTAGTGTATATAGCAATGAATTTATTGTATTTTATTTTTGTCAACAATGCCAATTATATCCTAGGAAGTTGTGGGGAAATGATTCATTTTTCATCATCACTTTCATGGAATTGAGTGTATTTCTGTCTTGAATCCCTTTATTTAATTTAGCTATGAATCATTCCTGGTAATTTTGGAATGTTTAAGAAGTCTCAAAGACAAGTTCAGCTTGAAAGCATAAGTTTTCTATAAATGGGGTCCGGAATGGAACGATGACCACTTGAGAGTCACACAATGTTTCTATCAGTTTCAGGCCAGACTATGAAGCTTACTTTCTTTTACTATGCTGTCTCTTTATCTTCTCTCAGTTCTACAATGCTCTGTTTGTTCACTGATTCCTAGGAATAAGTAGAAAATCTTTATATTAAGATTTTTGGAAAAGTAAAATACATGTTCTGTAGTCATCACTAAATTATATTTGGGTTATTCATGCCATTAGTTAGCCCCTGCATTGTGTTTATGAGCATGCACGGCTGCCATCCTTCTCCCTTACCTATGAATAATTCCTACTGTCCATTTGCGTGTGCTTATGAATGCAGCAGCAGAAACAGACAGATGGCTAGAAGTACTACTGCAGATTCATTAATACTATTACCTGAAATTAGCAGGAAATATACTGTATTCTGTTATTGGTCCTAAATAATTTACAGATGTATCAATAAGTAAAGCATGGTGTTATACACAGATAGTCCCAGAACTTGGAAGGCTGAGGCAGGAGGATCATGAGTTTGAGGTCAGTCTGGACTACATAGTCTTATGTTTTACTTATAACACCACCAAACACCACCAAAACGAACAAACAAAATAAACCTCCAAAAGAACAGCCTATTAAAATTTGCAATTTAGTATTATTGCAAAATTCCACATATATGCTGAGAGGACTCAAAAGGAAACTTTTTGATACAATGTACTGCGTTGTAGCCTTGTCCGGCCTGGAATTTGCCAAGTAAAGCAGGCTGGATGGGAGCTCCCAGAAACCCACCTGCTTCTACCTTCTGAGAGCCGGGATTAAAGGCATGTAGTACCACATTCAGAAAAAAAAAAAAAGAGTTTTGGTTACAAATATTCACTTCAACTGTAGTTTGGAAATGAGTAGCTCAGTGATAAGTATCCCAGACAGAACTTTGCCATGGAACCTGAGAGCTTCTCATTGTCGGATGGAATCATTTGGCGCAGCATCAGCACAGCTGCATATCGAACTGAAGAAACTACAGTGTGTAAGGCCTTATATCAACTGTGTGAGTCTCAACAAGATGAGAATGAAAATAATTGGAATAGAGAATTCTCTGGGCGCCAAGCATGCCGCTCGAAGGAAGCAGGACGAGACGCTGCTGCTATTCTCCTGCTTCCGGCTCCTCAGTTTCCTTTCACTAAGGAAATGAATCACAGTGACAAGTTCGGAATCTTCTCCTGTCGGTGACTGATTTAAGAATCTCATTCGCTCATTTACAGTCTCCTTGGTTTTATCATTCTCCTTAGTCCATTAGGTATTAAGGTGCTTTTGACAGCACTAAACACAACGAAGACGTTGATATGAACACAGAACTTTTTTCAAATATTTAACATAAACAGGGCTGTTACATGCCATATTCATGATTCATAATTATTTTCTGGTGTAATTGTGTGATTTGTAGCCCACCACCATCTTGTAGGAGAAATAAACCACAAAATATCAGTGGAGATGACTGATTTTGTTTCTGGAAACGTGGAGAATGATGATGTGTTTGTAATGATGTGTTTATAATGATGATGTGCACATAACTCCCTGCACACAAGGCTAGATGTGCTTTAGCACTGCTGAGCACTTTAGCACACTTCTTAGTTGTCTTTTGCCTTTTCTCTTCCACACTCCTGAAGGACAAATAATTTCTGATGACATGCACTGTTGTATTTATTAAATTTTTCAAAAGCATAACCTAGTTACATAACTATAATGTGTTCTTAAGCATTACAAAAGTTTTCTTTGGTCGGAAATGAAATCCACTATTTCCTCAAGAGGTAAGTGCTCTTAGACTGACACCCATTCTCACATCCTCACTTTTATAGTTTATTTTGTTTTGTTTTCCTAAATACTACCCTTAGCTCTAAGCCAGGCTAGCTGCTTCTCAGGGAAACTCCTATATTTATCAAGACAATAGCTGCTGCCTTCTAACAGATCGTTCACAGAGGTTTAATGCTTTTCTTCTTTTTTGTTCTAGCTCTCTGGAGAAGCATAGGAGGAGCAATCAATGCCACTGAGTCACATTGACTCATTCATTTCGGCTATCTAGTAAAAATATCTGTCATTACTATTCAACTGAGCATGCTCAGAAGCATGTGTGCGTGTAGTATGGCCTTAAACTGGACATGCTCAGAAATGTCTCAATCCTGCCATGTGCTTTCCTATGAGTGTAGGCTATGAGAATAAAATACCAGCACTGTTTGTTCCAGGAGGGCATTCCTTTACAAGTAACCCCTAGACTCTCACTTGATATTATTATAGAAATGGAAAGCTTTTGCAATGTGATGGTAATTAAGAACTTTGCAGCAGGGAAATCTCTGTAAGAGATGAGAGATTGGTATGCCGGATGTGAGCAGGAGTCTCCCCATCCTGCCCTCCATGGTTGCTCAAGATGGAAGTCTTTGTTTTCCAATCCCTGTAACCTTTGTGGCCATATGTTACCATGCTTAATTATCACATGTACCTTTTTACATAATTGTAACCTATGTGCCATTTTGCCTTTTATTTGCATTTCCCCCTGGGGGTGGGTATAAAAATGCTCCAAAACTTGAACAAGGGGTCTGAATCTTTTGATTTGTGGGTCAGTCCCGCTAGTGTCAAATTAAAACTTTCTCTCCTCACCTGACTTTGGCTATTGGTCTCTGATTTTCCAAAGCAATATAAGTAAGGAAGTTTCCCCCATTTTTTAAAAGTCTTCTGGCTGTGCTCATTGGCTCTGCACTCTCCAGGAGAAAAAACATTACACTCTGTTGAACTACCAAATGACCTGCCAAGTTTGCTTTTATTGTGTATCCTTAGTCTGAGCAGTGTCAGAGGATTCTTCCTTACATGGCAAATGGAATTATAATCTTTATTTCCTAATTACTAATGGCACTGAATTTCTCACCACTTGTTTATGACTATGTGCTCTTATTATTCTGAGGCTTACTGTATTTTTGAACTATTTTTAAACATCTCTCTTTGTAGATGCTGTTCTGCAGCTTTAGTGCCAAGGTCTACTGAAGATTTACTTTTTATCACCTTTGGTATTTTGAGTGCATCTTAAATCTAAAAAGCCATTTCTTACTTTACTGCTGACCTGTTCCTATTTTTTCTTCAAGTATTTCTTTAACACATGCCCAACTTTTAATCTTTCCAAAATGTTATTAGAATAGTTTTGAAATTCGAGTCCATGTACATGCTTCTTAGATGTGCATCAGTGACATACTCAGAGCTGCCTTTGAATGTCTTTCTTTCAGCTGAGGTCAGCCTTTTATCAAAACATTTATTTGCTTTATAAATTGTGTTTTCAAAATTTAATTTATTCTTGTGTATGTGTGCAATGTGTGGGAGTGTGGACACATATGCGGAAGTCAGAGAACAACTTTTGGGAGACAGGTCTCTCCCTCAGTGAGTTCTAGGGATCAAGTCAGGTCATCAGACTTGCCATGCAAGTGTTTTTACCTGCTGAGTTATATTGCTAGTCTAAGTCCACAGTTTTTTATCAGCTCCTTAACATCACCAGTTGATGACGCTTCATATTTTCCTGTATTTATAACATAGTGCCCTGAGGTGTCAATACCTCTTTCTTTTATGATTTACGGTACCTGAGATAGATTTTCATATTAAAAATATCTTCCATAATTTAATCCAGAGTAAAGTGATAATTGTGACACATTCCATCTGCATTTATTTGTATATCTTTTTGTATCTGTAAGTTAAATTTTAATTTATAAAGAAAATTGTATAAAAATCAGGTGTTTAGTTTGAAAACTACTTACAATCAGATGCCCATGAAATTACCACTAAAGAAACAAAATAGAGCTTTAATCTCTCTTTTTTTAAATCCGCATAGAAAAGAAATTTCTTCAAAATGTATAATTATAGAAATGCTTTTCTATGAGTTTGGGAACTTTGTAAGCCAATATAGAAAAACTTTTGAAAGTCTTTCATAGATATTTCAGAAAAAGAACAGTATTAAAGGCTTCTATGTATGTTTTTAAACTTTACTAATATTATTGAGTGCCTTGTCCTGTGGGGTCGCAGGGATCTCGGAGAGCCAGCTGCTGGGTGTGGCGCCACTCTCCCGCGGGCCACTGGGGTGCGCGTGTGTCATTCACCGAGTTGCTGAGGCTCTCTGCTATCGGGGCTGGTGGCTCTAGAGGACCGCTGTCAGCCACCCAGGCAGGTTCCGTCTCAATCTACCGTGCACTCCCTCTGGGTTCGAGATCCGTCAGCTGCCAGGTCATGAGGGGAGGTGTGGGACGGTGAAAGCAGGGTCTCCGTGAGTTGTGGTTTACGAAGAGACAGCGCTCTCCAGGAAGACTGGATCGTAGGCAGTAAGACACAGAACTCAGCTCAGTCAGACTCAACGGTACAGCTTCTTTATTCAGTGACTCAGCTTGGCTGTAGGTCTTAGTGATTTAGCTCCGATTAATTAGGGGAAACCAGGATATTTATACTGTGGGGGCAGTGGCAAAAGCCTTAGTGGATAGGTGCTTTCAGGATGCCCCATTTACATGTGGTGTTGGGCTTCTGCCAGGCTGCCAGACATTGCATGATTATCACACAGGAAAACCTGGCAGTTTCAGAGCCAGAGGCCATGTATCTGTGGC
>NW_008340854.1:834412-840246 GCF_000622305.1 Nannospalax galili
TACCTGGGTAGAATTTTTTTATTATTTCAATACACCAGCAATTGTCCCGTGGATCTGATGTTTTTCCTGAAAAATAAAATCTTTAGCACATGGTATTAGGGAGAGTGGGGGCTGGCTGAAGCATTGCTGTTAAGCAGGGTAAAGACAGCCATGAGGATGACAGAGAAGGAGGCTCTAGGGGAACATCTGCGGTGAGCAGTCTCCACTAGGTCATGGATCTCTTGCCACGTGATCTGGTGTGGCTTTGGGTGTCATCTCTGCCTCTTTCTTTTTTTGTCTCTGACAGGGTCATGCAGGCCATCTTTTTCATGGGTGGGGAGGTGTCAGACATTTCTAGCTGGAACCCAGATAGGCTTTGGTTGATCCTGTGGGAAAACACAAGCAAATCCTCTCCCTGTGGTTTGCAGTGGATCTAGTCTTTTCCAGAGCCCATCAAAGGGGTCCCTCCATCTAACCATGATGGGTGGTACTGGGTGTGTCTGGGCCCAGTGTTGGGTGATGGGGGGAGCATCTGTCCCTCTATATACATTAAGTACATTAAGGGTAAACAAGGCTAATGTTAATTGAATATTGGGAGAATATGTTGTTTGAGCCTGTCTTTTTAATTGGTCTTTTAAGGTTTTATGTGACCTTTCCACAATGGCTTGTCCATGAGGGTTGTATGGGATGCCAGTGTGATGGGTGATTTTCCAGGCTTCACAAAAATTTTTAAATGGCTGGTAAATACTGGGCCATTGTCTGTCTTTAGTTGTGCAGGGAGGCCCATGATGGCAAAGGATGAAAGCATGTGATTTATTAGCTTTTTTGAATTTTCACTAGTCTGTGCAGTAGCCCAGAGGAAGTGAGAGTAAGTGTCTATAGTTACAAATACATATTTTTGTCTGCCGAATTGGGGGACATGAGTTACATCAACTTGCCAGAGGGCATTAGATTTTAGCCCTCTAGGATTGGTGCCCATCTGTTGCACAGCAGGGTATGTATCATTGATGCACAAGAAGAGCAGGTTTTAACAATGCGTTTAAGTTGTTTGAGGGGAATGTGGCAGAATCTGAGATGGAGTCCTTGCAAATTAATGTGGGTGGTATGGTGGAGGTTTTGGGCATCTGTTACGCTGGCAGAGGAAGTTCCAGCGGTGGCTACCTCATCTGCTATGGCATTTCCTTCAGTAAGAGGACCTGGGAGAGAGGACTGGGACCTGATATGCTGGACAAATAATGGAGCCATCCATTTTTGTAACAGTGTGGAGATCTTAATTAGCAGAGGTGAGATGGGGTTGCCATCTATTTTAATAAAGGAACGACCTAGCCATGGGAGTAAATTAACAGCATAAACACTGTCAGAATAAAGGTTGAAGGGTTTATCAATCTTATCAAGAGCCATATAGATAGCAAAGAGCTCTTTAAATTGTGGGGATTTATCAGATAGAGGTTGAAAATATATCATAGGTGAGTCATTAGGGGAGTCTTTTATGACCAATGTAGCCCCCTTTTTTCCTCCATCTGTAAAGGCTGTAATAGTCTCTTTTATAGGTTTGTGGCAGAAGAGCCAAGCTGGGAGCCAGCGGAACACTGGAATAACTGACATCCATTTATCTTTGGGATAGTGATTATCAGTTTGTCCTGGGAAACCTATTAAGCTAATTGCAAAAGAGGAGTGATGTTTTAAGAGCCATTGTACATCTGATAATGGGAAGGGGACAATAAGGGTATCAGGATCTTTTCTCTTTATCTCCCCTGACAGACCATGGACGCAAGAGTGTCTACTTTTGTAAGAAAGTGAGGAGAGCCCCCTACTGGCATGTGAAGCCATTCTAGTACTCTGTGTGGCTGATGAATTGCTCCTACCATGGTGGGGGAGGAATTAAATATTAAGAGTTGAACAGGTAGCTTAGGGTCATATCTGGCTAGTGATGCCTTTTGGAAATGGTTATTAACTATTTGGAGAGCCTTTTTTGCATCTGGGTTTAGATACCGTCTGGAGGCTGGGTTTTTGTCTCCCTTTAAGAGATCAAAGAGTGGCTGTAATTGACTTGTGGGGATGGAAAGCCAGGGCCTTAGCCAACTAATGTTGCCTAAAAAGCTCTGAAGGGAATTAAGGGTAAGGGGATGGGGGACATCCAGGATAGGTTTAAGGGGCCTAACAGTAGTAGGTGTTATTTCAGTCCCCAGGAAGGTAATGGGGGGAACTGATTGTATTTTATTTGTGGCTATCATAAAACCTTTTGTCTCTAGGGTGTTTATCATAGCATCTTTCAGGTCCTCTAGAGAGGAATCCTCATCTTGCCAGACCAAGAGGTCATCCATGTAATGATAAACATATAGGCCCTTTTTTAAGAAGGGGTGCCAGTGCATTTGCAACGGCCTCCTGGCATATTGTAGGGCTATTTGCTATACCCTGTGGCAGAACTCGCCATTCATATTGATCGGAGAGGGGAGGGGAGGGTGGGAGGGAAGAGGCAGGAAGGCAGGAAGAAGAAAGGAAAGAAGAGAAAGAAAGAAAAGAAAGAGAGAAAGAGAAAGAAAGGAAATTATTTGTGGTTGATGGACACAAAACACATTTGAGTAGAACTTTTATTTCTTGTTCAATTTCCAGCATATCAAAATCATCATCTGCTCATCAGAAAGCCCTTCCCTCCCTACAGCAGCTTCCTCTGATGTCTGTTCTCTTTTCACTGTATCTTCTCCCTTTTTCTATTCTGTGCTTATTCCAGTTTCTACAAGTCTCCAGAATCCACCCTTTGGATTCCCAGTATCCCCACTTGGCTTCTGCCTCCACCCCCTCCTCTGATTTCAGTTCAAGTATAGGACAGAGCTATTATATGACTATCCTTGTTGGCATAGATGACAAAGTTTCTTTGTACTTTCATCTAGGACTAACTACAACACTACCACTCAAAAGATGCAGCAGGAAACTGATCAAATTCAGAGAGGCATTTTTCTGGTATGGCACAGTATGCAACTCCCTATAAATATAAATATCCAGGGGAGGTGCTGCCAAGAACACACATAAGTGTGTGGAAGGAAGGGCTGTGAGGCAGGAATTGTAAAAGCTTCCTGCATTCAAAGAAACCTTGCATTTTGTAGAAAAGAGTCTCTTCTTCCTGATTGATTGTTTTCTACGTAGATGTCTTTGTGAACCTGTTTTTTTTTTTTTTTTTTACTTTTTTGAGACAGGGTCTCCTCGTAGCCCCAGCTGTCCTGGAACTTGCTATGTAGAACAGGCTGGCCTCGAACTCACAGAGATCCACCTGCCTCTGCCTCCCTAGTGCTGGGATTAAAGGGGTGGGCCTATTTTTAACAGCTGTATACCTTTACAGTAATTCTTCAAAATAATTCTTGAGTATAACCAACTTTTTTAATTGATTTTTTGGTGTATTTCATACAGAACATCCCAATCAATCTTATTCATCTTTATACCCGTGTCCCAAATGGCATCCTCCCATAGCAACCCCCTCCTCAGGGGTGTCATCCCTGTTACTGCCCACTGTGTTGTCAGTGCCCCCAGCCATTCCCCAGTGGCAAGTCCATCCACTGAGTCTAGTCAGCCTATCTATAGTCCCTTGTTTTAGGAAGATCAGCTCTTCTTCAATTTGTCCACCGCCAGCTGTGGCCGCCCCTCCACTCTTCCAGTGCAGGGTGCTGTCTCCTGACGCAACTCCTCCACTCACTTGGGTGCCGCCTGCCATCACACAGGTGCTGCCTGCCAGCACACAGGCACTGCCTCCTGGGCACCAGCTCCAATCACATGGGCACTGCCTGCAATCGCACGGGCACTGCCCTTCACTCCTCACTGTGGCCCCAAGCTGTGGTCACTCTTCCCCTGTTGCAGCACTGAGGCAGCTCTTCTGCCCGCCCAGGCTCTGCCCAGTCCCAGACCCCAGGGCTGGTGAGAAGACTGTGTCAGCAGAGCCGCATTCAGACACAGGAGACCAGGTTTGTCGTGATGCAGATCTGCTTTATTACAGAAGGGCACAAACATGTAGGGTAGGGGTCCAATCAAGAAGTTACAACTCATATCTTTGGCAGGGCTGTGTCTTATCATGACATCGCAAGCCAGACTCCTCATTAGCATAATGGATTTCCCGTTACTTAGGTTCTGGTTTCCTTATGGGGCCTGGTGTCCTGAAAACCACATGACCCAGGCTAAATATTGCAATTTGGGATCTCAAAGGTGGTGATTAGGGAATCAATCGCGAGCTCTAAGCATCAGTCTCACGATCTGCCAATGGGAGCAAAGTCATAAGGATTCCTTGTGGCTCCAGCAGTCTGGCAGTTGCCTGGGGCCTGCTGTATGGTTGTTATTAAGACTTTCACCCTAGCCTCAAGCCTGTCTCCCACACTTCATCTAGCAGCAATCAGTTGCCAATATTCCTTTAGACAAGATTGGGGTCTACTGTTCATTTTCCCAGAGGGCTTGGGGATTGAACAGAGTCAGGGAGGCACTCAGGAGGAGATGGATTAGGGGAAAGGTTTCAGGAAAACAGCAGTTCAATTATTTGGAGAGCCTTTTTTGTATCTGGATTTAGATACCGTCTGGAGGCTGGGTTTTTGTCTCCCTTTAAGAGATCAAAGAGTGGCTGTAATTGACTTGTGGGAATGGAAAGCCAGGGCCTTAGCCAATTAATATTGCCTAGAAAGCTCTGAAGTGAATTAAGTGTGAGTGAATGGGGGACATCCAGGACAGGTTTGAGGGGCCTAACAGCAGTGGGTGTTATTTCAGTCCCCAGAAAGGTAATGGGGGGGACAGATTGTATTTTATTCGTTGCTATTACAAAACCTTTTGTCTCTAGGGAGTTTATCATAGCATCTTTTAGGTCTTCTAGAGAGGAATCCTCATCTTGCCAGACCAAGAGGTCATCCATATAATGATAAACATGCAGCACCTTTTTTAAGAGGGGTGCTAGTGCATTAATGCAACAGCCTCCTGGCATATCATAGAGCTATTTGCCATACCCTGTGGCAGAACTTGCCATTCATATCGATTAGCTGGACCAGAGTTGTTAATTTTTGGAACTGAAAAGGCAAAATGTTGGCAATCATTATTGTGTAAACGGATGGAGAAAAAGTAGTCTTTTATATCTAGGACTAACAGGGGTTTATTAAGGGGGAGGATGGCAGAGACCATGGGCAGGCCTCTTTGGGGTGATCCCCATATTTTCATGGTTTTATTTATGGCTCTGAGGTCCTGCAGCAGTCTCCATATCCCTGTCTTTTTCTTTATTACAAAGACTGGGGTGTTCCATGGGCTCCTGAAGGGACTAATGTGACCCAGCTGTAGCTGTTCTTTCACAAGTTGTTGTAAAATGAGTAATTTCTCCCTGGGTAATGGCCACTGTTCCACCCAGACTGGCTCTGTGTTGGTCCATTGATCCAGTTGAGGCAGGGAGTCTGGTAATCAACAGTGGCCCTTAGAATTCGGGGTTCTTTTGTTTTAGGGACCTCATATGATCATCTATTTTAAGGCATTTCTCTTCAGAACCACTAGTAAGAACTACATTGAGGTCTTCCAAGATATCTCGTCCTAGGAGGTTTGTAGCAACATCTGCAATTAGGGGTCTTATTGTGCCAACTTCTCCATCAGGGTCCTCCCATTTATAGGAATTCTTGGTGATAAATGCTTGGGAGGCCCCTCCTACTCCTACTAGTTGGGGTCCTTGCATTAATTCCCAGTGTGGAGGAACCTCAGATTTCCCAACATTTCTTGAGTGTACCTCTGCTTCCACTGCTCCCAGAGATTTAAAACAAAGGAGCAAAGAAGCCAGAGAAGCCTTTTCATTTCTTTTGCTGCCTTGAGAGAGAGAGATGAGTGAACAGTAAGGCAGGCCTAGCCCAGAA
>NW_008340854.1:841087-841858 GCF_000622305.1 Nannospalax galili
ACTGGCGGCTGTCCTAAGGACTCTTAAGTGGCCGCTGCGTCACCAGGTTTTTATATTAGAAAGATGTTTAGATAGAAGGTCCTTTGTCTACACCTGTGCAGGCGGTTGGAGGTCGTTAGGGGGTCAGAGAGGCCTTCAGCTAACATCAGGGAATAGCCCTGACCAGAAAGCTTCAGTTGCTTCCCTGTCCTTAACGGTCCCACACAAAGACTCTAGACCGGAAACAAAAGGAGGAAATTAGAAGAGATTTGCCAGGCTCCAAGGGTGGGGAGGCTTGGGGGCACACTGCCTTTTTAGTCTCCTGATGGGAGATGAAAGAAAAAAAGATTTGCGTTGCTCTCCTGGTGGGAGAGATACTCTCGGATCCTGCGTTTCTGGGGGCACCAGCTTGCTGGCTAGCGCGGAGTTCAGAGGCCCCACACTGGGCACCAGTTATGGGGTCGCAGGGATCTCGGAGCGCCAGCTGCTGGGCGTGGTGCCGGTCTCTCGCGGGCGGCTGGGGTGCGCATGTGTCACGTACCGCGTTGCTGAGGCTCTCTGCTACCGGGGCTGGCGGCTCTAGAGGACCGCTGTCAGCCACCCGGGCAGGATCCGTCTCAATCTACCGTGCACTCCCTCTGGGTTCGAGATCCGTCAGCTGCCAGGTCACGAGGGGAGGTGCGGGACGGCGAAAGCAGGGTCTCTGTGAGTCGTGGTTTACGAAGAGACAGCCCTCTCCGGGGAGACTGGATCGTAGGCAGTAAGACACAGAACTCAGCTCAGTCAGACTCA
>NW_008340854.1:843377-845800 GCF_000622305.1 Nannospalax galili
GGATGCCCCATTTACATGTGGTGGTGGGCTTCTGCCAGGCTGCCAGACATTGCCTGATTATCACACAGGAAAACCTGGCAGTTTCTGAGCCAGAGGCCATGTATCTGTGGCGGCTACTTCAAAGATGAGTCAGGAAGAGAGTAGGGGGTCACCCTGCTGAGAAAAGGAGTCCTCCCATTCGTGCTGAGCCGACATGCGGCTATCCGGACATGGAAAGACTACAACCCAAAACAGCAGGAGTCTCCAACATTGTCCCTGCTGTGTTTCCCATGGGTACCTGACAGGGGTCTCCTGCTCCCTCTCAAGTTCCTGCTGGTTTTTATCTGAAATCCATAGTATTTTAGTATGTGTAGAGACTTAAAGTATAGGCAAAATCATTTGGTTAATATATTGTTAAAGAATGATATGAGGTAATTTATAAAGTGTTTGAGGAACGTTCATCAGACAATTTCAGAAGGAAATTATGAGGAATAATCTATGTTCTTGCATTGGGTAGCAATTTCAGATTTCAATCAGTTATATTTCTTTATATCCTAGAAAGAAATGTCTAGATGAGCTAAGATGGCTGCTGAGTATGTACAAACTTGAGGTAGAGTAGGGTTTTTATGCTATATTAATCTCAGCACAAATTTAATTTTTCTCCTACTTCAGATTGCTGCCTATGACATCCTTGATCCTACTGGTGATTCATCTGAAAACTACTTAGGAACTCTGAAGGACCCCACTATTTTATTTACTTACTTTTTATTTATTTATTTATTTATTTATTTATTTATTTATTTATTTATTTATTTATGTTGTATGCATGTGCATGTGTGAACGTACATGTGCCACAAGTACATGTGGAAGTCAGTAGACGGTTTGCTGGAGTCAGATCTTTCCTATCATTTGACTTCTGGAGATTGAGCTTGGGTCCTCAGGCTTGGTGGCAAGTACCATTAACCCTACGCCATCCTCACTGGCTTAATTTTGAAGGTTTCCAAAAGACTGATTTTCCTTATCTCCTTTCCTGTTGTTTAAAAGATAATTCTTCATTTTGCTTTTCTAGAGTTGCAATGTGAAGACTGGGCTGCATGCATTTCTCTTATTTCAGGGAATTAGATGTGCAGGGGAGGGTTCTGGGAAGCTGCAGTCAATGGATTTGGTCACTGCTTTTCCTTTTAACGCAGTTATGAAAGCCTTACATTACTGTTCAGTGGACTCGTGTGCTGCATTCTTAAGATTATTCTCCTCAGATTTTCTGTAATTCTTTCCAGTTTAGCATAGAACATGTGGAAGCTTCCCCAGAGGTTATCATACTCAGATGTTTAATTTTCCACTTTATGTGCCTCTCTCTGACAGCTCTCCCCTGTCCTTTCCCTATAATGTTGAGTGAATTGATAGGTAACCAGGAAGGTTTTCCTATGACATTGTTCTGTAGTAGAGAACATTTCCTTGGACTGTGCTGAAACTTCAGTTACAATCATTATGAGGATGTGATCTTATAAGATGCTTTTTTTTTCTTTTGACTCTATTTTTTTTTTCTTTTTATTATTGCTGGAGACAATTAAGCTGAACAACTGGAATTTATGTTTTCTCCCTTCAGTTTGCCTCTCACTCTTGGAAAAGCAAATGCTGAGCCGGGTAGCTTTATGACATAGGTAAATGGTGAGCTGGGGCAGCTTTATTACATAGATAAGTAGCTAAATTGCTCTAGGATTGTATATGCATGAAAACAATTACCTGCATATTTTCCCTGAGCTTTCCACATACCTTGCTATCTTCTTCATCTCTGAATTGGAAAACTGTTAATGCTATTTTTAAAATATACATTCACTTACTATTATTTTCATTTTCATATTCTTTTTTCCAAGAGAAGATAGGAGGGTTGGGCAGTAAACTCTAGAATTTTATATCCTTGGTTTTCCCTAATAGCTATTTTTTTCAAATATCATTGTATTAAAATATCTTCTTTCTTTTGTTAACTGCTGAGTCACAGTAATTGCAATTTTACTTTTGTTTAAACAAATTAGGTACAGTTTCCAATTTAACCTAACTTGGCTATATGAAAGTATCAATGGGCTAAGTTAGCTTAAAAATCTTGTTTCCTGGAATTCAGCTTTAATATCTAATAATATCCACCCATCTAAGTTTCAGAAGGTATGTGTCTAAATATGGCTGTCATTAATACTGATGTTGTACAACTGCTTCTTGTGATTTGATAGGACATCACCCCTATGGCTAAGTTACACATCAAAAGGGAGTTTGTAGATGTGATTTAATTCACTATCAGTTGACCCAGTCTCCTTAAGATCTGGAGAACATCTGTGTATTTGAGAACCAACTAGATGATTGGTTTATTTATTTATTTATTTATGTATTTATTTATTATTATTTTTTTAACAGCATAGGGGTTTATTTACAGAAGAGTGGGTGGCTACATA
>NW_008340854.1:845967-869199 GCF_000622305.1 Nannospalax galili
CCCTTTCCCATATCTCCTTACCCTTAACTTTCTTGCTCCTATGGAAATCAACATGGAGGTTTCTAAAAACACTAAAAATAAGTAAGGCCTGGAAAATCATAGAGCTTTGTGTGTCTCATGATAAAAAAAGTAATCTTAGAGATTCAAGTCATGAAAAGGATTTGATGAGTCACAACTGGTTGGAAGACACAGAAGCCACAAGAACAGGAGTGTAGGTGGCATCTAAGAGCAAAATTGGTAGCGGGATCTCAGCCTGCAAGGTGAAAGTGATGTTAGAAACACTGGCAGAACAGGCTGAATGCTATCGAAACTCTGAGCAACATGCAGACACTCCAGACTAGAGCCCAGTCTGGCCAGAGCTTTTAATTTGGTTTTGTGAAATCCCAGAGAGGTAGCCCAGTCAAGGCAATCCGGACTTTAGAACAATAGAATTGCAAAACTAATAAATAAGCTTTGCTTCAGTTGTAATTATATGGTATACAATATTGGAAGATGGATACAAGATAAATTCAAGACATCTGCTGGCAGATTCATAAGGTACATACTTACTTGTGAAGACCAACTTTAGCTTCAAGAAGAAACTGTGCACCAGGTTTAAAAACCAACTCTATTTCCCATAGTGAACACATTTGCCTCTACTATATTTTAGCTTCCAAACTGCACTCAATTGAGAATTTCTCTTTCACTTAACTGCCCAGATCCTGCCAAACCTGCCCTGATCCAGCCATTTTAATTTCCATTAGTAATCAGAGCAGATCAGATTTATAGTTCACTAGGAATTTGCCCTATTCTTTATTTTTCTCCTCTTTTCTGCTTTTGCCTCTATCTCTTTCCTTCAAGTTTTTCCCTGTGTGTGTATTAATTGGCTCAACTGTTTTAAACTATGATGTAAATGTCATACTCAGCATAAATATTTCTAAGTAAAAAAGAATTTATAATTAAAATAAGAGACAGGAAACATTTATTTACCACATTCTTTACCCCCTTCTTTTCTTGTCTCCTTATAAAACAGATTATTTCACAGGGATACAGATTTATGAAGATGACAGCTGTGGAAAAGGGAAAAGGAAGTTTGGGGGAGAAAATCTTTTTATTTGCTGCCAAAATTTAACCAAGTCTGGAGGATCAGTTCTTTAAGGAAAATAGAATATGTCTAATAAATAAATAGGTATCTGGGGGAAAGAAAGGTTTCTACTGCCAAGTCATTTTTTAAATGTTTGTGTTAAAAAATCCAATGTTACTTCTATTTCATGTATTTTTAGTTACCTAAAATTAATTCTATCTTGATCTCAGATATATGTGAAAATGTGGTTCTTTTCAAGTGGCATATTTATATGTTGAAAGAATAATATCCATTTGCTTTCTTTTATTCATGATTATAATATTATTGTAAAGGTTCTATAATAATACAGATGATGTGAGGAAATTTTGAAAATATTTTACAGAAATGCAAAATAACATTTTGATTTCTGCTCAATATGTTCCATACCACCCCATTACCAGTTTGCAACAAAAACTCACAAGAACAGACTGTGTTGCAGAATTATACTTGGAAGTAAATTTATGCATGTGATGCACATTTTTAAGGAACAAAGGCATTTTGGAAATAATTGTAGATAATAGAAGTGAGAAGATTTAAAAAAATCATTAAAATACTTTCTATCTTAAAACCATTGATTACTGAATGGAAGACTTAAAAAAAAGCCCAAAGTGTTATTTCTTATATGCAGATCAATCTAAATTATGTGTAGCAGATCTCTTTAAATCCAGAGTAATCTGTAGACACACGTACAAAAAGAGCTTTACTATCCTTTGCATTTTTTTCAAAATCAAGATGTCATCAGTCTTAAGCCAGAAAACCATAAAGAGAAATATTCAATGCACCTTTAACTAAAAAAATGCAAAAATCATTTAAGAATATATAAAAATTAGGTTGGCAAGATGGCTCAGTGGTGTAAAAGTACATGTCATACAAGCCCAAGGACTTGAGTTTTGTTATCCTCTGAATTCCACACATGCATCATAGCATGTATATGCCTGTACTCATACACACAGTAATAATACATAAATAAGTCTTATAAAAAGAATACATAAATGTAAGCAGTATACTAAGGCTTTTGTTTATTTAACACTGTGGCAGCAACAGTTTATGAGGGTAGTCTTCCAATATTAAGTTTTGTGTGTATTATAATCTAACTTCTGATAAGTCAGTTGAATTTCCCAAGTAACTTTCAACTCAAGCATTTGAAAATTGATCCCAGATATTTAGTTTAATACACAGTTAAAATTAGGAGCTATCAATGGCATAATTGCTATCTTTGAATGTTCAGACTTTAAGTGAACTTTAAGTAACTCGAGTCTAAAGAAAGGGTCCTATTTACCCCAAACAAAGCTAAATAATATTTTATTTATCTAGTTTAAATATTTATACACATTGGTTTAAATATCTGGTTTAAATATATTTGGTTTAAATATATATACATATACATACAACACAGACATGCACACATATATGCATATTGATTTTTCTCACCCTCAAACAACACCAACTTTCTCCTCTCAGCAGCCCTTGCTTCCATAGGTAGGGTTGTGGTTTTTTACCTCTCTACATCCACGCTGGTATTTTATCAAGTTTGAGCTTATATGGGACTTGTGCATGCCATCACCATTGCTGTGAGTTCACATGAGTAACTGTCCAGCTGACTGGAAAACTTTGTTACCCCGTGGTCATCCACCATCTCTGGCTCTTACATTTTTTCGGCCCCTTCTTCCACAATGATCCCTGAGCCTTGGGAGGAAGAAATTTGATATAGGTTTCCTATTCAGGGATAAGGACTCTGAAACCTCTTAGTCTCTGTACACTGGCCACTTGTAGGTCTTTGTGTTAACCACTGTCTGATGCCAAAGGAAACTCCTCCATGGAGAGTTGAGAGGTGCATTATTCTACAGGTATAATAAGTAATTAGGATTCAGTTTAATACTACTTCTATTTAGCAGACTAATAGTATTAGGCTCTCCCCTATAGTTTATGACCTGCCTAGCCACAATATCCCAGGCATGATATCAGTGTCAGGTATGGGTTCCATCTTATGAAGTGGACTGTAAATCCAAGTAGCAAGTGACTGATTGGTTACTCCCATAGTACTCATGCCACTGCTGCACCAGCATGCAAATATTGCCAGTTGTTATTGTACCTTGCAGGATTCATAGCTGCGTAAGGTTGATGATTAATTTTCTCTTCCAGTAACATGCCACTAGTTCCAGTGAATGGACCCACTTCAAAAAGCATTTGGAGACACGTTTGATTCCACAATTAGATCCTTGATGGGTTTATATATTTAGTATATTGAATAAAAATTAATTTCTGTCATCCCTTGCTGTTTCTTCTAGTATTTATCTGTTTCCTCTTCTTAATTTGTTTTGGATTTTTAATATTATTTTTCTATTTTTGTTTAGTATTAATAGCTGATCACCTCTTTCTCCATAGTTTTGATAGAGTTTGAATTTCAATGTATTCATTTATTGATGTCTGAATGTTTCAATATATTTGATTTCCTTTTTTGATTAAAGGGCTCTCAAAACAACATATTAAATTTCCAAGTAGTTAAGATTTAAACTTTTTTTTTTTGATCAATTGAATTTTTTATCAAATCTCTACTTCTTAAATCTTGGTGCACTTAGACCAAATACACTCACTCCTGTCACTTCCTTCTCAACCCTTTTTTTTTACCTGCCTCCTGGGACTCCTGGGTTTCCTGACCATTCCCTGAACTCAGTTCCTGGCTGTTTTGTCTCACTTACTTTTAGCTCCTCTGTCTTTTTTTCTGACATTCATAGTTGTGTAAGTTCAACTTTCCCCTCTCTTCTCTAATCTATTCCTTCCCTTTATGGATGATTTTAATAATGTTGTATAATAAAATAAAATTTTATGTGCTCATGGTTCACTCTCAAAGACCATGTCACTAGGTCCCAAATTTACCTTGAAATCCAGATTCAAGACTTTCTCTTCCATTTCAGAAGGTGAAATAATTCTGACCAATTTGAGCTGTCTTCCTCATGCTTAGAATGGTACCTCATAAGTGGAGTATGTTCTAGAAGCTGATGTCAAAGAGATGACTGGATGAATTGTCTGCTATTCTTCCAACAAAAACATATGATTAATTTACAGTTTTATTGTGAAACATTCTACTTTTATACCTTGGATAGGAATTTTCAGCTATTTTGGAGGTAGTTATGTCCTTCTACACAAATAGATCAAAATTAATTGATCATTATTTGCTATTCTCTAATACTTTATATACACCTCGAGAAATAATTATTAAATTGGGTAATTTTACATTCCCTGGTGTGTGTGGATCCTATCGAAATACGAATTAACTGAGACTCAGACTCAAGTTCTGTGTGCTTTTACATCTTTATTTTCTTACATCACGCTTAGCATATTATAAAAGCAATAACATTTTTCCTAACAATTTATTGTTTCCTTCAATTTATCTGATCAGAACTTCAGTCTCTTGTATGACTTAAAGATTGTCTATTAGTTTAAATGTTCAGTAAATCATCTTCGTGTTCAGAATATTTTGCTATAGCTGTTTGTATCTCCTATTACTCAAAGGACAATCTCCCAGTTATAGTTTAAATTCTGGCTAAAGGATTTTAAGGTAGAACTGTTTGTTTTAATTAAAATACAAGATTGATGTGACTCTAGAGGTATTTTTTTCTTCTAAATAAAAAATTAACTTCTTTTCATTTTCAGTACTGTATTATTTTGTAGCACATCTTATATCCCTTCTGGAAACAGAAAATAAAATACTAATTATAAAACAGGCTATACCTTGAATAGTAATGGTTAAAATTTTAGTTCAATGGGATATAATGTATTATATAATTTGAAAATAAATTTTATATGCATACAGGCTTTGGGGAAATTGTAGTACAGAGGCTTAGAGAAATTATGAATATATAAATTATTTTTTGCAGTTTCTCTGTAATTTCTTTTACACATTTTCCCATGTACCCTCAAGAACATATCCACACAGTCTATGGAATATTGAGAGAGACATTTGGGAATAATTTTGTCAATATGGTATGGTTTCTATTGGGGAGATTCATTTTGTTTAACTTTTAATTATTTATTTACTAATCACATAATTAGAAGAAGCATTTCATTACAACAGCATTGACATATTCAATAACGATTTCCAGAGCTAAGATGCATCTCTTTCAGAACTGGCTGTAAATTTTGGGTGTTACAGTTGAATTAATTCAGTTATACAATATTGTACTAAATATAAACCCTATAAGACATAAAATTGAATGAGGTTTTAACCTTTAAAGAAGATCTCCATTTTATTATTAAAATACAGTTTCATAAAGAAAAATTCATCTTTAATGCAACTAATGCTTAGATGTTTGCACAGGTGTCTCTAATCTCTATCTATCTGATTATTACTAGTCACAGTTGGTTTCTTACTGAGATCCTTGGCACTGAGAATGGATATAAAGTCATCAGGTAGATTTAAATAGTAATGTTTTTCACATCTACTACTTAATATGAAGCAAATTTTTTATGCTTTTTCCTCAAACATGACTCAAATTTTTTATTTATTGATTTTTTTGGTGTGTAGTTCATTCAGAACATCCTAAACAATCTTATTCATCTATATACCCACATCCCAAGTGACACCCCCATACCCCCCCAATGGAGCCCATACACTCTGTCATCTCTGTTACAGGCCACTGCATTGTCAGTGCCCCCAGGGATTCCCAAGTGCTTGTCCATCTGCTGAGTCTAGTCAGCCTATCTACAGTTCCTTGTTTTAGGAAGATCAGCTCTTCCTCATCTAGCAGCAAGCTGTTGCCTATACCCTTTTAGATAAGATTGGGGTCTGCTGTTCATTTTCCCAGTTCTATGCTGGGTTACTGTCTGGAAGTCTCTTGGACCACTCTGACCAACAACTCAAAGGAAGGTATCTCCTGTCTGGCATTGTTTCTTGTTATGTAGCCTTTACTTATAGACAGGGACTCTTAAAGAATTATATTGATTCCTTTAATCTATGGTTATTCTTTCCTTTTGGGTGTTTGACACCATGCAGTTGGCCCAGATAAAACAATTTGTTTTTACTTTTAAGGTCATTTGAGGATCTGTTACTCAGGGGCCACATGGGTTTGGGAGGAGCCCCTGGATCCTTTCTTTTACAAGTTCCATCTGTGTGAAGATAAGCCAAAGGTCCTACTTGATCATGGCTGGCTCCACTTGGAAGCATGGAGGAAATGTTTCCTCTGTGTTGACCCTCCTCTTTGTAGACTGGACACTGGTTCAAGTCCATCTGATGGGGTTGCCATGGCCTCCTTGATCAAGAGGACAGGTGACACACCACAGTTACAGGACATTTTGAGAGATGCTCCATAGTCCCCTGGAATTTAGTCGACCTTGAAAGGCAAGGAGCAAAATCTGTCCTTTAGGTCCCTCCGACCAAATTAGTATAGGTCTGAAAGTATGGCTGTTAAACTTCCAAGAAGGTTAGTTTTACCAGTCTGGCACTTCTAATTACCATATGCTGTGTAGCTAAAGCTTGGGCAAAGACTAAAGGTTCTCAGATAAATGTTGACTAGACATATATTCTTTGAGCTAGTTGTATGTATAATTTCTCAGTACATTGTTTGACTATTACGGTTCCCTCTGTATTTTTCTAAAACTAGTTCGGCATTATTTTCTCTCCGTTGTCTAACCCTTTCACCATGGTTTTCCCATTTAAAGGGCCCCCATTTCCCCCCTTTCTCCCTTAATAATACCCTTCTCCTATGGTCCTACCTCTCTTAGCTCCTTCTTTTCCTTTATCCCCAAGATACCTTGTAAAACCTGACCTCCCCCTTTCCCTTAAAATAACCCCATTTTTATCCATATCTCTCTTATTAACACCTGTTTCCTACTGTTCTTCTCTTTCAGATTCCTTCTTTTCCTTTACCTGCTTGGTTCCTTTTCATTATCCTGGTTCTTATAGTTCTATGTGGATACATACTCACTTTTAAGGATTTGGTGCTAGGATCCACATATGAGGGAGAACATACGTTGTTTATTTTTCTGAGTCTGTGTTACTTCACTTAGTATAACAGTTTCTAGTTCCATCCATTTACCTGCAAATTTCATGATTTCATCTTTCCTTAAGAAAGGACCGAGTAAAACTCCATTGTATAAATGAACCACTTTTTCATTATCGCCTTGTCAGTTGAGGGACACTTAAGTTGCTTCCATTTCTTAGGTATTGTGAAAAGAGCAACAAGAAACATGGATGTACAATGTCTCTGCATTGTACATTGCAAGGAGTGGTATAACTGGGTAAAATGGTAGGTTCATTTGTAGTTTTTTAAGAGTTTGCCACACTGCTTTCCATAGGGGTTGAACAAGTTTGCAGCCCCACCAGCAGTGGAGGAGTGTCCCCCTTTCCCCACATCCTCTACAATATTTGGTATCATTTGTTCTCTTGATCTTAGCTGGTCTGACTGGGGTAAGATGAAATCTTAAGGTGATTTTAATATGCATTTCCCTAATTAATAATGATGTTGAACACCTTTTAAGATGCTTCTTAACCATCTTTAATTCTTCTTTTGAGAACTCTGTTCATCTCCTTAGCCCATCTTTTAATTGGCTTATTTCCTTTCTTGATTCTTTGTTTTTTTTTGAGTTCATTATATATTCTGGATGTTAATTGTCTGTCAGATGTGTCACTGGTGAAGATTTTCTCCCATTATGTGTGTTTTCTCTTTACTTCCTTGGTTGCTTCTTTTGATGTACAGAAGCTTTTTAGTTTAATGAAGTCCCATTTGTTGATTCTTGACCTTGTTTCCTGATCAACTGATGTATGGTTTAGAAAATCCTTTCCCACACCTATATCTCGTAGGGGATTGCCAATGTTTTCTTCTAACAGTTTCATAGTTTCAGGCTTCTTTGATCCATTTAGAGTTGACTTTTGTGCAATGTCAAAGATAGGGGTGTAGTTTCATTATTCTACAGGCAGAGATCCAGTTTTGCCAGCACCCTTTGCTGAACTGCTGTGTTTCCTCCAGTGAATGTTCTTGGCCCCTTTATCAACTATCAGGTGGCTGAAATTGCATGTACTCATATGTGGGTCTTCAGTTTTATTCCATTGATCTACGGGTCTATTTTTGTGCCAGTACCATGTTGATTTTATGACTATAGCTCTGTAATGCAGTTTGAAATCTGGTATTGGAATCTCCCCGGCATTGCTCTTAGTGCTGAGGGTTGCTTTGGCTATCTGAGGTCTTTTGTACTTCCATATGAATCTTAGGATGTTTTTTCCAATTCTGTAAAGAATGTCATTGGGATTTTGATTGGCATTGCATTGACTCTATAAAATGGCTTTTGACAGGATGGTCATTTTCACAATATTAATTCTTCCAATCTATGAGCATGGGAGGTCCCTCCATCTTCTGATGTCTTCCTCAATCTCTCTCTTTCAAGATTTAAAATGTTCATTGCAGAGGTCTTTAATGTCTTTGGTCAGGTTTATTTTACATACATATATTTTGCAGCTATTGTGAAAGGGAGTGTTTCCATGTACTCTTTCTCTGGTTGCTTGTTATTGGTATATAGAAAGGCTACGGACTTTTGTAGATTAATTTTGTAACCTGCCACTTTAGTAAAAGTGTTTATCATTTCTAAGAGTTTCCTGGTGGAATTTATGACATCTCTTGGATATATCATATTGTCTGCAAATAGGGATAATATGATTTCCTCTTTCCCAATTGTTACTCCTTTAATTTCATTCTCTTGTCTTTTTGCTTTTGCTATATGTTTCAAGCATGGTGTTAAAAAGAACTGGAGATGGTGGACAGCCTTGTCTGATTCTTCATTTTAATGGGAATGCTTCCAGTGATGTTGGCTGTGGGTTTGTTATATATGGTTTTAGTTATGTTGAGGTATGTTCCCTTCAGCCCTATTCCGTCTAGGACTTTGAACAGAATTTCATGTGGAATTTTGTCAAAGGCCTTATCTTCATCTATTGAGATGACCATGTGGTTCTCCTCTTTGAGTCCATTTATATGATTTATGATGTTTATTGACTTACCTACATCCCTGCATCTCTGGAATAAAGTCAACTTGATCATGGTGGATGATCTTTTTTATGTGTGTCTGTATGCAGTTTGTAAGTATTTTGTTGAGAATTTTTATATCTATGTTTATTAAGGATATGGGTCTGTAGTTTTCTTTTTTGGTTGTATCTTTACCTTGATTTGGTATTAGAGTGATGCTGGTTTCATAGAAGGAATTTGGAAGTTTTCCCTCCATTCCTATTTTTTGAATAATTAAATAGTATTGGATGTAGGTCTTATTTAAATGTCTGGTAGAATTCTGCTGTAAATCCGTCTGATCCTGGGCTTTTTTTTTTTTTTTAAGTAGGGATGTTTTGTATTACTGTCTTCCTTAGGTATCATGGGTCTGTTTAAGCTGTTGACCGCTTCTTGGTTTATCTTTGGTGGTTCCCATGCTTTTAGATACCTGTCCATTTTTAGGGTTTCAAATTTGATAGCATATAGGTTTTTAAAGTATTCCCTTATAATGTTCTGTATCTTTCTGGTGTCTGTTGTGATGTTTCTCCTTTCAGCTCTGATTTTGTTGATTTGGTTAAGTGAGCTAAGGGTCTGTCAATCTTGTTTATCTTTTTATAGAACGAGCTCTTGGATTCATTGATTCTTTGTATTGTTTTCTTTGTTTCTAGTTCATTATTTTGTGCTCTGATTTTTGTTATTTCTTGTTGTCTGCTGAGTTTGGGTTTCAACTCCCTCTAAGGACTGCTTTCAGCATGTCCCAGAGGTTTTGTTGTGTTGTATTGTCCTTTTCATTTAGTTCCAGGAATACTTTCATTTCTTTCTTAATTTCTCCTTTGAGCCATTCAGGAGTGTGTTGTTTAATCTCCATGTGTTTATGTAGTTACTAGGGATTCTTCTGCTGTTGATTTTAAGCTTTCTTGCATTGTGGTCTGATAGAATGCATGGAATTATTTCAGTCTTTGTATTTGTTGAAATTTGGTTTGTGCCCCAGTATATGGTTGATTTTGGATAAAGTTCCATGGGGCATTGAATAAAAAGTATATTCTTTGGTGCTTTGGTGGAATTTTCAGTAGATGTCTGTTAGGCCCATTTGATGTATAGTATTGTTTAATTCAGATGTTTCTCTGTTAATTCTCTTTTCTGTTGGCTATCTAATGGAGACAATGGGGCATTGAAGTCCCCTACTATTAATGAGTTGGGATTAGTCTGGGTCTTAAAGTCCTGTAGTACTTCTTTTATGAAGTTGGGTGCCCCAGAGTTTGATGAATATATGTTCATGATTGAAATATCTTCTTGGCCAATTTTTTTTTATCAGAATGTAATGGCCCTCTTTATCTCTTCTGATTAATTTTAGTTTGAAGTCTATTTTGTCAGGTATTAGAATTGCAAAGACTGCTTTTGTTTTAGTACTATTCATTTGGTATATTTTTTTTCTATCCTTTCACCTGAAGGTAGTGCCTGTCCTTAGAAATGAGATGAGTTTCTTGCAGACAGCAAAAGTATGGGTTTTGTTTCTTAATCCATTCAACTAGTCTGTGCCTTTTGACTGGGGAGTTCAGTCCATTGATGTTTATTAATGAAAGATATGTACTGATTCCTGTCATTTTTTATTTCTGTTCACATTCTTTGTGTAGCTGTGTATTTCTACAGTTATACCTTTATGAAATTTCTTTCTGTAACCCCTAAGGTATAGTTATTCCTTTCTTCAGCTCTTTGTAGTGCTTCAAGAATGTTCTGAAGGGCTGGTTTTGTGGACATGAATTCGTTCAGCCAATTTGTGTCATGGAAGATTTTTTGTTCTTTCCCCTTTGACTATAATAGACATTCTGGCTGGGTAAATTAATCTGGGTTGGCATCTGTGGTCATTTAGAACTGGGAATACTTTGGTCCAGGCTCTTCTGGGTTTCATCATTTGAACTGAAATGTCACCTGTAATTCTGATGGTTTTTCCTTTTATGTGACTTGTTTTTCTTTTGTAGCTTTCAGTATTCTCTCTTTGTTCTTTATGTTTAGTGTTTCTACTATGATGTGCTGTGGAGAATTTCTTTTCTGGTCCTGTTTATTTGATGTTCTATATGTTTCTTGTATTTGTATGGGCATGTCTTTCTTTAATTTTGGGAAATTTTCTTCTACAATCCTGTTGAAGATCTGGTCCATATCATTATCATGAGATTCTTCTCCTCCCTGTATGCCTATGATTCATAAGTTTGGTCATTTTTTATGGTGCCACATAATTCCTGCATATTCCATTCTTATGTTTTCTTAAATTTTTAATAATCTTTGCTTGAGTGGTGTAATTCATCCACTTTATCTTGGAGTCTTGATATTCTGTTTTCTATTTCATTTATCCTATTGGCAAGGCTTTCTCCTGTCATTTCTAATTGGCTGATTGTTTAACTTCCTTCGTAATTTCAGCCTGATTGTTTGTCAATATTTCTAACTTTTCTGAATGAATTCAGAAGTTTATCTCTATCTTCTTTCAGTTCTTTGATTCCTTTGTTTGTGTGTTCTTTAAATTCACTGAATTATTTTTTCATTTTTATAATTGTTCTTTTGAATTCCATGTCCCGTGTATCTCTAGGGTGTTCTCATTGTACTCCTCTACAGGACTGTTGGTACTTGGTGGGGATATATTATTTGGATTTTTCATGTTATTATTTTTTGCTGTGACATTGACACATGGATTTCTTTTGTAGCTTCTGATTTTTGTGTGAGACTCTAGCGTTTCTATGTTAAATTTAGGTCTGCTTCTTTTTGTAAACTTTGTGTGCCTTTGTGGTTTACTTGTTGGGCATGAAAACTGGTTCATATAGGTTTCAACTTCTCTCTTTTGATTTTATATTGGAGGGGCCAAATTGATTTCATCTTCCTGCTGAGGAGTTCCCACAGAGACCCAAGTCTGAAGAGGATCAGATGCTCTCAGGCTTTCGCCTAAGGACTGGATCCCTCCAGGAAAGGTATTGGCCCCAGGAAGCTTGGGTACTTGGCCTCCCAGAGGTGGAAACGAGGGTGAGGATGGGAAGATACCCCGAGGGCTCCTGGGGACAAAAGGGAGGAATTGGGTTGGTCTGGATGCAAAGGATCAGGAAGCAGTGGGGAGTCTGGGCCAAGAGGTCAGTCCAGAGGTCTGGGTTGCCAATGTAAGAAATGTGCCAATGCCCCTGCTAGGAGGAGAGATGGTGTGGGGGAGCTGGGAGGGTGAATGAGGCTTGGGGAGTCAAGGTGCAGTCTCATTTTATTTTTTATAGATTTAAATTTTTCTGTCTTTCTGAACTTTCAAAATTCATCTAATCATCTTATGGCTTCTCATAAACTATTTGAAATAATATTTCAGCAAGTTCTAAATATTTACAGCAAGCATTAAAATTAGTTGCTTTCATTTATTATTAAATTTTTCATTTTTGTTCAGTCATGATTCCCCTGATTCTCAAAGGAATAAACTTTTATACTGAGATTAGTGCATGTCTGACTCCCTGACACTGTGGCAGGACCTGAGACAGGCCTCGGGTGAGTCGCTCCTGAGGCAGTAACTGGCTTCTGAAACCAGAGCTGGCTGCAGATCTATCAAGTCCGCAGGTCACTCAGGAGGTAGATGCCTTAATCAAATACACAGGTCTGTCATAAAGGATGGGTGTTTGTGAAAGGACACCCAAGGTGGAGTGATACTGTACAACTTGAGCCCAGTGGGAGAACAAAGACCTTGGCAACATGATGCTTGGTGTTCTTCCAGAAAAGGTAAGCACTGTATGGAAGGGAGATAGACACAGTGGCTCTGGAGACCTCTCTTAGATGAATGACTGGCAGAGGGACTGGGTGGTATTCTGTACCGGTCAGTGAGTTCAGTTTCAGATGGACATAATAGAGAAAGGATCTGGGGACCTAGCTGCCAACCTTTGAACTCTTTGCTGCTCTGAATGAAGACCCTGACCTGGTCCATGATCTGCATAAGTCTAAGGACTTCATTGCGTTGAGCACATAGCCGAAGACTCTTTGGAGCACTTTTTTTTTTTTTTTAAATTCAGTATTCTGTGGTTACTCAGAATATGACCTGGTGATGGTGGGAATGATGAAGGCTTCTGCTGCTCCTTTCATACTGCTTCCAAAGGCAAAAATCCCCAGAGCCTCAGGATCTGAGAAGAGCCTGCAATTGCCTATGCTCTGCCATTACATGAATCACTGGAGCTATTTTGATCAGGGTAGATGATCTTCTGTTTTGTGGACCAGCTCACAGACTGTGTAGATCTGGAGTCTTGTTTTGAGATGGACCAAGTTGTCAGTCTTAGGAAAAATTGAGTATGTTTGAGAGGCTTTAATTGCTCTGGTTACCCCAACTTGTATGACATTTTCTAAAACTTACCATTTTGTTATTCCTTGACAAAAACTAAAGTGAGTATTAAATTGATATTTTCTCTTTCAGAATTGTAATGGTAAGATATTTCATGAATAGTATTGATGCTAATAAATCATTTGTCAAAAATAACAAATAAAATGAACTGAGACTATAACATCTGAACGAATATTGAACAGAAAATTTATGCAATCAGATAATTTTGATTTATATGACATCCAGGAGAGATTCCAATTTTCTGATTTTAAGTCCTTCAGTTTCTAAAATGAAAGCCATGGCAAATGACATCAAAACAGTCTTCAATCAAAGAGTTTATTACACAAAGGCTGACTGGAGAACTATTTTATATTATGCTGCTTGGCTCGCTTGTAAACTAATTCTGAGTCAGGCATAGTGGTACTCACCTCTAATCCCATGACTCAGGAGGATCAAGAATTTGATGACAGATAGGGCTACATGGAAATCATACCTAAAATAACAAACAAAAATGCAAATTAAGAAAGTACCAAAAATTTAAGTAGACTAGTTTTATGTATTTCTGGATGCTGATGGAAATAATTATTTCAAAGTTTGAAATTTAGACAATATCTCGTTCTACAAAGGAGTACGATAAACACGGTAGAGTTCAATCTTAGTCTTGAATCATTTGTCAGGAATTTTCATTTCAGAATCTCTCCTGCGAATCAGTTCTTATTGGCATACATTTATAGCTACATGTGCTTTAGCTATAATTCTCTATCTTTCCAGGTAAAGCCAAACTTAAAATGTGTGCAAGAAGACATGAAATCTTGGACACTAAAAATATAATTTGAAATATTTCCTTCAGAAAAAGGAAAGAAGAGTTCAAAACAATTTCAATAAAATAGATTACCCTGGGTTTGTAGGAGCTGCACAGGTGTCTACTGAGGTGTGAATAAATTGAGATCCCATGTAATAGATAAGCACTCAGCTCAGAGCTCCAGGCAAGTCACTTAGAGGCAGCAGGAGGATTGTAAGGTTGCCTCAGGAAGAGCTAAATGCCTTGTCAGCTGACACCTTTGGACAACTGCAGTGTGTGGGAGAGATATACAGTAATGAGCATGTGAAAGACACAAGTGTTGTTTAAAAAAAAAAAAAAGTCCCTTTGTCCTGGATTAAATCTAATTTCTTTTACTAAAATTGCCACTTTGATATATTCTGAAATTCCCTGCCTGATTGCTCCTTTCTCTGAGGATTGGCCTTCTGTGAGAAGGAGGAAGGTTGAGCTCTTTGAAGAAGGAAGAAAGGAAAGATAATCAACCTCATCTTCTATGCATAGAGAAGAGGAAAGGATGCTCAGTCCCTCCTAGGGTGGTAAAGTTGTCTGCTGCCTACCCACTGCTTCTAGAAAGACATCAGCTAAAACTGGGGCCCAGCATTAATAATAGCTTTAATAATAGTATTTATGCAACATCTCTCCAAAGAACTTAAAGCACTTCCCACTCACAGTCTTACTGTGCCGGAGTGGGCCTGGCTACTCTACTCAGAAAGGCAGGAAGCACATTGGAGAGCATTGTTCCCTTTTTGCTGTAGAGCATAATGCATGAAAAGCCCAATGCCTGCAGACTTCCAGGCCTTCCTCCTCACCATGAACTCCTTGCATTTTGTCTTTGTTCTTCTCCTCAGGTGCCAAAGTGAAAAAAAAAAAACGCAAACTTTTTCTAAAACTTTGCGTTAAGACAGCAACTTTTAAAAGACATTTTTTCCCAACTTTTTTTCTCCCTTTGCCAATGTAGCTTTGTCCTTTCCCAAGTATAAATTACCCATTGCATTTTGCAGTGTCTCTACACATGAATGCGGGGTCCTCTGGGCTCTGATGTCTAAAAAATGTCATAGTTTTAGTTTGTTTTTAAATTTCACAATTCTCATCTATACCTTACCATACTAATGGCTTTTCAAGCAAGAGGGCTTGCGAGAATCAAAGAAAGACATCACTCTTCAAAATGTTGATAATAACTGTAAGTGCTACCAATGACATGGGTGTAGAAGGACTGCTGAGTTCCCTTTTAATATTCATATTGGCTTAGAAATTAGTCATGTGTCATTTTTGATATCTATTTTCTGATATTTATGAATTTTCTGGTACATTTCTTTGAAATTTAACTCCAATCTGCGTGTTTTCTTTTATTCTCTCTTCTGCCCACGTTGGCAATCTTTGATTCAGGATCAGCAAAGATAGGAAATTGATTCAGTGACACATTTCCCAAGTTTTCCAAATAATGTACCAAGGCATGAATTTATTCATGAAGGCTATTGACTAAGGGATGATATGTACAAGACTTGCTTAACTTAAAATAAATTAGCAAGTGTATACTTCCTAATGGAATCACTATCATGGTGGTTTATAAAAAACACATAACTATGTGAGATTTTCTCATTGTTTAATTTTGTTTTGAGGTTTTCATTTATTCACAAGGAGAAGAAACATTGGAGGATATACATATATAATATATATAATATATAATATATATAATAAAATTCTGAATGTTTCCTAGTCATAAATAGCTCATGCCTGTTACCTGTTTTCAAATTATGGATACCATCTAAAAATACATTTAAGTGTGTACATAAGGCTGGCCTTGAATTTTGATCCTCCTGCTTCTGACACCCCTGAGCTGGGATTACAGGCAGCACTAACAAGTCCTGCTCAGCTAAAGTAGACAGAAAACATTTTGAAAAGTTAATCAGATTTAGTTGTGCAAAAATTTAAACATTTTGTACAGAAAATTATTCTTCTGGTAGAATTCTCAGTCGTACTAAATGCCAGGCTTCCATGCCCTTCAGTCTTCTGTCATTCATGCAAACATAGGAATGTCCATGGCAAGTCATACAGTAATATAATGCGTGGTGTACTTTACCATCATGGGGAAATTTGTAACACTATTTATTTGTTTCTGAACATTTTCCTGGATGCTTTTCAGAAGCCACTCCTAGAAATACTGCTGTCCTTGTGTCTAGGCAGACCTTGACTAATGCTCAAAAAAACAGTCATCCAAAATGTGGCCATGATGTCTTTAACTCGAACAGCCATTTTCTTGAACAGCCTCGATGAAAAAGGAAGTGAACAAAATTGTTTCAAGATGTTATAAACACTCATTTTCACATGGAAATTTTTATTTAAAAGCCTCAGAGACATATTTTTGGTGGATAAAAATAAGAGAGTAGATGTATCACAATTATTTCACCTTAAATATGATATTAGAAAATATAATTGGCTTATTTTTAAGCTAGGCTTCAAATAGTAATTCTTTCATTAATATTAGGAAATGTTTTTAGAGTTTAGAAAGAAAGAAATGTATTTCCTTCTTAGACTTAATAAAAATATTCCATTGATTTTCTAAATAAGATCACAGTAATTTTTCAGTTTTCATTTCATTAATCCCTCTGTGCAGTAATAACAAAATATTTTCACATTGCTTAGTTATTTGATAATACTATAATTTTAATTTTTTTGTTCAAAATGAATGACCTCTCACTCTTAAAGCCCTCCCCTAGTTGCTTGCTTCCTCCAGCAAATACAAACCTCCTAAACCACTGCAAACAGTGTCGGGAGCTGGAGAAACAACATTCATTACCAAAAAATATAATATAGCTCTACAAACAGTTGACTTAAGCAGGACATTCTGCCTGCACTAGTAACCTTGAGAAAGAATTTATGGCAAGGTTATCTTTCTCTTCCTCTTGCAAACAGTTCTCGGAAAAATGAGTCATGCAGTAATCTCTTGGAACATCTGTTGCTGAATTGCTCAGTCCCTCTCCCATATCCATAAGAATGCTGTAACCTTTGACCAACTTCTTCAACCCTTCTAAATACAAACTGTATATAAGGAAAGCTTGCAGTACAATAAAGCGACCCTTGACAAGTGGACTTGCTTGGGCTCCATCTCTTCTTTCTTGCCCATTTTTCCTTTCAGGGAGTGGTCCCCCTCGAGCTTTACCTGTACAGGGTCCCCGCAGGCGGGGGCACACATTCTGTAAAGAAGGCAGCTTTTAGTGAAGTCCTAATGTCATAAGCAGCTTGAAGGTAAAAGCCAGTAACTTATATATGTTATTCCCAGGCTTGAGTCATCCTCAAATACTTATCTATGAGACAATCAAGAAATACAGTAACAGAAATCCTAGAGAATTCTGGAATTAAATCATCATATACATGTCACTCATACCCAATACAGATTGCTCTAACAGACTACATATAGTGTAAAAAATATACTCTGAGTGCTCCTTCCATCCCATGCTGTTTTTTAATTTTTACTTTCCTAATTGTTGAAATAATTTGGGCAGCATAAATAATCATTTAAAAGTATATAATGTTTATGATCTTCACTAATATTTTCAATAAGTATGAGATGCTGTTTGGGTTGGGAAATTGGCTAATTAATCTCACATTTAAAATTCTTCTCCAGTAGTGACTGTTCATTAATTCTGTAAAGGGGAATGTCTAAAGGAAATTAAATACATTGTGCTGAATGACAATTAATTCCTTAATTGGTGAACTTTTAATCTCTTTCTAACATCTCTACTTAGAACTGAATTTTAACACTGCAGAAATTAAATAAGAAGAAAGATAAACCATAAAATCCCCACCTGAAAACTCTCAGGACCAATCAACATTTTCAGCAAAACAGCAGGATACAGAATGAACAATCTTCAGCAGCCTTTCCATACATCAGTGACAAGTACACTGAGAAAAGAATCAGGGGAATCGGGAATAAACACTAGCCTCAAAAAAGGTTAACAATAACACCACCACCACCAAACAAACCACAGTAACAACCAAACTCTCAAAAAACTGGTATTAAGCCCAACCAAGGAGGTGAGTGATCCTTAAATGAAAACCCGTTAAAACTCTGAAGAAAGTAATCAAGGAAGACAACAGAGGATGGAAAGACCTCCCATGTTCATGGATGTGCATATTAATACCAGGAAAATGATCATCCTACATAGCAATGTACACATTCAATGGAATCTCAATCAAAATCCCCTTGTCATTCTTCTCTGAAATTTGAAAAAAAAAATCTGGCATTTTATATGGAGGCACAGAAGACCCAAGATAACCAAAGCAATCCTGAGCACAAAGAGTAGTGCTGTAGGCGTTACCATACTGGATCTCAAGTTAAATTACAGAGCCATATTAACAAAACAGCATGGTTCTGGCACAAAAACAGACATGCAGAACATGGAAGACCTAAATCTAAGTCTACAAATTATTCAACATAATACTATAAAGAAATATTACATGAAATATTACAAGAAGTTATAAAGAAACATTCAGACATTTGATAGACCGTTATGAACTAGATGAATAAAGTGGAAATTCAGGGTAACTAGAATTTGAGTAGCTATGCTTGAGAAAATGTGCAGTTATAGTTGTCAGATTAAGAGTGTAGCATACAAAGTATTTTCAAAGAAACAGAAAATTGTGAGTTTTCCTTGTCTGAGATGAGTAGGTGGATACGACTTGGGAAAAACTATAGAGTGCTCTGTGGTTTGCATGTAGTTCATGTAAGCTATGCTACAAACAGGTGAATCGATGTCTGCTGAATTCAACTGCTTTAATGCTGTTTTAGAACAAAGGGGGGGATTACTGGGAGCATTAGAAAAGATAACAAAGCCTAGAGTCTTTTAAACATTGATCTTTGCTTCAATAGTCACCTATTTTTGAAGAATCATTGTGTAAAATCAATTTAAGGAGATTCAGGAAAGCAACCAAAGGTGAGGAAACCTATTCAAAGCTCAACAGTGTATGTGGAGTTTGTTTTTAAATAGAACAATCAAACAGCATATAGCATACTAAATAGGTAGAAACATACTCATCCACAGATAAAATCTAAGTACTAGAAAATGGATTTATCACTTTTCCTGGGTTTCTAACTGCCTTTTTTTTTTTGCTTAAAATAAATGATTTGCCTTCAGTTAGTACTGGTGAAAACCTCATTATGAATGATTTGTATGTGTGTTGATCCTGGATCCTCCACTGCTGCATGTAGACGTCCCTCCTTTATAGCTCTCACAAGCACAGGCTTTATATTGGCCTAGGCTCTCCAGAGTTATTTACAAAACCATGTCTCCATTTTCACTAGAAATTATTCCCGTTTTTTTTTTCTTTTTCATTAAAGAGATATATATTGTTGCCAGAAAACATGTACATCTTGACAAATGTGAATGTCGGCCTCCATGACACATGGCCTTTATCCTAAATGCTCCGTAAACCTTGCTTAGACTTTCAAGTCTCACAGAGTGAAGTTTGCTTTGGCACTCTTTGGAATATCACAGCAGTCTTTGATATTGTACATCACTGTCTCACTTTATTGTACTTTTCTAAGGGTTGAACTTTGGTAGAGCTGAGATGGAAGACACTGGCAAATTATTAAGAAGGAAATAATATATAAGAGGCTGTTGCAGACTCAGAAAAAAAAAGATGTATGTTCTCCCTTATATGTGGCTCTTATCACCAAATTCTGATAAGTGAATATGTATCTAGACATAACTACAATAACCAGGGTAATGAAAAGGAACGAGGGAGGTAAAGGAAAAGAAAGAATATGAAAGAGAAGAACAGTAAGAAACAGGCGTTAATAAGGGCTATATGGATAAAAATGGAGTTATTTTAAGGTGGGGGAGGAAAAGTTGCACAAGGAACCTTGGGGATAAAGGGAAAGAAGGAGCTCAAGAGAGGTGGGACCTTAGGAGAAGGGTATTATAAAGGGAGAAATGAGAAAAATGGGGGCACTTTAGATGGGGAAACCATGGTGGAAAAGTTAGACAATGCAAGAGATAAATAATGCCTAGCTAGTTTAAAAAAAAAACAGAGGGAACCATATTAATTGAACATCTTACTGACAAATTATACATACAACTAGCTAAAGGAATATAATATATATCTAGGCAAGGTTTATCTGAGAGTGTTTGGTCTTTATCCAAGCTTTATCTATGTGGCACATGGCAATTAAAAGTACGAGACTGGTGGAACTATCCTTCTTGGATGTTTAACAGCCATACATTGAAGCCTTTATCAATTTGGTCAGAAGGACATAAAGGACAGTTTTTGCTCTTTGCCCTCCTAGGTCGACTAAGTTCCAGGGGACTATAAGCATCTCTCAAAATGTCCTGTAACTGTGGTGAGTCACCTGTCCTCTTGATTGAGGAGGCCATGAACACCCAATGAAATGAACATGAACCAGTGTCCAGTCTACAAAGAGGACGGTCAACACAGAGGAAATATTTCCTCCATGCTTCCAAGTGAAGCCAGCCATGATCGAGTAGGATCTTTGACTTATCTTCATATAGCTGGAACTGGTAAAAAATGGAGCAGGGGACTGTTCCCAAGCCCTGAGGAAAAGAACCTCAAAGGACCTTAAGGGTAAAAATAAATTGGTTAATCTGGGCCAACTGCATGGTCTTAAACACCCAAAACAAAAGCATAACCAAAGATTACAGGGATCAATATAATTCTTTAAGAGTCCATGCATATAAGGCTACATAACAAGAAACAATGCCAGACAGGATATACCTTCCTTTGAGTTGTTGGTTAGGGTGGCCCAAGAGACTCTCAGACAGCAGTAACCTAGCATAGAACTGAGAAAATGAACAGCAGACCCCAATCTTATGTAAAGGGATATTGGCAACAGCTTGCTGCTAGATGAGGAAAAGCTGATCTTCCTAACGCAAGGAACTCTAGGCAGGCTGACTAGATTCTGCAGATGGACAAGCACTGGGGAACAGCTGGGGGTGCCAATAACACAGTGGACAGTAACAGGGATGACAGAGTATATGGGCTCCAGTTGGGAGAAGGAAGGCTATGTGAGGGTGTCATTTGGGATGTGGGTATATAGATGAATAAGATTGTTTGGGATATTCTCTATGAAATATACACACAAAAAATCATGAAATAAAAAATGAGTTATATATGAAGAAGAAGCATAAAATTTTTCTTCATGTTAATTAGTAGAGGCAAAAATATTACCATTTAAATCTACCTCATGACTTTATAGCCATACTCAGGTGCCAAGGATCCGAGGGTAACTGATTGTGACTAGTAATAATCAGATACGTAGAGATTAGAGATGCATGTGCAAACATCTGTTAGTAGCATTAAAAATGAGTTATTCTGTATGAAACATTTTAAAATGTAATGGAGATCTATTTTAAAGGTTTAAACCTCATTCAATTTTATGTCTTATACGGTTTATACTGAGTTCAATATTGTATAATTGTATCAATTCAACTGTGAACCTAAATATTTACATGCAGTTTTGAAAGAGATGCATCTTTGCTCTGGAAATTGTTATTGAATATGTTAATGCTATAATGAAATGCTTCTTCTAATCATGTGGTTATTAAATAATTTAAAAAATAAAGAAAATTTAAAAAAGAGGCTATTGTATACAGTGTAATGGTCTAAGGTTGTTGTATAGAGTGTAATGGTCTAAGCCTCAAGTTGGGCTACCTGGGCTTAAAATATTGGTTGCTTAGTTAGATGAACTTATTTAAGGGGATGTAGGAAACAACCAAGATGCAAGGAACCTATTTAAAGACTTAAGACTGTATATGTGTAGTTCAAATTTAAAGAGAACAGTGAGGCAACACACAGCACACTAAATAACTAGCAATGTATGTTTCTAAAATTAAAATCTTCAACTACTTGACCTTTACATAATTTAGCTTTTAACATATGTAAAATGATACCTAATGATATAGGAGTAATTATAAAAAACAAAACGTGAGACTAGGGCTGGAGAGACGGCTCAGTGGTTAAGAGAACTGGAGGCTCTTGCAGAGGACCCGGGTTCAATTTCCAGAACCCACATGGCAGCTAATACCCATCTGTAACTCCAGTTCTAGGGGATTCGACCCTCTCCTGACCTCCATGGGCACTGCACGACATGGGTGCATTTATACACATGCAGGCAATACATTCATACACATAAAAAAATGAAAATGATAAATATTTTATTAAATAAATACGATAAATCAAACAAAAATTTCTTGGAAAAAAATCAATGCAAGCAATACACTCATACACATAAAATAAATTAATATTTTTAAAATAAATAAATAAAATATTTGCAAAAATATTTCTCATATGCTGTTCTTAATTCTTTGCTATAAGCTAATAATCTCGATTTTAATACATAATTTTGACTGTTATGATGAGCGTGATATAGAGAAAACTGTTAGCTTGTGGTCCAGTTAAACAGTTAACTAGTACCGCAATACCAGGTGATAGCAGCTTGGAAGCAGAGGAAACCGACTGCACATGGACACAGAACACAGGATTTGTTCCTAAGTTAGTGAATGGGAGAATAAAAGGGAAGTAAACAAGATGATTTTTGGCACAGGAAATGGGTGGGTTGTGGTGTCATCGTAGGAAAGACCGGGAAAAACAGGTTTTAAAGAAACAAAAGACCCTTTTGTTTGGACATGATGAAATGAATATACGGATTAGGCTCCACATGTGCACAGTACCGTCTGGCAGAGACTTCACCTGTGGCGACAGTGTTCGTTAAAGAAAAGCATTGGGTGTACTACTTATGCTTCAGAAAAATGTGATTAGAAACCACTTTTAAAATCCCATGTGTGTGAACATGAATATTATTTGTTCAGTAGGATGAGAAAAAGCCAGACTGTGATGCTCATATTCTAAATTACTATTTTTATAGTTTTAAAAAACTATATTTAAGAAAAGATTAGTAAGAATCGCCTAAATCAGCTACTATTTTCTGATCATAGGTAATTTTCAAAGAAATAATTATTGTATGATTTAGGTAAGCATTTTGAAAGTGAATTATGTGAAG
>NW_008340854.1:869209-873565 GCF_000622305.1 Nannospalax galili
GTATTATTAATTATAATTATTAATTTATTTTAGCCAAATTTATTACCCTTATAACATTTTTCTGTTTTACATGAACGTAAGATAAGAACATTGAGAATAAAAAGTAGACTTCCATTTTAGTGATAATATTACTATTATGATATTATATTTTATTTCTAGACAGACACATGGCATGCTATTTGTTGAAAAATTCATCTAAAAATAGGATAAAGTCCTGGGGATATAGGTCAGGATAGAGTACTTTTCTAGCATTTTCAGGGTCCTAACACTCCAAAAAATTCATTGTACCATTCAATTTTATAATTTACCATCTATTCACAATTAAGGTCACAGTTCATCACTGAGCAAGGCCAAGGTAGGAACTCAGAGCTGCAACCTGGAGGTAGGAGCTGAAGTGCAGACCGTGAAAGAGTGCTGTTTACTGACTTGTTCCCCTGGCCAGTGCTCAATCTGCTTTCTTATATAATACAGGACCCCTGTCCTTAGATGGCATCATCCACCTTTCCACATCACTCAATGACTGAGAAAATGTCCCATAGATACAACCAGAGACTAGTCCAAGGGAGATAGTTTCTCAGTTGAGGGTCTCTCTACCCAGGTGTATCAAGTTGACAACTGATGCTAAGACAACCAGTAAAATAATTGACACAGTGAATAACATTAGAGATTCAATGTACAATCCCATGAACTCTTAACATGAGATTACCTTGCTAGTTGTAATAGTATTGTTTATTTAAGAACCCTTTGTCTTAGATTGATTCTTCCAAGAAATTTTTGTTTGATTTATCCTATCACTTTATAATATTGCTGTGAATTCAGTAGAATATACCCACCCGTCTAGTCTTCAGTTTTTTGACAAATGTATACATGTGAAACACAAGCTTTGTAAAAGCATTTTTCTATATGAATGAAATGAATAAGGCAGTGAAAAATGAAACACCAAAATGAAGTCCACCTTGCTAACATATTGTGGGAAACCAAAGCCAGGTAAGGGTGAATGTTTAATACCATGTCAGGTAATGATAAGGTTATTGTGAAAACTACCACAGTGACTTGGGGAAGCATAGAGATGTTATATGATTGATTAAGCTCCAGAATTAATTGTAAGTATTAACATAAGTATACTTATAGTAGAGATTGTCAGACTTGAGTATCTATTGGGATCAATATGAAGGGTTTTCAAAACACACATTTCTGAAGCAGACATTAGTTTCTGATTCCATAGTTCTATAGCAGAGCTCAAGACTTTGCATTTCTAACAAGTTTCCGGCAGATGAGAATACTGCTGGTTGAGGGGCCAAATACTGAAGACTACACTACTATTACCCAGGACAGACCTAGTCAGTGAGAAGCAATAGAGTGCTGTGGTGGTTTGAATGAGAATGTCCTCCTTAGGCTCCAAATACTTGGACATTTGTTCCCAGTTAGTGGTGCTATTTTGGGATGCTTTAGGAAGGATGGCCATACCTAGAAGAAGGAAATCGCTGGGGGCTTGATGGATTTCCATTTGCTCTCTGCTTCCTATACCTGATGGAAGATGTGAACCTCTGTCTTCTACTCTTGTTCTTGCTCTGGTCACCTTTTGCCATCATGCCTTCCTGCCAGGATGAATTCTAATTCCTCTGGAAACTTAGGCTCAAATAAATTCTTCATCCTATAAGTTCCCTTGGTCACAATGGGTATTTTATCACAGCAACAGAAAAGTAACTAATAAGACTTTGGTACCAGAGAGTGGGCTGCGGCCTTGAAGAACTTCACCATGTAGGTTTATGGAGGAATGTGGAAAACTTTGGAAGTTTGGAACAGCAGTTGATTGCTGTCAGCAGAGCTTAATGGGCCATTCCAGTAGGAGCCTGGGAGAAAATATCACTGAAAACAATGCAGTTCTAGAGGGAAATACAGACTTAAAGCAGTAAAGAAAACCTTACATTGAACATTGTGGAGTCTGAAATGCTGCAGGTCCAGAGCCTAATTACCACTTATCTCAGTTAACTTTATCCCCTAAATAACAATTTCCTTGCCCATCCCTGCTTCTGGCCTAATATCCTGTAAGTAACAGACATAAAACAAACAAATAAACAAACAAACACTTGTAAGTTTTTAGCAGACCAGGAGATTTCACCAACCAAAAAACTAAGAATGACATCAGTTAGCATTGGAGACCTATAGTAGAAACACTCCATTTTGCTGTGACTTGCCTACTGAATGTGTTTGGCAATGTATTTGGAGTTATGACTTTCCTTTGTTCTGCTACTATAAAAACCCCATAAAACTACTTCCATGCTGGAGCAGGGCATTTGGGGAAATATAAAACTGTGTTCCCAGGCCATGGTCACTTGTATTTGGCTTCAGAATAAACCGTCTCTTTTATTCCTTTGAGGTGAAAGCTATTTATTTCATTGACAGCAGCAATTGAGGTATGTTGGCAAGGACTGTGGCTGAGGTTTTTCCACAGCCTACAAGGGTGACTGAGGTTAAGTTGAAACTAATGTCTTTGGTGAAAGGAATTTCAAGACAGTCCAGCATAGAAATGATGGCATAGCTATAAATGTTCTACAGTAAAATAGATCAAGTGGGGCTTTAAAAAATGTAGTGTGCAGCAGTGGTTTCCCCACATAAAGAAGGCCCTGACAGGACAGTTTGTGAAGCTGTGAAGGTAAAATCTGGTTGCTAAGAAGACAAGGCATCGGAGATGATAGAGCCATGAGACATCTGCCAATGAGAGCTGCATACAGGAAGTGGTACCAGAGCGAGAGAGAGAGAGAGAGAGAGAGAGAGAGAGAGAGAGAGAGAAAGAGAGAGAGAGAGAGAGAGAGAGAGGGGGAGAGGAGAGAATGCAGCAAAGGTGGAGGTGCTGAGTCATTGAAGCCCTTTGGAAGGAAAGTCCCAGAAGTTGACCTTGGAGCTATAGGACTTGGTATTTGCACTGTTGGTTTTCAATCTTGTTTTGGTCTGGTATTTCCTTCATATGCCCCCATTCCTCCATTTTGGAAAGGAAGTGTATATTTGGTTCTATTGTATGTTTGAAGTATGTAATTTATCTTTTGATTTTACAGGGTTTAGCATTAAGAAATTGTCTTGAGCTTCAAAAGAGACTTTGGACTCTGGGGGTTTGAATAGTACTGAGGCTGGTAAAGACTACCGGGACTTTTGAAGGTGGACTAAATGTATCTTGCATTTTATACGGTCATGAGTCTAAAGGCCATGGAAAAGAATGTGGTAGTTTGAATAAGAATGTCCTCCATAGGCTTCATCTTTTTGGACATTTGTTCTCAGTGGTGCTATTTTGGGAGGTTTTAGGAGTTGTGGTCTTGCTACAGGAAGTGTACCACTGAGGGCAGGCTTTTTAATTAAAAAAAAAACTTTATTGAAAATTTCATTCATGCATATAAGGTGTTTTGATCAAATCCATGCTCACTTCCTCCCCTCCAAAGCCTCCCATATCTCCCCATCACATTTTTTTTTACTTCTTTATTTATTTTTATGGGCCTTTTGGCTATTATAACACTCCCCCCTCTGAAGAGGTAATCCTAAAATCTTTTAAGGATTATAAACAAGCTCCTACATACTTTTGACAGCTTTGGCCTTTGGAACAGAGTACATTGCTAACAGGACCAAGGACACTTTGACTTTTAGCCCAGAAACTGGCTCCTTTTCTTTGGGGTATTTTTACCCTGACTGCCTAGCCAATTCCAACCTCCTTATCACGCTATCCTCTGAAGGGGTTACCCAAATTGCCAATAGGGAATATCAGACTACTCTGCCTTCTTCCATGCTGAACAGGGATGCATGGTGAGGCAATTGAAGTATCCCTTCAGTGGGTCTATCTAAAAGACTCCCAAATTGCATAACTCTTATCTCTAAGAGGAAAAGAAAGTCCTTGGATCATGAATAGGAGATGTGAAGGAGAAGTAAAGGCAAGAGTAATTAACATTACAAGTTCTAGACAAGGAACTAGAAAAAAGAACAGAGCAATTTTCAAATGTTCATAAGAAAGTCCATTGGAATTTCTTGATATGGGCTTCCAAAAGCATCCCTCTATTGGGTTCCTCCTCCTTTTCTTTTGTCTTCCAAAGCTGGACTCTAGAGCAATGGACTCAGGATTTGCTTTCAGGTCTTTTGCTAGCTGTTGGAGTGGTTAGAATCAGTGTCAGTTCCCTCTCAAAGGCTTCTAGATAGGGGGAGAAAACAAATTTATCCATAATTTTAGAATAATAGCTGGGTTCTCTGTTTCCCTTAGCTACAGGTGGGCACTACAGTATTAGAGACTGAGATTTGAAGTCTTACATCTGAGCAGCACTTTCTGGTTAGGAACAAAATCATCAATGAGAAATAATTGTCTAAATAATTTTTATA
>NW_008340854.1:873650-922055 GCF_000622305.1 Nannospalax galili
TCAATTTATTTTTATACTTAAGGTCATTTGAGGATCTATTCCTCAGAGATCACATGGGCTTGGGAGGAGCTCCTGGCTCCTTTCTTTTACCAGTTGTATACATGTGATGATAAGTCAAAGGTCCTGTTCGACCATGTCTGGCTTCACTTGGATACATGAATGAGTTGGTTCCTCTGAGTTGACCTTCCTCATTGTAGACTGGACACTGGTTCAAGTCCATCTCATGGGGTCTCCATGTCCTCCCTGAAGAAGGGGACAGGTGGCTCACCATAGTTACAGGACATTTTGAAAGATGTTTCATAGTCCCCTGGAACTTAGCTGACCTTGGAGGGCAAGGGGCAAAAACTGTCCTTTAAGTCCCTCTGACCACATTAGTATAGGCTTCAAAATATGGCTGTTAAAGATCCAATAAAGTTAGTTCTACCAGTCTGGTACTTTTAATTATCACGTGCTGTGTAGATAAGGCTTGGGTAAAAAAACAAATATTCTCAGACAAACCTTTACTAGATACATATTTTGTTCCTTAAACTAGTTGAATAAACTATGGCCATAGAAATTTTAAGATTATGTGTATATTTATTTTGCCTCATCCTTTATATATTACAAATCTAAACAGACCTTCTTCACTTGCTTATGCTTTCTCATTTTTTTCTATTTTGGAAAATATCTCCATTTCTCTCTGTAGCTCCAGCTGTCCTGGAACTCACTAGTTAGACCAGTCTGGCTTCAAACTCAGAGAGATCCACTTGCCTCTGTCTCCCAAGTGCTGGGATTAAAGGCATGTGCCACCATGCCCGGCTAGAGAATTCTTAAGTCTTGCTGGATTTCCATTTGCTCTTTTCTTCCTGTTCCTGCTTGAAGATATAAGCATCTATTCCTGCTCCTGTTCCTGCCCTAGCTATCTCCTGCTACCATGCTTCCCCACCATGACAGACTTTAATTCCTTTGGAATCAGTAAAGTAGTGCAAAAAAACAAAAAACAAAAAACCCTGCTTTAATCAACACAAGAGAAGATAACATCCTGTGCTATGATGGGAGTTGTGGAAGTATCAAAATGTATTCCCAGCATCCTTTGAAAGTAGCGCCAAAGGGTCTGCCAAAATATTATATTGCCAGTTGAGAAGGAAAAGGTCAGAATGGCTTCTGTTAGGAGGATTTGAGTCATGAATGAATAATAATATAATATAAAGCTAGAAAAGATTTAGGAAGAGGTATGGTTATGAAAACAATTCAGAATTTAATATCAGAGTATGGTTTATATAACCAGCATGGCAAGGAGGACAAAAAATACTAATATGGTTTAAGAATAATTTTATCTCAGGGCTTTTAATTCATGTAATTAGATATATATTGAGCAAATTTCTCATATCTTCATGGTAAAGATATGCCACAACTTATATAATACCAGTACCCTTTATGTATATATTTCTCTTTATAGCCAGACTTTATGAAAATTTATTCAAGGCAAGATTTTGGGGGAGGCAAATAATACATTAAAAACCATTTTTGTTATTTATGAAACAAGCCTTCTTAAATTTAAAAATATTTTCATCATATGTTCATTGTACAAAGTGATGGGTTTCATAATGACATTTCCTTCAAGTATATCATGAGCTTTGACCACCTTTGCCTTTCTCTACTCTCCTCCCCCAACTAGTCCTCTTATTCTTCTTAACTAGTTCCCCTTCTATTCTCATGCTACATGTATGTTATCTGATTCTCCATTTGAGGAAATGAAGTGAGCTATTTAATTTCCTAACTCATCATGCTATGCCATGCATTAGTTATTTTCCTCATTGTTATGACCAAATACCCAGGAGGAAGCAATGTGGGGAAGAAGCATTTAACTTTGGCTCATGATTTGAGAGTACAGTCAATCCCTGGTGGCAAGAGCACAATTTGGTGATGGCAGCAGGTATTTGAAGCCGCTTGTTCACATCTGGACATATCGGGGAGCAGAGATGGGGTAGGAAGAACTGCAGGCAATGAACTCCACAGCTGGTCTCCCAGTGATGCAGTTCCTCCAGTTATACCCTCACCTCCCTAAAGAACACCATCAGCTAGAGAACAAGTGTTCAAACATGAGTCTCTGGGAGAAATTCTGCCCTTAGCCCCAATAGGCACACACTTACATGGCAATACAAAACCCAATCATTCCAACATTAAAAGTTTCCTAGGCTTAAGTTTCAACAATCCAAAGTCCAAAGTTCAAAGTTTCTTCTGAGACACAAGGCATTTACTTAGATATAAGTCCCTGTAAAATAAAAAACCCAGCTACATTCTTCCAATATGCAATAGTATAGAACACACGTAACATTTCTAATAAAGGAAAAGTAGAAGGATAACAAAGAAAGATGAGACCAAATCAAAACCAACAAGAGAGACACCAAACCCAGTAGTTCCATTAGGCATCTGGTCTCATGGGATCATCTGTGTTCCATAGGGCTTCTGTAGTTATTGGTGATGAGCTCATTCATACTCAAGTGGACTTCAGTAGCCTGGTCTGCTGCACACATGGCTTCTGTTTGGAGCCAGCTCTACTCAGGTCTAAAGCATTCCTCAACGAATGTCCCACATTTCTGGTAGCACCAATATCCTGGGGTTTCTGTCCTAACTAAAGCTTCATTTTCAGTTTCATAAACAACCCACTCAGTAGCCACATATAGAGATTTTGAGCCTGCTACGTGTTGCCTGATTCTAGCAACTTTCAGGAATTTTGGTGCAGCTCCATTACCCCAGATTGTTGTAATTAACATGCTTAGAAATCAAACTCCCCATGTATGACATTAAGTTTTAATGTCAGCTCATGATGTAACCTGGCCCCTTCAAACCACAGCTGCAACAGTCTCTTGAATGTGAGTTAACATTTTCATAATTAAACATAGGTGGGGTAATACCATTAGAGCACCCTTTTTTAAAGCTCAATGCAGATTTCCATGTTTCTCTTTGATAGCACTAAGTATTTGAAGGATGATAGACAGATGTTTTTTTCTTTTTTCTTTTTTTTTGGCATTGCCTTCTCTGCAACTTTAAACTTCATCATGCTCCTTCATTGCTTAATTATATGTCTTTATATTATTCAGATGTTACCCACTATAAATCTGACTGAAATCAGTGAACGATAACCATGTCACAACCTGGAATATAACCTCCATCAAATAAATTAGTCCATTACTTTTTAAGTCAGGCACACATTTGGACAGACTACAGGCAAATCCAGAATGTCCCCACTCCACTCTGAAACTCCTCCTAGAAGTACCTTTCCTATATCGTTAAGTTTCTGATAAGTTGTATTATCTGTTTCATTTGATGTTATATACTTTTGATATTTAATTTGATAATATGCACAATTGATACTGTGCATTATGATTTTTTTGACTATCCTTCCTAATTTCAACAACCCATAAGCCATTCAAGAGTGTATTGTTCAATTTCCACTGTAAAATTTTTATAAGTGGAAAAAAATTTAATTTATTTATTTCAATGGAGCTATGGTTAGGTGAGAATGGGTTTTGATGTGCTATTGAACAGTGAGATTACTATAGATAAAAATAGCTTACTATGCAATTCTACCAGAAGAAAAGCTGTTGAGTATCTTCAATATATACTGAAAAAACTCAATAATTTTGTTAAGTCTGCTTAAATATTACACAATGTACATATGAAAATGAAATAACCATGGTGCCCCATTCATTTGTATATTTTTGTTTCGTGTCTCTCTTTAAAATAAAATAAAACTGATTTATTTCTTTTGTGGAAGATCATGGCATAGTACTAATGTTGATGTGCCGATATGTTTCTATAGATAACAGGTAGCAGGGTGGAACCTTTGGTTTTGATGTGTCCTCACTCTGAACCACTCATATCACAAGTGCTAAGGGAGGTCCACCCTTTTGAGCTGGTTCATTTAATCTCTGTTCCATGGCATTGCCTTATGAACTGCAGGAACATACTTATAAACACAAGAAGATCATATAATCACTTTTGTTTATACTTTGGTATTTCTTTTTTAAAATTATTTATTGTTTTTATTTTATGTATATGAGTGTATTGCCTGCATGTATGTACAATGCCGTGGAGGTCAGAAGAAGGCTTCAGATTCCCCTGGAACTGGAGTTAAGGATGGTTCATAGCCGCCATGTGGGTGCTGGGAATTGAACCTGGGTCTTCTGCAAGAGCAGTCAGTGCTCTTAACTGCTGAGCCATCTCTCCAGGCCCCTCTTTGGTATATCTATTGCTTCATTCTTTTAGCCTTTACATTTTTAAAATCTGAACTAATATTTATTCTTTTTCATCGACGTTGACCCTTTTTTTCTTTTTTTCAATAAATTTTTGTGATTTTAATACAATATATTTTGTTTGAATTTGTTCTCCTCTTTTGCCTATCTGTACCCCCAACCCAATTTCATGTACTCTACACACACACACACACACACACACACACACACACACACACAGAGAGAGAGAGAGAGAGAGAGAGTCAAGTATATGTCCCCAAATGTGTGGATACATCTACTAGAGTCACACCCTTAAAAGGGAGACTGACTCTCTCCTTCCCAGCAGTCACTAGTTTCCAATAAGAGTCCATACATGACAGTGAAATCTGGCCCAGGAACTTGGTGCTAGAGGGGACACAGGACATAGGGGAGAGCTTAATACTATTATCCTGATAGACTGATATAGTATTAAAGAGACTACTAATGGCTTATACTCATACCCATAGATCAATGCATTCCTCAACTCTCATCAGAGAAGCTTTCTTAGGCAGCAGATAGTAATTAACACAGAAACCCAGAGTTGGCCAACATGCAGAGAACAAGAGACTGCAGAGTAATTATCCCTGAATTGGAAACCTATATCAAATTTCTGCCTCCAAATGCTCAGGAAGCATTGCAGAAGAAGTGGGAGAAGATTATAAGAGCCAGAGATGATGGATGAACACAAAGAAACAGAATTTTCCAGACAGCTGGTAAGTTACTTGTATGAATCACAATTGGGGTCATGGATTAGAAGTGTAGATTACACACAATCTGAGGAAAGACACATATGAAATATAATTTTTTTGAAAATATTGGAGAGCTATGTGGTGAACTGACCATGATACATCAACTAAATAGTGGCATGTTTATTTTTTCACTATATTATAACTTCTTTAGTCACAGGGTTTATGCCTGTTTTACTTACAAATGTGGTTCCACAAATGGATGCTAAGATACAAAATAAATATTTAGAATGAATTTGAATTCTTATAGCTTTATTTCACTAGGTATAAATACAAGTAAATAGTAAAAAAAAAATGGAATAATCAATGTTTCTGTCATTTTGAAAAATTTAAAATTCTTAAAATTTTAAGATTCCATGGAATTAAATCTACAGTGTGCTATGGGTCTCAAATAATTAATTCAGATATTTAAAAGAATAGTGTTTTCTTTTTGTCATGTTTTCAGTTACATTGTTGGCAATCACTACAAGGATTTGCCTTTCAAAGAAAAAGTGGCTTCCTGTTATTGTTGGACATTTCTACCAGAAATATGATGCATTACCTTGTTACTCTGAAAAAGGCATACCCCCATACACACATTGTTTCTATTGCAAACTTTTAACTCAAAAATTTTGACACCAACATCTTCAAAATATCAACTTTGTTGTTTCTTAGCATTGTGTCTCTACTGATACAATCTGTTTGATGTTTTATGCAGCAAGAAAATAAGCACATCAAACTTGTCATTAATAAATTTAAAAGTTGATGTATGCCAAGGAGAGCCCTTTATTTCTGTTTCATTTCATACATTCTTTAAGGATACCTATTTCTTGAATGTTTTATTGTTACATGCTATTGAGTTATCGATCTTGTAAAAATGGTTGATTCTTTGAAATTAAATGCAGGTTCATAAAGAGTTTGCTGCTCTTACTTTAGAAATATATATAATAAATAAGCAACATGCAAAGACAAGAAAATGCATGTGGAATTTAAAAGTCTGGTTCTTAAGAATAATATGTTTAAACAGTTTATATTTTTGACAAGAAGCTGTCTAAATTAAAATAATTTTCTATACAATTGATATGTGTCCTAAAAGTAAAAGTCTATTAAATTTTTTCAAACAGATATTATTTGCTTTAAATAAATGCCAATGTATAAGTAGCCATGAGAAGTAAGGTACTGATTTAAATGATTAATTTATTATGATCTTGAAATTGAATTGTTTCTGGTTAATAGGAAAATGAAAGATTAATTTAAGGCTTATCAATGAAAACATTGGTTTAAAACCTAAGGTTATAGAGCTACAAAGTGAAGTTGTTTTGGAAATAATTTACTTAAATAAAACATGAGTATCTTTTTCTTGATAGATCACTATTAAATGATTGATATTATGGAAAAGACGGATGGGTCAGAAGTTAAAAGTACATATTGCTCTTGCAAAGGACCTAAGTTTGGTTCCAAGCTTCACATAGGACAGGTCACAACTGCCTGTAACTCTAGCTGCTGGCGATCTGATGCCCCCTCTGACCTTTGCTGGCACCTGCACTCAAGAGCACATACCCACACACAGACACACATGCACGCATAGATAAGAACCTACTACTGCTACTTTTCTACACCAACATAATTTCTTTCTATATATGTGTCCTCATATTTACAGGCAAGTATGACTCTCAAAATTCATCAAAGAAGCTTATTTTTTAACCACAGTTGGAGACTATTACAAAGTTCTACATCTGGTCCAATGCAGATAATAAATGACCGTAGGGTGCCTAGCCCTAACTGATGCATCTATACCTAAAGCTCATCACAGCAGAGGTAGCTGAAAGATTGTGAGAGAGAGAGGAATAGGATGTCTGCTGCTAGATAATGCCCTCCAGAAAGGAAAGGAAGCGGCACCCATGAAATCTCCACAGTATGGTAGTCTAACAAAATCTGCATAATGATAAAAACCAGCTGACATGCCAATGTAGATGGAAGAAATTTTACAGGGTTTCACCTCAAGATGAAGGGCTACAAGTGGAGGCTAGGGAGGGAGAATCATTTTCTCCAAAGATTAGCTCATGAGAGGTTATCTAATCCCAAGTAGTTAGCCCTAAACACATGGGCATATAAAAAGTACTCAATGGACATAGCACATTATATATCTGTATATGTATTTATAAAAATAATAAAGATGAGGAAAATAAATTTTGAGGAAGTGGGAGGCATGGGACAAATTGGAGTGGGGGATGGGAGGGGAAGAAATGATTCAAATACAATACTCATGTATGAAATTCCATAGAAGAAAAGGTATACACTTATGAAAAAATAAACAAGTGATTGATATTTGGCAGAAGCTTGTTTGTGTGGTTGTCATATACTTACGTTTGTGTGGTTGTCATATACTTAGGTTGTTTGTCCTTATCAGTGTAGTAGTGTTTTATTTGGTTTTGCATTAAGTGTATTCAGTCATCTTTATAGAGAAAAAGATTGTCTTCTATTAAGAAATTTCCCTTTCCTCTCTTCTAAAATCAAGAGACAGTTTGCAAAACAAAAAGAAGATATTACAGTAAGAGAAATGTGGCAGACTTAAGTAGAATGAAGTTGACTGATTCTAGTGCTTTTAACTTAGTGGAAGAAAGTTGGAAAAGGAATTCAAGTATTTGATTTACTATGAAAACATTTTCAAGGTTATTAGGTACAGTTTATGTCATGTTTGTGAATTTTAGTACTTATAGAATTATAAAAACAGTTGAAAAATGAAAATAAATAATATATAAAATGTGTTAATTTTTATAAATGGGCCACGATGAAGTATGTTGCATTAAAAATGCACAAAACCTTTTTTGCTTTGAAACTCTATTAATAAAATTGTAAAGTCTCTGTTTTGTCATATCCCATCTTAATGGAAATGTTTACATAAAATTCTCAATCAGTACCATTTTGATACTTTAAAAAGGATTTTTTCTGTAGCGATCATAAAAAATAAATAATGTATAATTTTAGAGTGAGATTTGCTTTAATTAGAACTTTAGTTTACTACTAGAATCATAAAGTAAATTTTTTATTTTTTACTTGAATTTTTAATCACATTGTTTTAGGTAGGGGCATTACTTTCTTTGTTCTTAACCCTTATATTTGATTGTTTTGATTTCTGCTATATATGTTGTAGAGTTAGTTATATAGACATTTTGGGGTGCAATTATGTTTATTGAAAGTAGAGTGTGGTGGTGCATGCCTTTAATCCAAGAACTCAGGAATCAAAGGTAGGCAGATTTCTGGGAGATGGTCAACCTGGTCTGCATAGTGAGTTCCAGGCCAACTGGGGCTACAGGGCCTCTCTCTCTCTCTCTCTCTCTCTCTCTCTCTCTCGGGGAGGTCATTGGGGCCTCTTCCACAGCCTTGCTATTGTGAAATTAACAGTGGAGCTGTCAACCCCTTGGGAGCCCAGAAAAGATACAGAAGTACACAACAGTTTGGACATATTTGCAGAGGGTTTTTGAACCCTATGAATCTCATAGTTAGCCTATTAGGGAGAATTCTCTCTCTCTGTCTCTCTCTCTCCCTCCCTTTCCCTCCCTCCCTACACACACACACACACACACACACACACACACACACACACATGTTTGTTGATATGAGAATAAGAATTGTGTGTTTTTATATTTTTCTTATAGATCTGTGGGAGAAAATTTAAATATTCCTACACCCCCCCCACACACACAAAAGGCTAGGACAGGCAGAAATGTCTAGTTAAAGATGGAAAAACAATGAACAAAGAAAGTAGAAACAAGAAGCAGTATAACATGGAAATGATTCATTCAAGAGAAAATTAAGTATTTGCTATAGTGGACTGTGGTGGTTAATATATCCATCTCAAAAACACAGATGTACCCTTTAACCTGCACCCGAGGGCTTCAAGGCCACAGCTGTGTGTCTCTATGTGTGGTTTCTTGCTCTCAGGAGCAGCTGCTGCTGTCCTGGCATCTTCACTAAATTCAGCTTTTATCACGAAATTTCCAGAATTTGAATTATGAATTTTTAAACCTTTTATTTCCTGTAGATCACAGTAATGGATATATTATATTAATAATATAAATCCTGAAATTTTTAACCAACATCTTGATTATCATACCATTTCTTTTAAGAATGTCAATAAAATAAGATGAAAACGATTTATATCAAGGATAGGCATAAGAGACTCCTTTGTGATTGGAAAACTTAGAATTGGAGATAATCCTCAAAAGAAGATCTTACCCTGTGTCTGGAAAGTCCCCCATACTACTTTAAGTATTTCCTTCAAAAAGTTATCTTATTTTATGGGGAAAATATAGTTGTTAAAATAGACAAACCTGTTTACTGATGGTAAATCTCTGGCCTCCGGATGACTTACAAGCTTTGAAAGTGAAAATGAGAATCATGGGCAAAGTTTAATGACTTCTGAGGGAGTGGAAGAGAGAAAAGAGCAGGGGGAGAGAGAGAGAGGGAGAGACAGAGAGAGAGAGAGAGAGAGAGAGAGAGAGAGAGAAAGAGAGAGAGAATAAAATGAACCTAAGGCTTTATTTACATGTGTTGTGAAGAAGGGAAGACAGCAAGAGGAAAATAGGGAAAACAGCCAAAAGTTAACTTCGGTGCAAGAATCACTGGAAGCAGAACGTGAAAATGACTCTTATTGCCATGTCTAGAATCAGAGCTGAAAGGCAATGTCATCAATCTTATAGCAGCACATGGTAAACTGAAAAGAGAAGTGCTTAGTAGGAGATCCCCCCACAAGGCTCAGGGATCATTGTGGAAGCCCAGGCTGAAAGACTGTAACAGCCAGAGTGATGGATGAATACAAGGAAGCCTAGTTTTCCAGACACAACAGGGCAGTTGCACATAAGAACCTATACTACTAATGACAGCATGCCCAATTCAGACAAAAACCCAGCATAAAGGGGGGCTGTGGACAATAAGTCCCAGTCTTAGCTGAGAATTTATTGGCAATTGATACCTCTTAGGAGAGGGTGTGATGCCAGTAGGTTGACCAGGCTCCATTGTATGGACCCAGACCCAAGAGCATTTGGGGAACACAAATTAGACTCAATATGTTTTAAAAAAATAATAGAGGACATGAAATCTGGCAGGGGGTGCATAAGGTTGGGGTAGAGATGGATAAGGGAGGAGTCTCAATATGAACAAAATACATTGTATGAAATTCTCAAAGAATCAAAAAAAATTTTTTTAACTATGAGAAGTCCTCATGGCTGACCTAATTCCTAAAGGATTATAAAGAAAATGTTTACAGGCCATACATTCAGCCTCATTTCCTTAAAATGTATTACTGAGACTGAGAAGGAATTTCTGACATTCTAGGCTACTTGCTATGACTTCCTAAATGCCTCAACCCTTGCAAACCCAAGGTGTCAGTTTGGATATTCTAGTACCTCATGTTTTATTCCCAGTCAGACTTTGCTGTTCAGATTATGTTGCCAAAATTGATACTGAATACTGAAAATCCAGAGGATTCCTTGCTTTTTATTTATAACAGTAGTTCATAGTTCAAGTTTTATTTTACATTCAGGGAACACAGTGACTCTGCAGTTTGAGGGGATTTTTTTGTTTTGTTTTTTGTTTTTTGCCTGTGTTCTACATCGGCGGTGATGTAGAACGTCTACATCTGGTTTGGACACAGGATGCTCAATCCATGCAGAAGAGAAAGCAAGCTGTTTTGGGTAATAAAGTTAAACTCCGATAGTTTTTCTATTGACTTTACTCCCAAATTCTGCTTTCTTCATTGTTGATAAGGCAGATGAGTTAGGGGTACTGAGGGACGCAGGAGAAAACCAGGAGAGGAAAACAGCCTGTACTGGTTTGTTTTGTCAACTTGGCATAAACTAGCATCTCAAGAGAAGAATGGACATGACCATGTCTGTTTGGCATTTTCTTAATTTCTAATTGATGTGTGACGGCCCAGCCCACTGTGGGTGGTGCCATCCTTAGGTAGGTGGGCCTAGGCTGTCTAAGAAAAGCAGTTTACCAAGCCAGGGAGAGCAAGCCAGTAAGCAGCGTTACTCCATAATCTGTCTTCAGTTCTTTCCTGACTTCTCTCAAAGGTGGGTTGTGCCTTGGAAGCATAAGGCACAATAAACCTTTTCCTCACAGAGCTGCTTTTGGTCATAGTGTTTATCAAAGCAACATAAAACCAAAGTTCACATCAGGGAGGACAGTATTTCCAAAAGCATAGACTCTGCATTACAGTCAGAATGTATGGTGAAAGTAATGCAATAGCATATCGATACTATGTAGGGGCTGGATAAATGGTTCAGCAATTCAGGGCACGAGGGGTGCTCTGGCAGAGGAATAGGTTTGAGGGTGCAGGTTCCCAGCACCCTCACTCTATGGCTCACAGCTGCCTGTGACTCTAGTTCCAGGGGATATGATGCCTTCTTCTGGCCTCTTCAGGCACTGCATGCATGTTGTGCATTTAAAACAACTCAGGCACACATATGCTCATAAAATAAATAAACAACATTTAAAAGTGATATGATTTATGGGGATGGAGAGATGGACCATCAGTTAAGAGCACTGGATGCTCTTGCAGAGGATCCAAGTTCAATTCTCAACACACATATGGTGGTTAGCAACTGTTGGTAACTTCAGTTCTAAGAATTCCAATGCCCTCTTCTGACCTCTTTGGGCAATGCTTGACATGGGTGCACTTATGTATATATGCAGCCTACACAATACTTATACACATAAAATAAAAATAATAAAATATGTAAAAATGATACAATTTAGGTATATAGAATAATAAGTCTAATTTAAAGGTTGTCTTACATTAAAGTCTAGTATGTCTGGCAGTTATTAATAAGAGGAGACACTGGAATTTGAAAGTTAAGAAACAGAGACTTAAGGACAAGGGAAACTGTATTTATATTACATATTCAAGAACTGTGTGCCCCAAATACTTTCATATTTGCTCATATAGTTCCATTATTTGAGAAAAATTATACTATCATTTACTAGGATTCTATGGAGTAATATCAAACCATCTTTCAGGTTTCTCCTGTATAATGAATTTTACCCAAAAAAAAAAATTGTGGACACCCAGGCGTGATGACACGTGACTTTAATCCCAGTACTCAGGAGGCAGAGGCAGGCAGATCTCTGTGACTTCAAGGCCAGCCTGGTCTACACAGTGAGTTCCAGGCCAGCTAGGGCTACTGGGAGATCCTGTCTTAAAAATACAAGAAAAAAAATGCGGACCATGAGAGTTCAATGATCAAAAGTTTGATACAGGCTGATGACTTCTATATATATATGAATCTGTGGGTTTCATATGTAAATACAAAATGATAATCTAATATTTATCAGGGTACTTTTAAAAAGATATTCCTATTCTGCCTTTTCCCAGCGCTTAATTGATAGTTGCTAGATTTCAGTGTAAATGAAATTGTGTGTCTCTTTCTAGAATCAGTCGGAAAGTGGGAACTGAATCTCATTTTGGTGGTACATCTGACACAAATGCAAAAAAGTACTAGAATAATTTCTGAGTTAAATATGTCCTGTACGGTAGATATAAACAAAAATAGACACTGATTTTTCAGTAGTGATTGAGGTTGGATTTACAAGGTACCAATAAAGGCCAGTGACATAGCTCAGAGGTTAAAGGTGTTTGCCACCAAACTTGTTAACCTAGTTTGGTCTCTAGTATACACATGCTTGAAGGAGAGCACTGACTCCCACACGTTGTCTTCTGTTCTCCACTGGCACGCCACAGTGTGTGCTTCCCCATCCCCCAAATAAACAAGTAATTGTAAAATTTTTAAACATACACTAAATAGATGAGGCATAAAAGAAGTAAATTAGTAATGCTGAGTTCCAGATAGTATAGTTTCACGAAAACACTGAAACTCGTTTTCAGAAAGGTCAGTATCAATTGTAAAGCAGGAAAAATTAAGGAAAACAGCCCACTTCTCAGCAGGAACAGGCATGATACTCCTTTTTCCCTGATCACTACTTTACTCTCTGTGATTCCAGACCTACAGACAAAATGCACCTTCAAAAGGAAGTACTTAGGAGAAATTACCAAAGTCATTCTGTGCCAGAATTTTGCTCAAAGGGAAACATGAGCACTCTCATGATCTATGTAGCATTCGTCCTTCATATGTGCACACAGAAACATCAAGTCTGAATAACACTAGTTAGCAATAAAGAGCTGAAATATTTTAAAAAGCATTTATATATTACATGCACAATAAACAGGCTTCTACCGAACATCAATCAGGACATGAGACTGCAAGTATTTAATTTGTATAACATGCATTTGAGAAAATTTTTTGTTAGTATGAATTCCTCCACTAAATATAATTTAAAATCAAAATATAAGATTACTATTCAAATTTTCTTTTAAAATATATTTTGTTTATTTTTTTATATTTTTTTATGTGTATGAGTGTGTTGCCTGCATTGTGTAAGTGCACCCATGTCCTGCAATGCCCAGGGAGGTCACAAGAGGATGTCAGATTACCTGGAACTGGAGTTATGATCAGTTGTTAGCTGCCATGTGCATGGTGGGTATTGAACCCCACTCTTCTGCAAGAGCAGCTAGTACTGCTAACTGCTGAGCCATCTCTCCAGCCCCTCAAATATTCCTTTGCTTAAATAAATGTATATATTTATTACTTCTTTAGGAGTATATTTTAGAGTAAATTCCCGAGTTTGTTGTCTTGCTATGATTTTCACTGATTTAGTAGTCAAAATATTATGATTTCATTTAAAATTGCATTAAGAGTGAGTAGACTTCATCACATGAAACAATAGTTTAATGCTGTACCTTCTTTCTGGCTAATTTTCCACCTAAACAGAGACTATATAGGCCCTATATCTAAATACTTGGTCCATCACAATAAAAGATATGATATCAAAGGTCAGAGGACTACTTTTACTTACAAATAGAGAAGTAGTTCTGGTAGGTTACAAATTCATGACTCTATTGAGTTAATCATGTGATTTATTGTTCTCTTTTATCAGACTAAGGAATCATATATTATGCTTGTGTACATTCAGTCATATTCTTCTTTCTTGTAGGGTCACAATTTATTTATATTATACTTTTTTAAAGTGATAAATTTTCTTGTATTTTGCTTCTTTTAATTAAAATTTTTATTTACTTAAAAAATTTTATATTTGAGTGTCTTTTCTACATGTGTGTAAATGCAACTCTATTGTGCAAAGTCAGAGAGGCCAGAAGAGAGTGATAGATCCCCTGGCAATGGAGTGCCAGATGGTTGTTAGCTGCCACGTGGGTGCTGGGAATTGAACCCAGGTCCTCTTGAAAAGCACCCAGTGGTCTTAACTGCTGTGCCATCTCTCCAGGGCCTTTTCTTGTACTTTAATGACTTTTTCAAGGATGATTTTATAGGCCAATCTTATGCCTAAAATATTGCTTTCGTATACTGTTCTTAAGTGAACCAAGAACATATTAAGTTTATAAATTTAATGCTTGGTCTTCTATTGTCTATATATTGTCTTCTATACAAACCTATAGGAACCTCCTATTTTGTCCTTGTATAATAATTAAACCCAATCTTCTTGCTCTTTACTGTATAATATCAGCCAACTCTCTGGAAAAACCAAGGCATGGACTTCAGCTAACTTGTCTGTTTTCCCTATTTTTCTGATTTTCACTATTGAGTTCTTTGTAAACTTATCTATGTGTTTTTGTTGTTATTGTCTATTTTTTGAACAGGGACTCCTTGTAGCACCAACAGGCCTTGAACTTTCTACAGAGACCAGGTTGGCCTTGATCTCACAGGGATCCTTCTGCCTCTGCTTCCCAAGTGCTAGGATTAAAGGTGTGTGTCACCATGCCTGGCTAATTTATCTATGTATTCAAGATCAACATCAATATATTACTTCTAGCATTTTCAAGGAATTTACAGCAATAAGAGTTCTGTATTTTTATCACAAAACCTCTATTAAGAGTAGTTTTGCTGTGCAGAAACTTTGTAATTTAATGAGGTGCCACTTAACTGATTGTTGACCTTAGTACCTGAGCAGCTGATGTCTGATTTAGAAAGTCCTTTCCTATGCTTACATCTTGCAAGGTGCTGCCTATGTTTTCCTTCTAGGAGTTTCCACATTTCAGATTTCACATTGAGGTCTTTGATCCATTTGGAGTTGACTTTTGTGCAGGGTGAAAGATAAGGGTCAAGTTTCAGTTTTCTGCAGGTGGAGATCCACTTTTGCCAGCACCATTTGTTGAAGATGCTGTCTTTCCTCTGCTGTGTGTTCTTAGCACCTTTGTCGAATATCAGGTGGCTGAAATTATAAGAACTCATGTTTGGGTCTTCTATTGTGTTACATTGATCTATATGCCAATTTTTGTACCAGTACCATGCTGTTTTTATGGCTATATCTCTGTAATATAATCTGAGATCTGGTATCCACTCAGCATTGTTCTTTTTGACCAAGATTGTTTTGACTCTCCGAGATCTTTTGTGATTCCATATGATTTTTAGGATTATTTTGTCAAGCTCTGTGAAGAATGTCATGGGTATTTTCATTAGGATTGCATTGAATCTATAAATTCAATGGTCATTTTCACAATATTGATTCTACCAATCCATGAGCATGGTAGGTCTTTGAATCTCCTAGTGTCTTCCTCTCTCTCTTTCTTTAGAGTTTTGAAAATTTCATCATAGAGATATTTAATGTCTTTTGTAAGGTTTATTCCTAAATATTTTATTTTTTAAGGCTATTGAGAATGGAAGGGCTTCCTTGGGTGCTTTTTCTGATTGCTTGTTATTGGTACTGAAGGAAAGGCTACTGAAGGAAAGGAAGAGGAAACCCACTGCGTGGGAGAAAATCTTCACCAGCTACATATCCAATAGAGGATTAAAATCTAGAATATACAAAGAACTCAGAAAAAGAAAGATACAAGAAGATAAAGGACCCAGTAAAAAGATGGGTGATAGACCTAAACAGAGAGTCCTAAAGTGAAGAAATAAAAATGGCTATGAAGCACCTTAAAAAGTGTTCAACATCCTTAGTTATTAGACAAATGCAAATCAAAACCACTTTAAGATTTCATCATACCCCAATCAGACTGGCTAAGATCAAAAGAACAAAAGACTCCAAATGATGGTGAGAATGGAGAAAGAGGAACATTCATTCACTGCTGGTGGAAATGCAAACTTGTACAACCACTATGGAAAGCAGTGTGGAGAACCATCAAAAAAACTAAAAATGAACCTATCATATAATCCAGTGATACCACTCCTTAGCATATACCCAAAGGACTCATTATGCTGTATAGACACCTGTACATCCATGTTTCTTGCTCCTTTCTTCACAATAACTAAGAAATGGAAACAGCCTAAATGTCTCTCAACTGATGTACGGTTAATGAAAATGTGGTACATCTACTCAATGGAGTTCTACTCAGCAGTAAGAAAAGATGAAATTTACAAGTAAATGGATGGAGCTAGAGAGTGTTATACTAAGTGAAGTAACACAAATTCAGAAAAGCAAGCAATGTATGTTTACCTTCATTTGAGGATTGTAGCACCCATCCCTTATATGCGAGTATACAAATTATGATGTAATAGTAGGAGTCAGGTAAAGGGAAAGGATACAAGGGGGATAGTAGGGAAACAGATTTTACCTGAGGGAGGTGGAAAAAGTGGGAGTAATTGGCAGAGACAAGGGAGGGACATGCAAGGGACCATAGTGTCGGGGAGAGAGGGAAGTCAGGAAAGATTGGGGGAATCTGGACGTATTGGGAGGTGGGGAGGGATAATGGGGGCACTGTGACTAGGAAGGGAGGGAGGAGGGAGGCTGGATGGGAGAAAAAAGTAGAGATTAGTGAATCCTGGGGGCTAGGAAACCTTGAGGGAGAAGTAATGCCCTAGAAATCCTATGAGAAATACACGTAGAGTGTATGAACATTAATGCATATGTATATTTAAGACCTGCTTGGTAGGGAACGCAGTGCCAGAATGAAGAGACCTCCCTTAGAGTGACAAACATGCCGAACAGCACTCATCAAAGAAATTTCTTTTTGCAACAGATGGGGGCTACTGCAGAGTTGCACTTCTGGTTAGGCAGAAAGAAAAAAACACCTGAGAAATGCCCAGTGCTAGGAGACACATCTGCAGTCAAATTTCTACAACCAAGTCTCATGGAACATAGTGGAATAAGAGGTAGAGAGGACTAATGCACCCCTCAGTTCTCACCAGTGAGACTTCTCTGTCCATCAGAGTTCGATACACACAGAAAGCCACACTAGCTAAGTTTTGGAGAATAAGAGACTGTAGAGTGTAGGACTGGAGTCCTATATGGAACCTCACCCATCCACAGTTCAGGGACCATTGGGGAAGAGGTGGAAAAATTGTAAGAGCTGGGGCTGGTTCATGAACATAAGGAGGTGGAGGCTTCCAGGCCACTGGAGGCTTGCTCATGTGTTTGTGCAGCAGCGGTGGTGTGAAACGAGGGACCCATGTCAGCTCAATTACACAAGGGCCCAAAGGGGAGATGAGATATAGGTGATGGGCCAGCACTAAATAGAGAACTGTTTGCAACTGATTACTGCTCGGTGAGGGAGAATATGACTTACATACGACTACTGGATGGGCTGACTAGACTTCAGTGGATGCGTTTACACTGAAGGACATTTGGGTACAAACACCTGAATGAATAGGACTCAGCATGTGTGGCAGAGTGCAGAGGGTTTGATGGGGGAAGAGAGGGAGGAGGCATGGATTGGGGAGGGGGTCTGGATGTAAATGGGAAATGTATGAAATTTTAAAAGCTTAATAAAAATAAAAAAAGAATAGTCTTCATCTATCTTTAAACCCAAGATTTTTTAAAATTCATTAAATGTATTTATTTGTGTGTGTGTGTGTGTGTGTGTGTGTGTGTGTGTATCTGTGATATGTGATGTGGATGCGTGTGCCACAGCATGCAAAAGGCAGGTCTCCCCTTCCATCATGTAGATTCCAGGAATTGAACTCAGAACATCAGGGTTGCCAGAAAACACTTTTACACACTGAGACATCCCATTGGTCTTAAATGCCACACATTTTTATAATATTACATAAAAGCAAATAAAATAAATATCAAATAAATGAAACAGTTTTATTTAAGGTTAGAAAATCCTGTGCTTTTTTATACTCTGTATACCAAGGTGTTAGGTTCCCGAAAACCATTATAAATTTATTTGACCTTAAAATTATTATATTATGTAAGTTTGAGATTCATTTGCTAGAATTGTGACTTTTTGTTCATAACATTTTACTATCTAAAAGTGTAAGATTTTGCTTTCTCTTTCAATATGAAATTTTATATAGATATCACTTCAGTCACTAGTATTTTGAAATTGTTTCTAGAGATTTAATTTCATAAGCAATTTTTGCTCTTGGATTTGTAATAAAAGGGAAAAAATGTGCGATGGAGAGTTAGCTCAGCAGTTAAGAGCACTTGCTGCTCTTGCAGAGGACCTTCGTTCAGTTCCCAGGACACACATGTTGGCTAATAACCAACCGTTAAGTCCATTTCCAGGGGATCTGACACCTCTTCTGACCTCCATGGGCATTGCATGACACATGGGTTGCACTTTGCCTAATCATAATCAGAAAGGCCCATGATGCACATCTATATATGGGCAGCATAGGAATTTCTACCTGAGATAGAAAATGACTGGAAGTTAGTCAGTCTCTCACAGGGAGTTCCCTCATTCCTTCTAACTTCAGGTCACCTTAACATGTGGGAGGATGCCAATACCTGGGCTGCATAGCCTCAGTTGTCAGCTTGACATGTGAGAAGAAACTTTAATTGATGCATTTCCTCCATCTGATTGGCATGTGACCTTTTCTGTGAGCTTTTATCTTAATTGATTAATAATGTGGGAAGGTCCAGCCCACAGTAGGCAGTGCCACCCCTCAGCAGGTGGTCCTAGGTTGTACAAGAAAGTAGACTGAGCACAGCTCAGAAGAAAAAGCCAGGAAGCAACATTCTTCTACAGCCCATCTTCAGTTCCTTCTTCCAAGTTCCTGCCCCACCAAGATTTTACTTCAGTTCTCAAAGATGGACTATCACTTGGAAGTATAAGATGCAATAAACCCTTTCCTCCCCAAATTGTGTTTACTTTTTATATCAACAGTAGAAAGTAAACTAAAACAATGCTGAGTGGGACATTACTGTCATTACAACCCATTCTTCCTCCACTGCACCAATGGTTAACGTATTCCAAAGAATATTTCGATTGCATTGAGAACTTCTGTGCTCCATGAATAGCAATGTGAAGGCCATCAATGTTAATTTGAGGCTAATTGGAAAAATGTCTCTCAATTAGGTTTTATTTCTCTCCACAGAATTTTTAAATATAATTTTTGTGTATTTCATACAGAACAGCTCAAACAATCTTAATCATCTTTATACCCCCATCACCACTGACACCTTCCTGTATCTCCCTCACTGGAGCCCATATACTTCATCACCCCTGTTAAGGCCCACTGGGTTGTCAGTGTCTCTAACCATTCTCCACTGCAAGTCCAACTGCCAAGTCTAGACAGCCTATCTAGAGTCCCTTGTTTTAGGAGAACAGCTCTTCTTCATCTAACAGAATTCACTTGTCAACATTCCCTCAGATAAGATTGAGGTCTGCTCTTCGTTTTCCCAGTTATATGTTGGGTTATTGTCTGCCTGAGTTTGCATGGGACCTGTGTATGCTGACACCATTGCCATAGTATCATATAAGCAGGTTAGCAGGAGCCTGTAGGACTCTGTTTCCTTATGGTCATGTACCTCCTCCCTGGCTCTTACATTCTCTCCACCCCCTCTTCTGTGATAGTCCCTGAGCCTTGGGAGGGAGAAATTTAATAAAGGGATCCTGTCCAAGGACCAGCATTCAGCAGACTCTTGATCTCTGCACTTTGGCTATTTGTGACCTTTTGTGTTCTTGACCCTCAGCTGCATGAGGAAGCTTCATTACTGAGAACTGAGAGATTTATTAGTGCCCACCCTGTTCTATGTTCCATGAGCCTTAGGTGTAGAGGTTGCGTTGTAGATGTATCACTTAGGCCTGGGCAATTCATAGACAATGTCTGTGTATGACCAGTTGTGGTACTTGGTAATAGTCTCTGACTGGTACAAAATGAACTTCTTTGATGAGTGGTGACTGAGATACTTATTTGTAAATATAAGGATACATATTTTGCACATAGTAAGAAATCACATTAGTCTAGTGATGTGACAGTCTTGGGGTTTTCTCTAAGATCTATGGCTACTCCAGCCATGCGTATTAAGTTAGGTTTACATTACCACACTTGAATTTTCTCCCTTTGAGTGGGCATTTAGTCAAATTAGGTAGCTGTTGGTTACCCCCAAGATAAGAGTGCAACTACTGCACCAATGACCTATGCTGTGCTGGACATTGATGTGTTATTTGTCTTGAAGCTGGTGTTGGATTATCCATTTGTGTTTTCCCTTGGCACCTTCGTAGCACTCTCCAGAGCTATGGGAATTAGCCTTCAGGGAAAGTGGTTAAAGGTCAGTTGCAGCTTGATTGCTCAAATCCTGTGTCCAAACTGTGCTCTGTCTTTGGCAGTAGGGTCAGAAAAACAAATGACTTATGTTCTCCCTCATATGTGGATCCTAGTACCAAATCCTTATAAGTGAGTATGTATCCAGATATAACTACAGGAACCAGGATAATGAAAGGGAACCATGGAGGTAAGGGAAACGAAAGACCCTGACAGAAAGAACAGAGGAAATGGGTGTTACTAAGTAGAAATGGAAAAAAAAAATGGGTTATTTAAATAGGAGCAGGGAGGGAGGGTTTTACAAGGAACCTTGGGGATAAAGGGAAAGAATGAGGTCAAGAGAGGTAGGACCATAGGTGAAGGGTATTATCAAGGGAGAAATGGGCAAAATGGGGGCATTTTAAATGGGGAAAACATAGCAGAAGGGTTAGTCAGAGAGAGAGACAGAGAGAGAGACAGAGAGAGACAGAGACAGAGAGAGACAGACAGAGAGAGAGAGAGAGAGAGAGAGAGAGAGAGAGAGAGAGAGAGAATTCCCAGCTAGATTTTTAAAAACCAGAGGAAAGCTGGGCATGGTGGCGCATGCCTTTAATCCCAGCACTCGGGAGGCAGAGGCAGGTGGATCTCTGTGAGTTCAAGTCCAGCCTGGTCTACATAGTGAGTTCCAGGACAGTTGGGGCTACAGGAGACCCTGTCTCAAAAAGATCAAAAAAAAAAAAAAAAACCAGAGGAAACAATATTAGTCCAACAACCTACTAACAAATTAAACATACATTATCTTTACATGAGTCCATGTGTATTATAGCTAAAGGCTACATAACAAGAAACAGTGCAGGCAGTAGATACCTTCCTTTGAGTTATTGGCCAGGGTGGTTCAAGAGACTCCCAAAATTATTCAGGCTATTGCCACAACCCTTGATGGCCTCCCAGAACTTGAAGTAAGACCCTATGTTTGTGACTTTTTAATGCCCATGTACAAATGACCCCCCCAAAGAGAACAAGTTCAATTTTGTCCTGGCCACCTATAGGGGACCCTGCTCTGAGATGATGGATGAGAGACAGAGGGCAAAGACCCTGGGGCTTGAAGTTCTGGTAGTAACAAGCTGTTTATTAAAAAATTCAGAAGGTTTTTATACATTACAAGGAACCGGCAGTCACGTGGGGTTTGGCAGTTATGTACAAAGATTTTAGGTCCCAATTAGACAAGAAACAAGACATACAGCTTTCAGCTGGTGCCAGCTAGGGGCTGTTTGTAAAGCAGGATGTTTGAACTTTTACTCCATGTTACTGGTGCCTATCTGGTAATTTATTGGCCAGAATGTTTTACTTTTTACTGTAAAAGCATAGTAAACTTTTAACTTTTAGCCCAGCAGTAACCTTTTACATGGCCTATTCTTTTAGCTAGTGATAGCTGAGTTATTTGTTCAGGACAAGGAGGCGGGCTAAGGGTTGTTGATCAAAACGCTTTCCTTCCTCAGAGCAAGGAACTTAGATTTTTGACCGGCCACTTTTCTCTTGCTAGTCCTGTAGTGTTCCGTCAGACAGGAATTTGAGGGTTTGGAGTGCCCCATTCTTTAGCAGGGATTGTAGCTTGATCTTAAACTTTTAGATCCACATTGCCCTAAAGCATGCCATCCTGTTTTCCTAAACAGTTTTCCCTCCCTTTCCTTGGAGAACCCTCAATTTACTTCAGGTAATGTATTGGGCATTGGTTTAAGAATCTTATTAAAGTACAGAATCTAATTTAGTGGGATCAGGGAAGAAGAAGACATAGATTTTGTACTCCTGGAACATTCTGTGGTGATTCAGATTGTTTCATCCAAGAACCACACTTTAAGGAACAAAGCTATCATATTTTTAAGTCTACTGGCAAATGCAATAATGCCAATGGACCATAACCAGAAATGAAAGCTGTGGTTAAGTCATTATAAAAATTGTTCCCTAAATAGGAAGAAAACACTGAATCAAACTTCAATTCTATGGTTCATTCCAGTCAGTCTTAGTTTAATTCATTGGCATAAATATAGTCAACCCAAAATCAAAAATTCTTTGAAAATAAGCCACAGTAGCTTGAGATTCACCTTTCTGTGTATAAGAACATTCTAACAAAGTGATTATCTGATATGATGAGTGGGGGTAATTATTCATGGGAATCATTTAGAGGAACAATAATACCAACTTACAACTGCTGGTTCTTATTGTTGTAGAAACATTCGAATTAATTCATTATTGAGTACATAGTCTGGACCTCAGATTATGTTCAATGTTAAAAAAAAAAGGGAAGTGATTTTAAGTCTTCAGAGACACAGAACTCATATGTAATTAGCCTATCAACTACTTATTGCATAGCAAGGCACTTTACACTTGGAGGCTTAAAACCGTGAACATGTAGTTAGCTCACCATTCAGTTGTCATGGTTTAGACTGAGCTCAGTCGAATAATTCTTCTTGTTCCACCTGGTTCCAAGCATGTCTGTAGTCATTCTGGCAGGGGCCCTTGCTTCAGGAATGGTTGGATTCAACCTGGAGCAATAGGCACAAATGAGCTTCTTTCTCATCATTCTGTAGAGCAGACTGGAATCATCACATAACACTTCATTAGGGTTTCTGGAGAGAGGGCAAGTGGGAAGTTTTCTTGACACCTGAATTTTAAAATGACTGATGTTTCCTTTGCTGAAGCAAACCCTAATGCTTGTCCAGATTCAAGTCATAGAGTAATTGAGTTCACCTCCAAATGGGAAGATTATGAAACTGCAAATGAAGCAGAAAAAAATATACAAAATATATTAACACCAGTTAGGCTTCATTATGATAAGGTTGAATTAGATCTACTATTTCTGAATTTTGCTATTAATATCCAGCTGAATTATGGAACCTGATTTGAATATATTTGTCTGACTATTCAAAGGTAAAATTGTTTAAATATTCTTGCAAATATGTAGCATTGTATAAGTTCGAACCACATTATTTCTTTCTTTTGACAGCTGAAGCATGTATGAAACTAACAGCACAGATTGCTGACTTTTAGGGAAAGAACCTCATGTAACAGATAGTGTGAAAATACTAAGGAGTATATGTACTTCCTAGGGGGTCCCATAATATTGCTGTAGTTTTATTTCCCAGAGGAAAAATGAAACACATTGTTCTGTTGAAGGCCATATATTTTCACTTTGGCTTCTTCTAAACCCTGGAGATGTCATTGCTTGTGATGCTATATTAAAAATGATTTCCTGAAATTAGTGGAAGTAAATTTTTATATCTTCTTAAAGGACATCATTAACAGAATCTCTGTCTCAAGTGGGTGCATCTGTGGATGAGTGCTGGCAGGGCTTGACCAAGAGCAACCAAAGGTGCTAGTCTTAATACAGTTACCCTGCACTGGGGCTGCCCATCAGCAGACACTTCCAGAGGGCTTTGTCTGTAATCTGGAGGTTGCTCTGTTTAGATTACATTTACTAGACACTTTCATTATTCAGAAGCTCAGGTATCAAATGGATACTTAAACATATAAGCTTTAAACCTTACTTGAAAAGTTTGTGTTGCATCATCACATGTTCTGTGCTCTTTTCATGTGTTTTTTATTGGTCTAGTGAGACTTTGAAGTGTCCCAGTGAGAATGTGTCTTAGTATATTATAAACTATGTCATCCTGATAATCAAAGCAAGTCATTCATATAACTAAAAGTTTGAGAACAAAACAAGAGCACACATTGAATTATTAGCATTCTCTCCCTATGTATTACCACTGCCCTCTGTTTTAAAAATCTTCAACTTCTTTTATGATCTAATATTTTAAAGATGTATAAAACTCTTCACCGCTCAGCCTGTATCATATTTTTGTGCATGTGAAAATGTTTGTTTGTTATAAGGATCCACAGGAAGAGATAACTGGCAAAGAAAAACTAGACTCAGTCGAAATCAACTGATTCCATTTTTAGGTTGTCAATCCACATTAGAATGTCTCTGTATGAACAGGAGTATAATACTGATGTTTCAGACTGTCCAAGAGTATTAGGGTGGACAAGAACTATCACAGTAAGTCCAGAGATACTGTTTTCATTATCTGATTACCTGACATAAATGCTTAAATTATGACTCAATCAATGACAGATCTAGATTCCAGGAAAGATTTTATTAACTACACAGATTTTAATTCATTCATCACAATTTTATTGCATTTTAAAAATAAAAATATAAAAAGATTTTGATTTGATAAAATTATACAACCAAAAATTCAAAATGGTACTTAATGATAAATTGTAACTTCTTTGTTTGTGTATGTCTGTTTGTATATATTTAGAGGCAAGGCCTTGATGAAGTCCAGCCTGGCCTTGTACATATTATCTCTTGTCTTAGACTCCAGAGTCATGGCTGAGAAATTATTGCATTTTGTTAACACAGTGAAAGTACCTCTCAATAAGATGCTTATATTCAAGGACTAGTTATAACAATTCTTTCAAAACAGAACAAGATTTTTAAAAACTAAAGTAAATCATTGGATATGATAAGGAACTGTAGTAATCCACCACCCCTGGCTCTTACACAATCTTTTTGCTCCTTCTTCCATAATGGTTCCTGGTCCCTGGATGGATGAGGTTTAATATAGGAGTCCTATCCAGGGATACACACTCTGTAGTCTCTTACATTCTCTTACTCTCTACACTTTGTTCAGTTGTGGACTTCTGTGTTCATCATCCTCCATTGCATGAGGGAGCTTCGCTGATGAGAGTTCAAAGATGCATTAGTATTATCTTTACTCCTTGTTCTACTATGTTCCTTAAGCCTTAGATGTAGAGGTTTCATTGTAAATGTGTCAGTTAGGGTTGGCATCTTACAGAAACTTATTCTCTGTGATCATTTATAGGACCCTGTAATAGTCTCTGTCTGTTGGAAAAGAAACTTCTTTAGTGAGTAGTGGCTTGCATACTTGTTTATAAATATAAGAATCTATATTTAGTATATAGTAAGAAATTGTCTAGGGAGTGACATAGGGTTTTCTCTAGGATCTATGGCCTCTTCATCCATGTGTATTTGGCATATGAACTCATACCAATGGTGACAGCATGCCCAAGACCCATGTAATTTCAACCAGATAAAAACAGCATAGAACTGGGAAAATGGGCAGGAGACTCCAACCTCAGCTGGGGAACTACTGGGAGGTGAGATAGGGGAGGTCTAAATTCAATTAAGGTATATTGTATGAATTTCATAAAAATTCAATAAAAATATACATTAAAAAAAGAAAAGGAACTCTGTAACTTTTGTTCTCATTTAATGATTTTTTGTTTGTATTTTTAACATTTAAATCAAATTTATTTTCAAGTTGATACATAGACTCATAAATATTATATACATGTATAAGTACATGAGCAGCATGTAATATATACGATGCAATGTTTAAACAAGGTAAATATTTATATTTCAAATATTTTTCATTTCTTTAGTTAAAATTTTCAAAATCCTTTATTCTAGCTTTGGAAATGCATAATTGTTAACTATAGTTAACTACCATGCAACAGCACGCCAGAATTTCTGATTCACCTCTGATTACAGCTTGCTACTCCTTGTTGGGATCCTTAATCCTCAGATATTTAGGAGAGCTATCTTGGCCTAGGACGCAGGGATCTAGCTTCATCCAGTCTCCACTTTTCTGTTAAGTAGAGAGAACAGTATTTAATTCATGGGACAACTGTGGGAGATTGAAAAGATGATATATGAAAAGCACCCTGAGCAGAACCAGGCCATAGTCAGTTCTATAATTTGGGTTAGGGCCCTCCAGTGTCCATGTGTTAAGGGATTGATCATTCCCCTTAAGCAGCCTATGGCTGCTCTTGGGAGGTCATAGAACTAGAAGGAGGTGGAGCTGAGTGGAAAGATGCTAGGACACTGGGGCGATGTCCTTGAGGGAGGTACTGGAACTTGATCATCCCATTTTTTGTTTCTGAATCAGAATGAGATAGCAAGCTGTTCTTTTAACCTTCACCCCCCACCTCAGATATTCTGCCTTTCCATAGGCCTAAGGCATTTGTGTCAACTGGTCATGATTGGACCCTCTCAAATTGTGACCCCAAATAATGATTAAGCCTTTTAAGTTTATTTCAGATGTTTTGTTACAGCATGGGAAGTTGAACACTCAATATTAACTAGATTTACCATTTTATCTGTCTATATTGTGTACACATATGTACTTCTATAACACATTATTTGTATATAACATAAAAGCTCCCAAGACTATGTTAATATTGTCTTTTCTTGGTGGTATGTGTGTCTACCTAGGCACATATGTTCAGTTACACATACATGTACATAAGGAGGCCAGGGATTGACACTAGATGTCTTTTTCAGTCAATCTACACTTTAGTTTTTGAAAGAGGGTTTCTCCCTGAATATGGAGCTCATTGATTGGCTAGACTGGCTAGCCAGCTCTAGTGATATACCTGTCTCTACTCCTCCAGTCCTGGGATTATGGACTGGACTTGTGCAGCAGTGGTCAACTTTTTACAAGAGCTCAGGTCCTCAAGCTTGTGTGGCAAACAGGTTACTGACTGAGTCATCGCTCTAGTCCCAATATAACCTCGTCTTGATAGATACAAATATACAATTTGACAAATAATATTTTCTTCATTTCCAATAGGAACACATAGTGTCTGGCTAGAATTACGATACTGCGCGAGGAATCAGGGCAGCCACTGATGTGAATTAAACACTGAATGTGATTAATAGAGTTAAGAGTATAGGTACTGGTAGTCTATATGCACAAATATAGTTGTAATGTCATGTGTAAGCTAATCAGCCACCAAGAGAAAATGTGCCATAGATATTTAGAGAAGTGTGAAACCCTCCTCCGTGGCCCCCTGCCCTGGACTCCTGAGACCCCTGCCCCTCTTTAGGAATAATGGCTCTTTCTCACTTCTGTAAACCGCTTGATTGCTAGGCTGAGAGGACAAACTGCACTGACCCCAGTTTGACTAGTTGTTTCAGGCAGGCCTGGACCTGTCCAGGCATGTTGTAATCTCCACCTACTACCCCCACCCCAGGAGGCTATAGATCAAGTAAGCCCAGGCATATAGCAGCCTTATAAGGTAAGAACAGAGACTTCTGGCCTCACAGATAACAGTCAGCACATTCCATAGCTCTGAGGGTAGCACCCACCAATGAGAAACCCCCAGGACTGCATCCCTTATAACCAATCAATTCAAAAGTGTGTTGGCGCACGTGGGCTCCTCAGACCAATCAAGATGTGACTCTGTTATTCCCCTCCTCCCTTGGTCTACATCCTATAAAAGGCTTCCTCCCCCTGCAATCAAGGCTCTCAGCATAGATCCATTGTGTTGGTGAGGTCTGAGAGCCCGAGCTTAAGCCCGAATAAAGACTCTTTGTTCTTGCATGCCCTCTGGATTCCATGGTTATTCTTGGTGGACCATTCTCTGGGTACAACATTTGGGGGCTCATCTGGGATCCCCAAGACCCCCGCACGGGACCCCAGAGCACTGAGTCTGCCTGATCCAATTGGTGTCTCTTGTCTTTGTGTCTTTTGTATTTGCGTGCATCTGGTTTTTGGGCCCAGTTTGAGATTGCCTGTTGGAGGTCTAGGTGGACGCACTGGAAGGCCCCAGACTGTGGGACTTGGGAGACATCCTGGACCCACCTGGTGAGGATTGGATCCCCTTGGTAAATTTGGAAGGATGGAGTGGGTCACTCCAGCCAGGAGGTGAGAGGCCATCATCCTACTTTCAGTTTAAGGCGCCAACTAACCTTGTGTTGTTTTTCTGTGTGTTTGTGCTTTTTGTTGTGTTTGTGACTCTTACTGCATTAGAAGAGATGGGACAAAACCAAGTAATTCCTCTTAGCCTTTTCCAGCCTGGGGTTAAGAGTAAAGAAAAGGAAGCTCTTTATGTTTTGCAGGAATGAATGGCCAACCTTTAGAGCTGATTGGCCTGAAGAGGGGACGTTTGACCTGCCCACCATCTACAGTGTAAAGGATATAATTTATGGCCGTCCAGGCCACCCTGATCAGGTCCCTTACATCATGATTGGCAGGTTATGGTGGAGGAGCATCCAAAATGGTTAAAGCCGTACCTTCCTCCTCCTGCCACAGGCCCAAAGCTGACTGTCCTCACCCTGTGTGAGGATGAGCGGAAGAGAAATGAAACTAAACCCTCTGCCCCTCTCTACCCTGTTTTGCAAGGAGGCACAGGGGAAGAACTTCTGCTTGAGCCACCCCCCTATCAGCCTGTCCCACAAGCAGAGCTTCAGGACACCCTGGGGGAGGCAGAGGCACCCCCACCCCAGGAGGCAGAAGAACACCTTCCCCAGACATGGAGGAGGGTCCAAAGGGGGCAGCCACAACTGGTGGCAGACTCTACTGTCCTCCCCCTCTGGGCTATGGGGCCACTCACTGAAGCAGGGGACCAACAGATGCAGTATTGGCCATTTGCAACTAGCGGCCTCTACAATTGGAAGCTGCAGACAGCTAAATTCTCTGAAAAGCCCCAAGGTCTAATTGATTTGCTAGAATCTGTTTTGTTTACCCACCAGCTCACTTGGGATGATATTCAGCAGCTTTTGCAGGTCCTGTTCACCACTGAAGAAAGAGACCAGATCCTGGTTGAAGCCTGCAAGCTGGTCCCTGGGGTGGATGGGAATCCCACCATCAATCAGTCCCCGATAGATGAAGCCTTCCCCCTGGTTAGACTGAATTGGGACTTCAATGTGGCTGAAGGTAAGGAGAGGCTCCGGGTCTACTGCCAGACTCTAATGGGGGGGTCTCCGGGTGGCTGCAAGGCGTCCCACCAATTTGGCCAAGATTAGTGGTGTGCAGCAAGGGAGAGCAGAATCACCCACAGCATTCCTAGAAAGGATCCTTGAGGCCTTCCGTACCTATACTCCAATGGACCCAGAAGCACCCGAGAATAAGAATGCAGTGATCCTGGCATTGGTGAACAAGTCAGCACCAGATATTAGGCACAAATTGAAGAAATTGGACAGACTGGCAGAAAAAACCCTGCCAGAGCTTCTGGCAGTGGCTGAGAATGTCTACAATTGACAGAGTCCTGAGGAAAAGCAGGCCCCGCTCGCCACAGCTGCCAGCACCAAGCAGACCCACAACTTTGCCAAGATTCTCCTGGCCACATCGACCAGGTCCCCAGGTGAAAGAGAACACCAGCTGCGATGCCTCTCTGCTGAACAAGGTAGGAGAGGCCCAGAAGAGCGACCAAAATTGTTGAAAAACCAATGCGCTTATTGTAAGACAATGGGCCATTGGAAGAAGGAATGTCCAGAAAGACTGGCCTGGCAGGAGGAGGTCCGTGAAGGAACACAAGTCCTGGAGCTTGGGGAATGGAGCAAATAGGGAGGACAGGGTTCAGATCCCCTCCCCGAGCCCAGGGTAATTCTCAGAGTGGAGGAGACACCTGTGTTTCCATGTAGACACAGGTGCTCAACGTTCAGTGTTAACAGAGACCCTAGGGAAATTGTCAAACAAAAGGTCTTGGGTACAGGGAGTGACTGGCATGAACCATTATTCATTGACCACCCGAAGGAAAGTGGACTTGGGCATGGACCGGGTGTCCCACTCCTTCCTAGTCATACCAGATTGCCCCTACCCACTCTTAGGTAGAGACTTGCTTACCAAAATTGGAGCCCACATCCATTTTTCACCTAATAGAATTCATTTAGTAGATAAAGGAGGCCACTCCATTTAGGTACTGACCTTGCAACTGGAAGATGAGTAGCGACTGCACCAAAAACTGGACCCACAGCCAATGGAGAAGATTTCTGTTTGACTGTAGGAATTTCCTCTGGCCTGGGCCTAGACTGGAGGGATGGGGCTAGCAGCCCACGAGCCACCCATCTGGGTGGAGCTGAAACTGGGAGCTCTTCTGGCTTGGGTGAAGCAGTATCCCATGTCCCATGAAGCCAGATCAGGTATTACCCCCACACATCCAGAGGCTAAGAGACCAGGGCATCCTAATACCCTGCAGGTCTGCATGGAATACACCCCTCCTCTTGGTAAAGAATCCAAACTCAAATGATTACTGGCCTGTACAGGATCTGAGAGAAGTAAATAAGTGGGTCATGGATATCCATCCCATGGTGCCTAATCCCTATACCTTCCTGAGCTCCTTACCACCCTCCAGGAGCTGGTATACTATACTAGATTTAAAAGACGCCTTCTTTAGCCTGCCCTTAGCCAAGGACAGTCAGCCATTCTTTGCCTTCGAATGGCAAGATCCAGAGGTCGGTTTCAATAGACAACTGACCTGGACTCACCTGTCTCAGAGATTCAAGAACTCACCCACTCTCTTTGATGAGGCACTTCATGAAGATCTGGGTGAGTACAGGCTGGAACACCCCCAGCTCACCCTATTGCAGTATGTAGATGATATCCTGATAGCTGCTGCTGATGCTCTACTACATCAAAAAGGGACTAAGGATTTGTTGGCGACTCTAGGCAGGCTAGGATATGGGGCATCCACTAAGAAGGCACAAATGTGTTGTCAAGAAGTGATTTATCTAGGATACATTCTAAAAGAAGGATAAAGATGGCTCACAGATGCCAGGAAAGAAACAGTGCTGAAGATTCTGGTCCCCAACTCCCGGAGAGCAGTGAGAGAGTTTTTGGGATTGGCAGGGTTTTGCCACCTCTCGATTCCAGGGTTTGCTGAATTGGCTAAGCCTCTCTATGAGGCTATGAAAGAGAATGAGACTTTCATCTGCACAGGGGAAAAAGAAAGGACCTTTAATAAAATTAAGCAAGCCCTCCTGACAGCCCTGGCTTTGGGGTTCCCCAATGTCACCAAGCCTTTTCACCTCTACATAGATGAAAAGAATAGCCAAAGGAGTCCTGACTCCGTTAGGACCCTGGAACAGACCAGTGGCATACTTGTCTAAGAAACTTGATCCAGTAGCTGCAGGATGGCCACCGTGTCTGCAGATTATAGGTGCTAGTGCCCTTCTAGTCATGGATGCAGATAAATTGACATTAGGGCAAGAACTGCACATCACCACTCCTCATGCTATTGAAGGAGTTCTTAAGCAGCCACTGGACCGCTGGTTGAGCAATGCCTGAATAACACATTATCAGAGCCTACTTCTCAACCCTCCAAAAATTCGGTTCCTCCCAAGCACCACCCTTAATCCAGCCACCCTGCTGCCCGACCCCAACTTGGACATGCCCCTGCACTATTGCGCGGGGATCCTGAGCCAGGTACATGGGCTCAGAAACGACCTGACCGATTGGCCACTCTCTGATGCAGAAGCTACTTGGTTCACCGACAGTAGCAGTTTCATGAAGGATGGGCAGAGGTATGCAGGGGCTGGTAACTGAGACTGAGACTGTTTGGGCGGTGGCTTTGCCTGCAGGGACCTCGGCTCAGAGGGCCAAGCTGATAGCTCTGACTGAGGCTCTTAGGCCCTTAGGCTTGGAAAGAATAGGTGATTGAATGTGTACACAGATAGCTGATATGCCTTTGCTACGGCACATGTGCATGGAGCCATCTACCAGGAAAGGGGGCTGCTCAGAGCAGAGGGAAAAAGCTATTAAAATAAACAAGAAATTATTGACTTGTTGGTGGCTCTGTGGTTGCCTAAGAAGTTGGCTATTATCCAATGCGCCAGGCACCAGGAAGCTAAAACACTCATAGCGTGAGGAAATCAGAGAGCAGACCACGTTGCCAAAGCAGTAGCTTTGGAGGCCTTCCAGATTTTGCCAATCCAACTGCCAGATCCTGCCCCCCCGTCCTACCTGATCAGCCTCACTATTCCCAAGAGAATATGAAATTGATACACAAACCTCCCATGACCCAAAAGATCGAGGCTTGGTGGTATACAGGAGACTATAGAATTATTTTGCCAAACGACTTGGCCAAAGACCTCCTCACACACATCCACCGCACGACTCACCTGGGTACAAGGAAAACAGCTGAACTCTTAAGAAATGCTCACTTAAAAGTCTTGAATCTCCGCCCACTGGTTAATGCAGTTGCCTCTGCATGCCTTAGTTGCAAGCTGACCAATGCTGAAACCATCCTACAGAACAAGGGGCTCAAATGAGGGGCTCTAGACCAGGGGCCCACTGGGAGATGGAGTTTACAGAAGTTAAGCCAGGCAAGTATGGTTACAAATATCTACTAGTTCTGGTAGACACCTTTTCAGGATGGACTGAAGCCTTCCCCACCAAGCATGAGACTGCTCAGGTGGTAGCCAAGAACCTGTTGGAGGACATCTTACACAGGTATGGTGTCCCAGCCCTTCTGAGCTCTGACAACGGGCCAGCCTTTGCATCACAGGTAACCCACGAATTAACTAGGATATTGGGGGCAAGATGGAAATTACATTGTGCGTACAGGCCCCAGAGCTCAAGTAGAGAGGGTGAATAGGACTCTAAAAGAGACCCTTACCAAATTAACCATGGAGACTGGTGGGGACTGGGTAGCTCTCCCTCCCTTCACCCTGTATAGGGTGAGGAACTCACCCTAAGTGCTAGGATTGACCCCCTATGAAATAATATTTGGAAGACACCCCATCCTCCCCAGTCTGAGAACTGAACTAATTGCTGAATTTGATAACCAACAGTAGCTTCTCTAGAAGTGGTGGCTCAGACACATAGGGACGTATGGCCCCAGCTGAAAGCTATCTATGAGACTGCACCCTTTCCTACCCTGCACAACTACCAGCCTGGCGATTGGGTCTACATCTGTAGACCCCTCCAAGAGACCTTGGAACCTCACTGGAAAAGACCATACGTAGTGCTCCTGACAACCCCAACAGCAGTGAAGGTAGACAGAGTTGCCACCTGGATCCATCACACTCATGTCCAACTAGCAAGTTCCTACCCAGACGCAGACAACCATCACCCTCTGTCGATCTCTACGCTGGATCCAACAACATGGAAGGTCCACAAGAATGTGGACAATCCCCTCAAGCTAAGGCTGTGCCGCTCTTGATGTTTACTCTGCCATTTGGAATGAACATTATATATATATATATTCCTATATTATATATATATATATATATATATATATATAACAGCTAACCCTCATCAACCTTACAATCTTACCTGGCAGCTCCTAGACACCTCTACTGGAGACATCCTGGTCCAGACACCCAAGATCGCCCTGCTAAGCACCTGGCACTGAGAGCTAGGCTACTCTGGTTACTCCCCAGACAGAATCATGGGGGGCTATGTCATGCTTATTACTATGTCTGGGGGATTCTTCACTATCGTCCTCAGAAAGGAAACTCCCACCTCACTGGTACCCCAAGGTGTTGACCCCCACCCAGTTTCAGTACCCCTAGAATCCAGTGCCATCCCTAAGCCCCCGCCTCTGAGGGAAAGTACAACAGTCTTTGAGAGAGCAGTAGAAGTTGTGGGGACACCTAGAGCTTCACCCTCAGACCACCCTATTTGGCCGCTGATCACCTCCACTTTTGAGGTGCTCAATTCCTCCAAGCCGGACCTAACTGTAGAATGCTGGCTTTGTCTGAGTGCCCAGCCACCCTTCTATGTGGGCATAGCTGTAGTTGGTAATTACTCCCAAGTTAATAGTAACCAATGCACCTGGGGCCAGCAGGGAAAACTTTCTCTCCAGCAAGTAACTGGGGCAGGGACCTGTGCCCTGACCCCTGGTGCTCAGGTACACTCAGGGCTATGTTACCATGTAGTCTCTGTTTCAAATGGTACTTATTACTCTGCCACTTCTGGATGGTGGGCTTGCTCTTCTGGTTTGGCCCCCTGCATTCATGGGACTGTCCTGAATAACATTAAAGGTTACTGTGTCATGGTACAGTTATTTCCAAAGATGGTTTACTATGAGGAGACCCAGATGGAGCTAACCTATGCACCCCTTTCCACCCTCAGAACTAAGAGAGCCATAGGGACTGCAGCCATTTTGTTATCCTCCTTAATTGGTCTAGGTATAGCTGGAGCGACTGGAGTGGGCACCTCAGCCTTAATTTTACATGACCAAAACTACAGTGCCCTCCAGGTAGCAATTGACCCAGACCTCAGGAGTCTGGAACAGTCTGTAACTAAATTAGAACAATCCCTAAATTCACTAGCAGAGGTCGCCTTACAGAATAGAAGAGGTCTTGACCTCCTTCTTATGCAACAAGGGGGCTTGTGTGCAGCCCTAAAAGAAGAATGTTGCTTTTATGCTAACCACTCTGGGGTGATTAGAGATTCTATGGCTCTGCTCAGGAAACGTATCAAGGATAGAGAACAAAAGGACCCCGGATGGTACGAGCAACTGTGTAATTGGTCTCCCTGGCTCACTACCTTAGTCTCCGCCTTAGCCAGACCTATAATCCTCCTTCTGTTAATAATAACTATTGGACCATGTATCATCAATCGGCTGGTTGCCTTCATTAAAGAACAAGTGAGTACAGTACAATTCATGGTCCTGAGGTCCTAGTATCAGTCCTTAGAACCCCTTATTAGGGACCCCAACCTAGACCCATGATTGGGTCTTCCTAAGTTATCAAGGAGAAGGGAAATGTGAAACCCTCCTCTGTGGACCCCTGCCCTGGACTCCTGAAACCCCTGCCCCTCTTTAGGAATAATGGCTCTTTCTCGCTTCTGTAAACCACTTGATTGCTAGGTTGAGAGGACACACTGCACTGACCCCAGTTTGACTAGTTGTTTCAGGCTAGCCTGGACCTGTCCAGGCATGTTGTAATCTCCACCTACTACCCCCACCCCAGGAGGCTATAGATAAAGTAAGCCCAGGCATATAGCAGCCTTATAAGGTAAGAACAGGGACTTCTGGCCTCACAGATAACAGTAAGCACATTCCATAGCTCTGAGGGTAGCACCAACCAATGAGAAACCCCCAGGACTGCATCCCTTATAACCAATCAATTCAAAAGTGTGTTGGCGCGCGTGGGCTCCTTGGACCAATCAAGATGTGACTCTATTATTCCCCTCCTCCCTTGGTCTAAAACCTGTAAAAGACTTCCTCCCCCTGCATTTGAGGCTCTCAGCACAGGTCCATTGCATTGGTGAGGTCTGAGAGCCCTAGCTTAAGCCCGAATAAATCTCTTTGTTCTTGCATGCCCTCTGGATTCCATGGTTATTCTTGGGGGTCCGTTCTCTGGGCACAACAGAAGAGAGTATGAACATACCACTTGGAGTGGGGTCTGGAAGTGCTGGAGTGGATGGATAAAGGAATTTGAGGTTGACTGTGAAATGATGCTAATGGACCACCCTGAACCATTAGTAAGAGGAGAATTCCAGACAGTGGGCACAGTATAAGTAAAAACAAAATGATGTTAATTATGCATAGATTACAAAGTACTCTTAATTTTCTCAGTTGTAAGGTGAAAAGGGAAAGGTCAGAGAGTTAACATTGGATGTGGAGGTCAAGCAGCCTATTTCAAATAGAAAATCTTAACTAACTTGGTAAGGATTGACCACATTTTCTTTAGGAGGCTCTTTTTGCTCTTTTGATCTCTCTATGTATTCAAAATGGCTCAATCAAAGTAGCTCAAGGTCTTCTGGGCCTTCTTCTTTAAGATACAAACTGTGCTGACTTCAGCTTGTTTCCCTTTGAATTTCCTTGGCTGTTTCTCTGTGTATTCTGTGTATTACCCTGTTTTGATTTATATGCTTATTCTGAAGGTACAGGGCCAACATTAGAGAGAAAAATCAACTAGTTCCCTTTATCTCTGAATGAGTCAGACCCAGTTTTCATCTTTCTGGATACCTCATCTATGATGTCAGTGGAACTCGCTGAGTCAGTGGCTGGTAGGACAGAAATTGTGAAAGGTATACCGAAGCACGGTGTTTCCACAAAATATATGGAGGGTTAATTAGAAAAATCACAGCCAAATGCATTCTGAGTTCATCGCATTGCTTTTGTTTTGCTTCCCAGTTGAGAATGAAGTGATATTTTGCCAGTTTCAAAAGTCTCCACTCAGACTTTTGGTCAAAGTAAAAAAAACAAAAAACAAAAAACAATACATTTATTTTTTATTAGAATCAGTAACATCATATGAAAAACACTTAGCTGTTGCATATGTTTGATTCTTTGTCCATGACAATTCAGATCACTGAGGACAGATAGAGAACACTAGGGCACATAATAATCACCCATGTCAGCAAAGGATGTCAACCTGGTTGTTTAGAGGCCCAAAGCACGTTTGGGCCTCTAGCCTAAGGAGCTGAGCCCTCACATCTAGACTGTGTTGGTGAATTTTAACCCTATACATAACTGCAGAGTCCAGTCTGGTAAGGATTCTTTCTTCAGAGTTCATATTTTTGTACATCACAGAATGTAGTATTCATTGTTACTTCTAACATTACATTTTTAATTAAGGCAGTCAACCAATAATGATTTATGTGGTGTATACTATTCTAGGTAAAGGGACTGTAACAGGAAAGAATGTCCTGCATTCAGTGAGATAACACTTGGTAACAGAAAGCAGGAGTAGACAGCCACAGTAAATGTCAATGAGAAAGTGAGACGATAAATCCCAAGTAGTATAGTGTAAATGCGGTGTGATCTTGGACACTCTGAGTAGGCAACTGCAGTAGATGTTCTATGTTTGCTAGACAACGAAGACACAGAGATTCACAGCAGTTTCCAAGGCTATAGAGAAAGCCCAGTCCACTAAGTACCTTGTGTGCAAGCAGGAGGAACAGAGATTGATTCCCAGAACTCATGAAAAGAAGCTGGGCATGGCATGAGGACCCTGTAATCCCAGTGCTAGTGAGGCAGAGAAAGGCGACTGGAGCTCACTGGCCAGCCTGCCTGACTTACTTTGGGAGTGCTAGGCCAGGGAGAGACCTTGTTTCAGAAAGATGGATGCCTCAGGAACAATACACAAAGTTGACTCTGATCTCCACACACATGTGCATGGGCCCCTGCTCACATGTACACTCACACAAATATGCACTCACAATATTAAATATTTGTTCATAAAGTATGAATAAAATTTCCAGGAAGTCAGGGCTAGAGAGATGGCTCAGCAGTTAAGAGCACTGGCTGCTCTTTCAGAGGACCTGGGTTTGATTCCCAGCACCCATGTGGAAGCTAACAACCATCCATAACTCCAGTTCCAGAGAATCCAATGCCCTCTTCTGACCTCCATGGTCATCGCATGACATGAGTGTACTCACACACATGCAGGCAATACGCATATACACAGAAAATGAAATTTTAAAATATCAAAATATTTCCAGGTAATAAACATGGAAAGGAATTTTAAGCTAACAAATCAGTCTGTATAAATAATGTATTTGTGAAAGCAAATGGTACCTTCAGTACATTAGTGCTAGAACAAATAATAGAAGGGGCTAGAAAAAAATAACTCAGATAACAAAGGACAGTGTTTACTCTCAGGTGGATTCATGTGCATGCTGTCAGCTTTGCTGCAAGTTCATTTTCCAGTGGCCAGAAAGACTCTGTTTCCTTATGTTCATGCACCAATCCTGACTCTTATAATCTTTCCACCCCCTCTTCTGCAATTGTATCTGAGCTATAGGTGATTTAGGTTTAATATAGGAGTCCTATCTAAGGGCAAGCATTCTGTACTATCTTATTCTCTATATCTTAGCCAGCTGTGACCATCTGTGTGCATCAAATTCTGTTTTATGAGGAAGCTTTGCTGATGAGTGTTGAAGGATGTATTAGTAGTCCCTCTACCCCTGTCCCACTACATTCCATGAGCCTTAGCTATAGAGGTTCCATCAACTATAGATGTGTCACTTAGGGCTGGGCAACTCTGAGACATATATTCTCTGTGTGATCAGTTATGGAACTCTGTAATAGCCTCCATCTGTTTCAAAAAGAAGCTTCTTAGATTAGTGGCTTATGGTACATTTGTCTGTAAATTCAAGGATCCACATTTAGCATATGGTAAGAAATTTCATGTGTATTTGGCTATATTTACAGTGCCACCCATTAGTTCCCTCCTATTGAGAGGGCTTTAATTTCAATTTGATAACATTGATTATCCCCTAGATAACACTGCCACTATTGCACCAATAGAGGTAGTTCGCAGTGCTGGTAATTGTGATTAGTAGACTTACAGATGGACTGGACCATTCATTGGTTGATTGATTTTCTCCCTTAGCAGCTTGTATAGTATGAGAGCTGGTCTTTAGGGAGAAATCTTCCAGGTCAGTTCCAACTCCATTGTTCCAAGTCCTGTGTCTGAAGTATGTACTGTCTTTACCAGTAGGGTCTTACCTTCAAGTTCTGGGAGGTAATTCAGGGCTGTGAAAATAACCTGTATTATTTTTGGAATATCTTGGAATATTCTGACCAAAGGCAGATTTCTCCTGTCTGGCACTATTTTCCTTGTTATATAACCTTCAGGTATAAACATGAACTTATGTTCAGATATTGCACGTGTATTTTTCAGGGAGTTTTGAATTAATACATTTTCCTTTAGCTTTTTACCCCACCTAAGGTTTATTTATCTCTCTTCTCTCTCTCCCTGTCTAACCTCCCTCATCCCTAGTTTAAGTGTCTCCTGTTATCTGTCTTAATACCTCTCTCCTGTAATCCTTGCTCTCTTGAGTTCTTTCCTTCCCTTTACCCCCAAGGTTCCTTGTATGTCCTTCCCTTCTCCTTTACTGGTTGAATGTCCCAGTTTCCCCATTTCCCTCTTGGTAACATCTGTTCCCAACTATCCACCCTTTTCAGGTTCTTTCCCTTTACCTCACTGTTTCCTTTTCATTTTCCTGGCTCCTGCTGTTACATCAATATATATACTCACATATAAGAGATTGTGACTGTAATTTGAAAATGAGGGAACATACGTTGCCTCTTTGTCTGAGCCTGTGATACTTCATTTAATATAACAGTTTCTGGCTCCATTCATTTACCTGAAAATTTCATGATTTTTATCTTTCCTTACTGCTGAGTGGAACTCCACTGTGTAAATGTACCACATTTTCATGATCCTTTTGTCAGCTGAAAGACTTTTAGGTTTTTTCCATATCTTAGCTATTGTGAGAAGTACAGAAACAAATGTGGATGTACAGGTATCTCTGTAGTAGGAGGAGTACTTTGGGTATATGCCAAGGAGTGGTGTAACTGGCAGATTATGTGGCAGATTCATTTTTGGTTTTGAAGAGTTCTCCATATGGCTTTCCATAGGGGTTGCATGAGTTTGTATTCCCACCGGCAGTGAATGAGCATTCCCCTTTCTGCACATCCATGCCAGCTTTTGATGTCTTTTCCTCTCTTGATCTTAGCCAGTCTGACTGAGGTAAGATGGAGTCTTAAAGTGGTTTTTAATCGGCATTTCTCTAATTGCTAAGGATTTTGAGCACTTTTAAAAGTGTTTCTTAACCATTTTAATACTTCATTTTAGAACTCTCTGTTCAAGTCCTTAGCCCATCTTTTTTATTGAGTTGTTTTCTTGTTTCTTTGCTTTTTTAATTCTTTATATATTCTGGATGTTAATCCTCTGTTGGATGTGTAGCTGATGAATATTTTCTCCCATTTAGTTGGCTTTCTTTTCACTTCCTTGGTGTTTCTTTTGAGGAGAAACACTTTTAAATTTAATGAGGTCCCACATGTTGATTGTTGACATTAACGCCTGAGCAAATGATGTCCAATATAGAAAGTCCTTTCCTACACCTGTATCTTGTAGAGTACTGCCTACCTTCTCTTCTAGCAGTTTCAGAGTTTCAGGCTTTTTTTATTGACATCTGTCTTCGATCCATTTGGAGTTCACTTTTATGCAGGGTGAAAGGTAAGGTCCAATTTCATTCTTCTATAGGTGGGGATACACTTTTGCAAGCAATATTTGTTGAAGATTCTGTCTTTACTCCATTGTGTGTTGGAAATTTGTCAAATATTAGGTGGCTGAAATTACATAGATTCATGTTTAGGTCTTCTATTGTGTTCCATTGATCTATGTGTTTGATATTGTGCCAGTACCATGTTGTTTTTATGACTATAGCTCTGTAATATAGTTTGAGAACTGAACTGATGTGGTGATCACCCCAATACTGCTCTTTTTGCCCAAAATTGCTTTAGCTATGTGGTGTCTTTTGTGATTCCATGTGAATTTTAGTTTTTTTCTTTTTTCTTTTTAAAAAGCTCTGTGTAGAATGTCATGGGGATTTTTAATGGCATTGCATTCTATAGATTGCATTTGGTAAAATGGTCATTTTCACAATATTAATTCTACCAATCCATGAGCACAGTAGGCTTTTCCATCTTTGGTGTTTTCCTCTATCTCTTTCTTCAAGGACTTAAAATTTTCACTCTAGAGGTCTTAGGTTATGTTTATTACTAAATGTTTTGAGGTTATTGTGAGTGGAAAGTTTTTCTTGAATGATTTTTCTGATTTCTTATTATTGGTATATAAGCCTCTACCAATTTTTGTAAGTGGGTTTTGTAATACTAAAAGTATTAATCATTTCTAGCAGTTTTCAGATGGAATGTTGATCTATGTGTAATACCATATAATCTGGAAATAGTCATAATCTGAACTCTTTTCAAATTAGTACTCCTTTATTTCCTTTTCTTGTCTTATTTCTCTAGCAAGAGTTTCAAGCACTATGTTAAAAAGGAGTGGAGATACTGCACAGCCTTGTCTGGTTCCTGATTTCAATGGGAATGCTTCCAGTTGTTCTCCATTTAGAATTATGCTGTGGGTTTGTTGTCTATAACTTTGGTTAAGCTGAGGTATGTTCCCTCCAGTACAATGCCCTCTAGGAATTTTAACATGAATGCATGTTGGATTTTGTCAAAGGCATTTTCTGCATCTATTGAGATGATCACCAGATTTTTGTCTTTAAGTCCATTTATGTGATTTATTACATTTACTGACTTACTTATACTGAGCCATCCATGCATTTCTAAAATAAAACTGACTTGATCATGGTGGATGATCTCCTTGATGTGTGTCTGTATGTAGTTTGCAAGTATTTTATTAAGACTCTTTGTACCTATTTTCATTAAGGATATGTGCTTATAGTTTGCTTCTTTTATTGTTGTATCTTTACCTGATTTTTGGTGTTAGAGTGATACTGGCTTCATAGAAGCAGTTTGGGAGTTCTACCTGTTTCTATGTTTTTGAATAATTTAAGACATGTTGGTTGTAGATCTTCTTTAAATGTCTGGCAGAATTCTTCTGTGAATCCATCTGGTCCTGGGCATTTTTTAGTTAGGAGGTTTTGTATTACTGTTTCAATTTCCTTATTTTTTGATGGGTCTGTTTAAGCTGTTGATCTCTTCTTGGTTTAACTCTGGTGATTTCCACGAATTTAGAAATCTATCTATTTCTTTTATATTTTCAGATTTAACAGAGTATAGGTTGTTAAAATATTCCATTATAATTTTTGTGTTTTTTTTTTTTTTGGTGTCTGCTGTGACATTTCCTCTTTTATCTCTGATTTTATTAATTTGGATTTGCTTTTTCATTTGGTTAACTGGGCTAAGGGCCTGTCTATCTTGTTTAACTTTTCAAAGAACCAGATCTTAAATTCATTGATTCTTTGTATTGTTTTCTTTGTTTCTATTTCATTAATTTCTGCTTTGATTTTTGTCATTTCTTCTTGTGTACTAGGTTTAGGTTTCTTTTGTTCTCACCTATCCAGAGTCTTTGTTGTGCTGTTAAGTCTTTTATATGATTTCTGATCTTTTTAATGTAGGCACTTAGAGCTATAAATTTTCCTCTTAGGACTGTTTTTAAAGCATCCCAGAGGTTTTGTTGTGTTTTATTCTCATTTACTTCCAAGAATGTTTTATTTGTTTCTTAATTTCTTCTTTTCCCAGTCATCATTCTGGATTGTGTGATTTAATCTTCATATATCCTAGAGTGTCTTTTGCTGTTGATTATAAGATTTATAGCACTGTGATCTGATAGAATGCATGCAATTATTTCATTTGTTTAAAATTTGTTGAGGTTTGTTTTGTGTCCCAGTACTTGATAAATTTTAAGGAGATTTGAATGGACTGCTGAGTAGAAAGTGTTTTCTTTGGTACTTGGGTGGAATATTTGGCAGATGTCTCTCAGGTCCATTAGATGTAAAATGTCATTTAATTCAGATGTCTCCTTGTTTATTCTTTGTCCACTTGACCTGACTATTGGAGATAGTGGGGTACTGAAGTCACCTGCTATTACTGTGTTGGGGTTAATCTGTGTTTCATAGTCCTGTAGTAGTATATTTATAAAATTGGGTTCTTTGTTCTATTTTGTGTTTCTGTAATTAAACCTTCCTTTGTTTTCTTTCTGTAACCTCTTGGGTATAGTCATTCCTATCTTCAGTCCTTTGTACTACTTTGAGAATTCTCTGTAGGACTGGTTTATTTGACATGAATTCTTAAAACCTATTCATGTCATGGAAAATTTTCCATTTCCCTTCAACTACGATAGATAGTTTTTCTGGATAAAGTATTTGTGTTAGCATCCATGGTTGTTTCAATCTGGGAAAACTTTGGTCCAGGCTCTTCTGGCTTTCATAGTTTGCATTGAAATGTCAGCTGTAATGGATTTTCCTTTATATGTAACTTGTTTTTCTCTTGCATCTTCCAATAACCTCTCTTTACTCTGTACACATAGTGTTTTACTATAATATGCCATGGGGAGTTTCTCTTCTGGTCCTGTCTAGTTTGTGTTCTGTGTGCTTCTTGAATCTATATAGGTATGCATTTCCTTTATTTAGGAACTTTTTCTTCTTTAATCCTGTTGAAGATATGGTCAACACCATTGGCCTTCTCATTCCTCTATGCATGTGATGAGTAGTTTGGTATTTTCATGGTGTCTCACATTTCCTACATATTCATTTCCTGTGTTTTTAAAAAAATTCATAGTCTTTCCTTCAAGAATCCAATTCTTCAACTTTGTCATTCAGTCTTGATATTCCATCTTCCATTTCATTCATTTTACCTGTGAAGCTTACTCTTATTATTGCAAATTGACTTACTGAACTTTTCAATTCCATGTTCATTTCAGTTTGGCTTTTCTTCAATATTTCTATCTCTTTTGTGAATTCACTTTTCACATTCTAAGTTGTTTTTGTTATTTCAGTCAGCCACATATTTGTATTTTTTTGAACTTCCATCTCAAGTATTTGTGTATTATCTTCAAGTTCTTTGACTTGTTTTTCTGTGTTTTCTTTAAATTCTTTGATCATGTTTATGATTTTTCTTTTAAATTCTGTGGTGGGGTTTCCTCAGGGTGAATATTTGTAGCATACTTCTGCAGGACTAGTGGTTTTTGTTGGGACTTATTTCTTGATTTTTAATATTATTTGTGTGTTTGCATTGCCATTTGTGCATATAGATGCCTTTTGTTTGTGTGTGTCCAATAGGAAATGCTGTTCTTCCTTTGTTTAATTGAATTTTTGTTTTGCTTATATTGTTGATGTAGCTTGGTTTCATTTTGCTTAGGCATGAAAGGTTAGTTGGTTTGTGCTTCAGGTTCTTGCAGGGTATTAGGCTAGTCTGGGTAGTAAACAGGTCAGGGTAGTTGGCTGGCTGGCCTGAGTCAGGCAGATCAGGAGGTCAGGTGTAGGTGGGGGTGGAGGCAGCCAGTAGAGAGTCTAACAAACTATGCTAGAGGATTAAGCTAGTCTAGGTTAGGAAGCTGGTCCAGAGATTTGAGGCAGAAGAGCTGGAGTATATGGGACTACTGATTTACTAGGGTAGAAGGCTTGTTTCAGGAGTCGAACCACAAGATAGGAGGTGGGGGAAGCCTGTGGAGGGTCTATGAGCATAGACTGGAAAATAGAGCTGATCTGAGAGTTGGGGATCAGGATGAAATGGTCAGGTCCAGAGATCTTGGGCAGAAAGAGGAAAGTGGGCCTGTGCCCAAGCCTAGAAGAGGTACTGGGTTCAGAAGAGAGGATGGAGGAGGTCATGCTGCAGAGTTATCAAAGAAGCAGTGGGTGGGATCACTGACTTACAATGTTAGAAGGCTGATTTCAGGACTAGTGGGTTGAGGAAAACCTCTGGAGGGTTTAAGAAATTAGGGTGGAAAACTGAGGTAGTCTGAGTGCTGGGGATCAAGATGCAGTTGGTAGTTCTGGACTAAGAGCGTAGTCCAGAGATCTATGTCAGAGAGAGCACTATCAGGCCTGTGCCCAAGGCTAGAAGAGTGAGTGTGTTCAGGGGACAGTTTGGAAGAACTCAGACTGTAGAGGAATCAAGGAGCAATGGGAAGCATCACTGACTTCTTCAGTTTTATATATGAATACTTTATATCCTTTCCATCCTTCCATCTCCCAACTTCTCTTACCCCACCATTTATTGATTTCCTTATTTCTTGTTTAATTATTATTACTTATTTCTTCTTTAATTATTACATGGGATCACTGACTTACTAGGGTAGAAGGCTTGTTTCAGGAGTCCAGCAGCAAGAAAGGAGGGAGGTGAAGCCTGTGGAGGGTCTATGAGCATACACTCACACACACACACACACACACACACACACACACACACACACACACACACACAGACATAGACACATATATACATATATATGTACACAGTAATTATGTATACATGTATATGTATCCCACTGAGTTCCTTTAGTGGTGGTAATATGTACATGTATTTCAGACTAAGCACTTGAGTTTGAATGACCTATCAAGAACAAAACTGATTCTCCCTCTCTCAGCAGTAATTGGTTGCCTATAGCTCTTCACTTAGAGGTGCAGGCTTTTGAAATTTCCCACATCCACCTTGGCAAGTCAATTGGGGTTCTCATTGTACAGATATTGGTTATATAACCACAATTTTTGAGATTTCATGTGTGCAGTTTCCTTTTCATGCCTAGAAAACACTAGCTAGCAGCAAATGTCCTGATTCTCTGATTCTTACAATATTTCCTCCAGCTCTTCCACATGATTCTTTGAACCTTAGGTGTAGGGTTGTATTTTACTTGTGTCATTTGAGGCTAGATACTTGTTGTTGCTTATTCTCTGCATTTAGGGTGGTTGTAGGACTGTGTTTAAAATACTGTGAGTGCATGTGTGTGTTTATAAAGGGTGCATAGTTCTTACAGCCTTCGTGAAAGTAAACTTTGTGTGAAGTGTGCAACTTCGTTTAGTCAGTCAATTCTCTCCTTTCCCATTTAGGTGGCTCTGAAGATGGAACTCGGGTCACCAGGCTTGTGAAGCAGGCACTTTACACACTCAGCCATCTCAGAGGTCCTGTATTTCTAGTTTCTATTCTTGTGCATTCTATTCTTGTACACACACAGGCAAAAAAAGAAAAGAAAAGAAAGAAGAAAAAGGAAAAGAAGTCCTTACAGTTTGGATATATAAGCAGATTTTAGTAGACTCATCAGAAATATTTTTAAATGAAGCATGATATTGATTGATATATTCTAAAATATCTCAGGAACAGGCAGCATAAGTATTCAGAATATCTCAAAACATCAGCGCTTCAACCTCCACAGATGTCAGCATGCCACATCACATCTTAACTCTGACTCACTGCCACGTGCTCTGCAGGCTTCACTTTCTGTCTAGATCACTCCAATTTTTGCTTGAGGATAAGAATTAGCTTAGATGCTTCCTAAGTATTCCTATGTTTTACAATGGATAATAGTCTAAAGTGTCTTATAGAAGTGTTATTCAATAAAATCTTCATTGCTAGTCATAATTTCAATTCAAATAAACCCATAGAAAAGGCAAAAGCAGTTGAAACAAGCACAGTACATTTAATAATGCATTTTGTTTATCACAAAATATCCAAAATATCATTTCATCATGTAATAAGTATTAAATAATTAGTGACAAATTTTATGCCTTCTTCCAAATCTTTAAAAGTTGTTTTGTAGGTTACAATGGGGATGCACTTCAAAATAGATTATCTATGTTTCAGCCCTTGTGATTAGTTCCTGCCATGCTATAAAGACCACAACTATTTACGATTCAGATCTTAAATCTTTATGACCCAAACTGACTCTAATAATTATATAGTTTTTAACCAATTTAAAATGTTTTTTTTCTGTTATTTTGCTTTAAAGGAGTTGAATTTGCATAAGTTAGTCTCAAATAATACATTAATGATTTCAAGCTCAGTTATTTAGTACCTAAAATGGGCTGTATTCTTGTTAGGAGTTTAGGATATAGAAACAAATAACAGTATTTCTGTAAAAGAACACCCATTCTAACAATGGAAATCAAACTTTTACATAATTCTTGCTTTGCATAGAGGGAGTTTAAGATGGCACTTGTTAGCCATTGCTTCCAAAAGGGGGAAAAAAGACAATTTACAGATAAATGTTCAGAATTTGTAGCCAAAAAAAGGGGGCTCAAATCTGCTTGGTATTTTGGCTCACACCTTTAATCCCAACATTCTGAAGGCAGAGGCAGGCAGATCTTTGTGGGTTGGAGGCCAGCTAAGAGCTACATAGTTAGACTCTGTGGTGGTTTCAATGAGAATGTCCCCCATAGACTCCAAGTATTTGGACATTTTGTCCCCAGTTGGTGGTGCTATTATGGAAGCTTTAGGAGGTGTGGCTTTACTGGAAGAAGCACATCACTGGGGATAGGCTTAAAGAGTTCTTAAGCAATGGGGCCTGGGCTGAGTTGGTTCAGCCTTTAAGAGCACTGGCTGTTCATGCAGAGGACCCAGGTTTGATTCCCAGCACTCACATGACATCTAACAACCCTCTGTAACTCCAGTTCCAGGGACATCTGACACTCTGAAGGCATTTCACAACATGGGTGCGCTTACATACATACAGGCCATATACTCTTACACATAAAATAAAAATAATAAAATAATTTTCAAAAAATTTGAAAAGGAGTTCTTAAGTCTTGCCAGAATTTCTTGGCACTCTGCTTCAGGTACCTGCTTGAAGATGTGATAGTTTTGCTTTCTGCTCTGGCTACCTCCCTCCTCCATGTCTCCCCCACCATTATGGATCCTTACCCCTGGAATCATAAGCTCAAGTAAACTCTTCCTTCTAGAAGTTGCCTTTGTCATGGTGCCTTAAGACAGCAATAGAAATGTAACTAATACAGACCGTGTCAAAACAAAATTCAAAAATAAGAAAAAAAAGAAAACAATAAACAAAGAAGAAAACAAAGCAAAATAAAAGGTAAAACAACTGAAATCTGGAAGTTAGAGTAATGTTTGTGAAGATAACAGACCTGTTATGAAGTTTCAAAGCCTGATTAAGGTACGATTTGGCAGAAAATTCAGAAAAAATAAATAAACATTTGGTAAAAGAATGAAAACTAGTAAAATCATGGAAGTGAGGATCAGTATGACACGCAAGAATAAGAAAGCAACCAGGTGCACAGATGGAGACTTAATGGACAGAAGTCTGATGTGAAAAGTGCCAGAGGGTTAGGCAAAATAGGCATTTTCCTTTGCCTTGCTTGGAAACATAGTCCTGTCCATGAACGTCTGTTTAGAAGATTATAATGTGGAAAATTTCATGCACTGTTGCCTTGAATAAACCCTTGGTGGAAAAATCTCATGCCAAAGGCAGTATAATTTCAAACAAATTAAATACTCTTCAAGACTTCTGGAATACAGCAGGAGGCAACTCCATATTTGACCCATCTCCTTTAGATTTGTGTTAGTATAGAAAGATAATGTGGAAATATTATAGCAATCTTTGATACCATCAACTCTCTAGAGGTCTTTTACCAAGACCCAAAACCACATTTTTGTATTTTTTAACTAATTATAAATTTTTTTGTATGTGACTATGTATGTGAGTATATGCCATATGGGTTGGGAGCCTATGGAGGACAGTGGATGGGGAGGGGGCAGATTCCTTGGAGCTGGAGTTACAGGTGGTTGTAATTCACCTGCTGTGTGTGTAGGGAACTGAGTTCAAGTCCCCTGCAAGGTAGCAAGTGCTTTTAACCATTGATCCATCTCTCTAGTCTCATAAACTTTTTCTTAAAAATTTTTAACATTTATTCATTTAGAGTGAGGTGTGTATGTGTGTGTGTGTGTGTGTGTGTGTGTGTGTGTGTGTGT